>NC_141138.1:95833875-96139928 GCF_053477565.2 Lygodium microphyllum
GGTATTAGAGCCATGAATCGGCAAAAGACTGTGTGCCTGGGAGTGTGGCATTGGACTTGCAAGAGCTGAAGTCAGAGGAAAGGAGTCAATTGTCATCTGCAGTGGTGAAGAGATCTGTCTTGTGGCCTTGACAACCATAGCTGGAAGCATGAAGGACTTCTTTTCTGGTCTTTGTCTAGAAAGGCTTCTCAAGTAAGGTTAGTGGTAAGTCTTGAAGCCTATGCAAATGAGTATCAACACTAAAAACCAGCAGTCGTTTAAAACAAACGTGGCCTGGAAGAAAGCGCAGCATGACAGGGAGCATCTGTTGGAAGAAACGTGGATTTGGGGCAGCATTACTGTGCTAAATGAAGACCATCAAGCACTTTATGAATGCTAATTATGTACTTGAAACAACATGGTTGGCTGAAGCAACATAGGTAGCTGAAGAAAAACGAAATTTCAGAGCTGCTGAACACGTGGTCTACTGGAATGTGCCTGTCCTTCAGGAGCGGAACGACTACAGAAGCAACATACTTAACTATTTGAGCCTTCTAGAGGGGATAATAATCAAGCATTAGAGCTTGATTTGAGTGAGCTTTAATGACCAGCCCTACTGCAGATGCAAAAACGAGTTGCTGACAGGTTGCGCCTGGTTCTTGATGCCCAAAATGGGGCTGCATTGACTACTGAAGTGGACAGATTTAATTCAGCACATACTTGGCATCTTGTGTGCTTGCTTGGGGGTCTCCAAATGCTCATTTGGTCATCTACAAGCTGAACTGTTTGTTTGGGTTGCACTTATCAACAGGCTGCCATTGTTGGCTGGGATTTAAGATGCAAAGCACGTGTCAAGTGGAATACAGGCTGGATGCATACCAAGGAAGGTTCTTACCTTGCTATTGCCCCTGTGGGAGCTCATGTGTGAGCTGACATACAGTTGCATAGGTCTGAATAGATCGGGCTGAACAGTCATTGAAAGTACAGGGACATTTTACACTTGTATGGTCTGAGATTTGGATGCTATTTGGCATGTACACTAAGCTTGAATGTAGCATGTGATGCTTGGCAAAAGACATGTCATTTTTCTTGGTAAATTTGGAGCTTTTGGTGGCCTGATCTGAGAGTTTGTGACAGGATGAAAACTGTCAAAAATTGCAGACATAAAGCACTCATTAGTTACTCTAGTTCTTACAAGAACTAGTTGAGTTCATTAGCCATACAAGTACTTGAAGGCTTGGTTTGGACTGACAAATGCTTGCGCATTGGAGACTGAAGTGATGTGAATGTCTTATGGTTCATTGGGACTGAAATGAATCCCTGTTGCCAGTGCATTGGCTATCTGGAACCCGAAATGTATTTACAACATTCGTATCTGCTGGTTATGTAATGTTGTGTGTTTTTATGCCTATGTATGGCTTGACACATGTACTAGCAGCCATCTATGAAGGTTTGGGACATGTATGACATGTATATTACTCAGTTTTGGGGTTGAAATCACTGCTAGTCACTCCCAGAATTACAGTTTTCAGACTGCATGTCTGTACCCTGGCAGTGAGGTTGGAAGAGTTTCAACTGAAGTAACTACATTGCATTTGTCTTGACTGTTTTGCTTACAGTGTATCCCACTTGTTGTGGACTGTTCTTGGGCTGCTAGAGGGTCGAAATATCCTATTTTTTTTCTGCAATTAATTGCAGAAAATTGTCACATACAGTTGCAGGCCGAAGTTTGTCAAGTTGACTTACTGGTTTGTAGGTAGTCAAGCAGTGTCTATAACATGGCAAATGCTAATAGAACTGATAATGTAACCCAGATTGTGGGAGAAAAGCTTGATAGCAACAATTATGCAATATGGAAGTTCCGCATGGAGAACTTTCTAATAGGCAAAGGATACTGGGACTTAGTGACAGGTGTTGAGGCTGAACCTGAAGTTCCAGATAGGAATCCTACAGCTGATCAAAGACGAGCGCATCGAGCTTGGACGGAAAGAGCTCGTAGAGTTTTACATTGGTTGTCATTATGTATCTCAGATGCTATGGTGATGCAGATCATGAACTATAAATCCCCAGCAGATGCATGGAATATATTGGTCAAATACTATGGCACAACTACAAGTGCAAGGAAGATACAACTGAAGCAGAAATTCAATAACATGGAGAGGAAGAACAGATCCATACAAGATTATGTCACAGAGGTTAAGACCATAGCAGATCAGCTGGCATCTATTGGCTCGCAGGTAAAAGATGAGGATATGGTTGCAGTGACCTTAAATGGCTTATGTCCGGAGTACAAGTCTTTTAACACTTCAATATCTGTGCGGGCTGAGATGCCTGATTTTAATGAGCTGGTTGCATTATTGATTCATGAAGAGGTGAAGCTTGGCTTAGCTACAGGGTCAAGCAGCTCAAAGAATAAGGATGCAGTTTTTTATTTGAATCAGCGTGGTCGTGGTAGCCGTGGTTGGTAGAGGCTATGGATCTGGCAGAGGAGGCCAGCAGAATGCATCCTATAGTAATAGGAATCAGAAGTCATCAAATGCAAGAGGTGGTGGAAACTTTCACGGCAGGGGGGGATCTAACTTCCATGGCAGAGGCTCATGGCAGCAGCAGCGTCAGTCAGACAATCCAAATAAAGATAAGGATTGTCACTACTGCGGAAAGTATGGGCATATTGCAAAGGATTGCTGGAAGAAGCAGGGAAATCAGAAGGGCAAGCAGCATGGACATTATGCTACGTCCAGTTAGGTAGATGACTCTGGTGATAGACTGTTTGCCATGCAGTATGTCAAAGATAAGGTTGCTGAAAAATCATCTGATGATGTAGTGTGGTACATTGATTCAGGGGCGTCGAATCACATGACCCCTCACGGTGATTGGTTCACGGATATGGTGGCTGAAAAGCATGGCTATGTATGCACATGTGATGACACACAGCATAGCATTGAGCATAAAGGCAAAGTTCCTCTTGTGGTCCATAGTGGCAGAAAGAAAAATTTGCATGATGTATTACATGTCCCTTCAATTACGAAGAACTTCTTATCTGTTGGTCAGATGACGAAGCAGAACTTGCAGGTTAGATTCAATAAGCATGGCTGCTTTATTGAAGAATTTGGAAATGGCTGCAAGTTGATAGCTCGTGGGGTCACAGGAATGGCAGAATGTTTACTCTTGATGCTTCTTTGCCAGAGCTGAATTCAGCTATGTTTGCCCATGGTTCTGGCATTGTTAGGGATTTGGAAATATGGCACAAGAGAGTGGAGCATGTAAATTTGCAAAGGCTGCAAATTATGCAAAAGAAACAGCTGGTTACAGGGTTACCGAAGTTCCAATATTCAGATATTGGTCATGTATGTGAGGCTTGCCAATTCGGTAAGCAGTCACGATTGCCATTTATCAGGAATGTACGACAGAGTACACGTCCATTGCAGTTAGTGCATTCTGATGTTTGGGGGTTAGCTCATAATGTATCTATGGGAGGTTCTAGATATTATGTATCCTTCATTGACGACTACAGCCGGTATACCTGGCTTTACATATTGAAAACAAAAGATGAGGTCTTTGCTATTTTTCAGCAATTTAAAGCACAGGTTGAGAAAGAGTTTGAATGCTACATCTCTTGCTTGAGATCTAATAGTGGTGGGGAGTATGTATCAAATGAATTTGATGGGTTCTTGGCTGAAAATGGCATTCGTAGGTAGCTCACCTGCAGCTACACTCTGCAGCAAAACGGAGTAGCTGAAAGGAAAAATAGAATTCTAATGGAAGCTGCTAGGGCTATGATGAATGAAAAGCATATGCCACTTTACTATTGGGCATAGGCTGTTATGACAGCCGTATACATTTTGAACAGGACTCCCACTGCAGGCATTCATGATATGACACCGTTTGAGAAGTTGTATGGCTATAAGCCGGATGTAAGTCACATGAAAGTCTTTGGCTGTCTTGCTTATGTGCATATTCCAGATGAGAAAAGGAAGAAGTTGGATCCCAAAGCACATAAGTGTGTTTTCATTGGATATTCGCAGGAGAAGAAGGCATACAAATGCTATGATCCCTCTACTAGGGAGACTTTGGTAAGCAGGGATGTTATCTTTGATGAGATGGGTTCTTGGTATGTATCACCAGTTACAGTGCCAGCGGATACTCCTTCCATTATTGCCTCTACAATTGATTTACAGTAGAGTACTGTTATGACAGGACCTCGTAGTCAGACAGTATCCCCATGGACAGGGAGATTGAGGAGCTCACCGTCCACTGACACGGGTATGTCAGTGAGGGGGAGACATGATGTCTTGGACAGCAAAGGAAAAGAGAAAGTTATTGAGGATGCATCTAGTATGATGACACCTGGCAGAATGACTTCGGGCTATGAGTCTAGTGATACTTTAGACAGCAAACTTGGTATTCCGACTGTCTATACGCCTGGCACAAGGCAGAGCAGGTACATTCCGCCTCATGAGAGAGGGGAATCAAGTAGTGCACCACAGCTTAGACGCTCGTAGAGGGTAAGATACCCTGTTGACAGGTTGACATACAGTGGCTACTCTGCAAAGCATTATGCGTACATGACAAAAGTGATGGAGGTCAAAGAACCAAGTACATATGCTGAAGCAGTGAAAGATGAGAATTGGTGTGTAGCCATGGATGAAGAAATGAATGCCTTGGCTGAAAATAAAACATGGGATTTAGTACCACTGCCTGAAGGGAAAAAGACCATTGGCTGCAAATGGGTCTTTAAAATCAAATGCAAGTCAGATGGCAGTGTGGAGAGATACAAAGCCAGGCTGGTTGCAAAGGGGTATGCCCAACAGTATGGACTTGATTATGAGGAAACATTCAGCCCTGTTGCCAAGATGGCAACTATACGCACTGTGATTGCCTTGGCTGCTGCTAAAGGTTGGAAATTGCAGCAGATGGATGTTAAGAATGCATTTCTTAACGGTGACCTAGCAGAGGATGTCTATATGGTTCAGCTGGAAGGGTATGTGCACCCTGATTTTCAGCATTATGTATGTAGGCTGAAAAATGCATTATACGGGCTGAAACGGGCTCCCAGAGCTTGGCATGCTAGGATCAGTAACTACTTGCAGAGATTGGGTTTTGCTGTTGGTAGGGCTGATCATAGCCTATTTACAAAGAAGACGGACAGTGGTTTAGTAGTGCTGGTCATATATATTGATGATTTGATAATCACTGGTGATGATGACTTGGGCATACAGCATGCAATGAAGATGTTGAAATCTGAATTTGACATGAAAGACCTGGGAGAACTGAAGTATTTCTTAGGCATTGAGGTAATTCCATCTGACAATGGGTTATGGCTGATGCAGAAGCACTATGCCATAGAGATGCTGAAGAAGTATGGCATGGCTGAATGCAAACCGCTGGATACACCTCTTGATCAGAATGTCAAGCTAGACATGAACACTGGGGCTAAAGTAGAGGATGTGACTATGTACAGGCAGATGGTTGGCAGCTTGATTTACTTGACCATCACTAGGCGTGACTTGAGCTATGCTGTAGGGTTTATAAGCCAGTTTATGCAAAAGCCTAGAAAGCCGCACTTGGATGCAGTTAGACGCATTATGAGATATGTTAAGTCCACTGTAGAGTATGGGTTGTTCTATGTCAGAATTGCTCATATGATCGTAGATCTACGAGTGGATATGCATTTGGATTTGGTAGCGGCATGATTAGCTAGAGCAGCAAGAAGTAGCCTACAGTTGCTTTGTCAAGTACTGAGGCAGAGTACAGGGGTGCTGCCTTGGCAACATGCGAGATTTCATGGCTACTCAAGCTTATGGCTGATTTGGACATACAAGTAGATGCTCCAGTGAAGTTGCTATGTGACAATTTGAGTAGTGTACTCCTGGCTATGAATCCAGTCTATCATGCCAGGACGAAACACATAGAGGTACACTACCATTTCATCAGAGAGATGGTTCTTGCAGGACGAGTTGATCTTATGCATGTGAAGACTGATGAACATGTAGCGAATATCTTTACCAAGTCCTTGGGTAAAGATAAGTTTTGTAGTTTTAGATAGCAGCTTGGAGTACATATGCTATCTTGAGCTTGAAATAAGTCGGTGTTACTTCTAGTGTGAATGGTCTTTATGACCTAAGGTTGTATGTGCACTATGTGTGTGCAAAATGAATGTGAAGAAGAATAGAGAGTGTAAGCATGTTGCTTCACTCTGTGTTGCTCTCCTTCCTACTTCCATGAAATTTAACAAAAAAAAACTAGAGTTGACCTATTCCATTTTACAATCACATGCCACACGCAAATTCCTAGAATAATTTCCGCGCTCTTCTATTTCCTACGGGGTTAAGGACTTTCCCTAATGAATCATTCAATGAAGATTTGTCTAAAAATGCGACGTGCAATTAATCTTCCCATGCCTAGTCAAAGGTGCAGTTTAATAATCTCAACCTTATAATGATAGGCAATAGGTGTTCTAGGCCGTCACTTTGACATGCACGCAAGGGAAACTACTAATAAGGTCGTGAGATGCATAGATAATCTACGTTATTTTGTTCATCATGTTGGAAATACCAATGACCACTTCATGCCATGAGCTAATTATTTCAATAGTCCATCTATTTTCAATTGCATCTAACTAGGCTAGGTGAATTTGACATGCGTAGGTGCTTCCTAGTCCATGAATTTATCGTGCATAATGCCTTACTTTTGCGATGAATCAAAAAAATAGTAAATACCTGGACTTGTGGGCTCAGGGAGATATCCACATGAATGTTAGGAGAAGAACCTTCCGCGTAGGCCCGACTTGCAACCTCTTGCCATTGTGGGCATAATTTCGGACTTCCAGGTTGCCTTTGTCTTTACACAATTTGGTGAATTTACTCACCTTGGTACGCAGCCTCAAGATCTTTACCTTTCTCCCTCATATGCAGGAGATGCCTTCGCAGAACTTCGGATCTTTAAAAGGTTGGACTTGTGAGACTTGGGCTTTTAGAGGGGCTTGGATGGAACCCCACGGAAAAGGGGGTTCTAAATGGACTTAGTGGATTTGAAAAAAAAAGGGGGAAAAGGGGGTGTAAAAGAATGCTTGAGAAGGGTTAAATCCCAGGGGGAAAGGGTTATTAAACCCACTTGAAAGGGAAAAAGGAAAAGCCCACGGGAAAGGGGCTTTGGAACCCGGGGAGGAAAAAGGGGGTTTAAAACCTGCTAGTGTGGCTTTAAGTGAATCCATGAAAAGGGTTTACGACTGGGTAAATGAATTTTGGGGGATGCAAGGGGAAGGCTCAATTCTCGGGGGTAAAACCCCTTGTGTAAAGATGCAATGAAAAAGGGGTTTTAAAGAAACCCGGGGGCAATATGAACTTGGGTGGGAATTTCCATGGGAAGGGGTGCTTGGAGAGCCCCCTTAGAAGCTTCCAAGAAGCTTCCAAGAAGCTTCTGGAGGGCATGAGCAGATTGACGTGGTCACAGAGGGAAGAGGTGGAGGCGCCACGAGCCCAGGCTATAGCTTCACGAGCCCTAGGCGGCCTGTACTTCCTCCTCCTCACGACTACCTCTTCATGCTCCCTCTACTCACGACGATGGCGGCCCGTACTCCCTCCTTTCTGTCCGTCTTCACCCTCTCTCACGGCCAGCAGAGTGGCGTGGCTCTCCATGGCAGCCTTACCCCCTCTCCCTTACGCCCATGGCACAGGGCTTTTATAGGTGAGGGGAGGGGGATTCCCCCCCCACTCTCATGGCATCACGCATGCCCTCGGCCCCCCCTGCGAGCTCCAACAAAAAGGAGCTTAATAGCTCTTGCTATTCCCTTCTCCTCCAGCACGACAGTTGGCTGGAGGAGAGAGGGATAATTAATAAAAAAAAATTGCCTTTATTCAATTAATGACCTCCTATTAAGTAGAGGTTCATGCGAAGAACGCGTACTTGGTAATTGGGAATGTTACATTACTAAAGGTACTCTTGACCTTAATCTTTTCCTAGTGGAGAAAATCCAAGTTTACACACCCTCTCTCAATGGCTCACATTAAGAATTGGCATCCACGCTTATGTGGCAAGGAGGCCCACCATAACTTTCTCCCTTTTTCTTCTGCCAAAAGTAGCCCATGGTGAGTTGTGATGTTGATCCTATCCCATCCCCATTGATTTTGTTAACCATCACATGTCTCTCTCTCTCTCTCTCTCTCTCTCTCTCTCTCTCTCTCTCTCTCTCTCTCTCTCTCTCTCTCTCTCTCTCTCTCTCTCTCTCTCTCTCTCTCTCTCTCTCCCACAATATTTCACTTTGCCATATTTCAAAACCGCTACCCCTCCATCTCTTACAATCTCAAAAATTTCCGCATTCCTTCTCACCCTTCAGTGCACAAGACCCTTGTCTTTTTTACTAATTCACTATATAGTATCATAGTAGCACTGAGAGACCCTATGCATCCATGCAAGCTCACATCATGATCAAGTGCCATTGATTATGGTCCATATTTTTCACCATTGAGTCAAGTTGCACTAGTATATGCATGTAGAAGCTATAGTACATCACTATATGTACTATAAAAATGAACATCACTCTTGTACATTCCTATAGCTCATACAAGAAGCTATGTACTACAAAAATAGTATTCCAGTCTATGATATTGATTATTAGCAATAAGAATGTATGTTTTGTGCTTCAGTATTACATTCATTATTAGCAATAAGAATGTATGTTCTATTCTACTCTATTACATTTATTATGAGTTATAAGAATGTATGTACTACACTCTATAAATTGCATCATAATAGTTTTCAATGCCAAGAAATCACCCATCTAGTCAAATTGTGAATTTGAGGCGGTTTGCCCCTCTGGTCCGAAACCACTTGCTAGCAATGCAAACATTAAGGAGATGAGCCAGATATTTTTCCAATTAGTGTTTAATGAAGCTTAAGAAGCTTCAATACTCCAAAAATTTCATGAATTGGGGGGAGGGGGCATATTCTTTTTAATGCTCCTATTTTTTATTAAAATATAGATTTTTGCACCCCTTTTCAGATCATGCCTCCTCATCCTAGTAGTGAGATATTTGATTTTAATGCTTTGTTTTAGTGTAGATAGCAAGAGAAATGATGCACAGAATGAAAAGATCTAGTCTTTCTCTTTCCTATTTCTCTCTCCTTATTCCTTGTTTTTATGGCCGCATTTGAGAGAGAGAGAGAGAGAGAGAGAGAGAGAGAGAGAGAGAGAGAGAGAGAGAGAGAGAGAGAGAGAGAGAGAGAGAGTTGATGTGATGGTTTTGGGGCCCTAGTGGCATGTAGATCCATGGATTTGGAAGTGTCAATGGCTATGTGATAGCATCAACAACTCCTTTTTTTTAAAATACAATGCACCATCATGTGTGCATAATTTATTACATAGTATATTGTATCTTTTGTGTCTATCGTGAAAAATGATTGAGAATGCTTGAGTTATGTTTGCTAATGTCTAGAATCATTAAAAAATAGTTACTTTTAGTCGTTTACATAAAAAAGGTTAAAGTCACAAAATTTGATATGGGATTTAAAGCAAAAATGAGAATTTTGTTGGAATTTGAGGGCTCAATGTTGGAATAATAATTGATATTCTGATGGGACCATAGTCCACGCTAGTCGTAAAACGAAAAAAGGTCATTTATGCTCAAATAAATAGAAAAACATGAAAAATAGTATGTTTAAAGGAAACAAGTAGGGAAAACTTAGTTTTAATGGATTTCCTTAGTATCCTTAGGCATCATGCCCATCATTAGAGAAAAGAAATCATGGAAATTGTTTGAACATAATGAGTCATATGTGTTGCATTTGCATTTAAGCATGGTATCAAAAGGAAAAATCTTGGATGCATAGTACATATATGCCTAATTGTGACCAATGCTGAGTGTGTGAGGTTCCTTTGCTATAGGGTAGCATGGTGATCTTTGAGACGATATGTGAGGCTGAAATATTCTGGATTGTTATATAAATCATGAGAGAATTTTTTCACTTTTTAAAAAAATGTTTGAGATGGTGCATCCTAGGGGGGCCAATTCTTGGGGTGTAGGAGAGCTACAGGATTTTGTCACGCTTGTCCTTCATGTTTGAGATGGCGCATCCTAGGGTCAATGCCGTGGGGTGTAGGAGAGTTGTAGAAGCCACATCATTGGGGGGGTGCTCTATTTGCATGTAAAATGAGGTGTTAGTTACCTATATGTATGGGATACTTCCACTCCTTGGAGTCGGGATGGGTAGTATGTTGGTTTAAAACTCATGACTTCAAACACATTCATTAGATAAATCATTTGGTAACATCCAGATGCTCATGGCCCCAAGATCATGGAATTATTTGGAGAGTGCAAGAGTGGTGAACTAGAGTCTTAGAGCAAGTGTTGGATTTGTTTTTACTCTCGAAAGGTGATGTGTTTGGTGAGAGCTGCCAAGTAGCAATTTTTGAATCTTGGCTAATAAGAACCTAGTTAGTTAGTCTATGCCAATAAGTATCGAGATAGATCCAATATATCTTGATAGAAATTGTCAAGCACATGCACAACTATAATAGAAACAATATTTTTTGGCCACCCTATGAATAGTTGCATCTCACATTTTGGTGTTGCAGGCGGCCATGGTCTTTGTTGAACAACACAACTAGTGTGAATTCCCCCACCTTTCTTTTCCATACATTAAAGGTAAAAGCCAAAAACCTCCAACAACCACCTCTTCACCACCTGATGATCCTCATAGCAATACCACAAACCATGATAAGTACAGTGGTGATATGGTTAGTTTTGACAATAATAAGCACAAGGATATGAAACTACTTTAAAATCCTATTTCTATTCATCCACCTACCAATATATAGCTATAATTACTAGTTTCTCTATGACCAATATCCCATGCCCTTGTATAAAATCACGATTGAACTCCTCCCTAGGCATGCAATTCCACGCCATGAGAGAGGCTCCCTCCAAATTTTAGACATAGACCACTGCAAAGAAAAAATATAAAAGATCAATGTCTCTCCTATAAATAGTTGAAAACATGCCATAATGAAAACCCTCAATGCCCCCACAAAAGCATGTTTGTTGCATGCTCCCTTTTTCTTCAAACTTCTAAAGATAACTTTAGCCTTAGCTTCAAAAAAGATATATAGATAGGTTCCTTTAGGCTCATCAAAACTCAAGCATGTCCATGGTCCCCACAATATTTTGAATGCAAGAATGTATATATTTTTAGTCAAAACACCCATTCATATCATGCAAGGTTTGCACCTTCAAGTTATTGTAAAACATGATGCACTCACAGTTTTTATCATTCACACTTCTTGCTAGAGCATTATGAGATACACAACTCGGTCTTTATTCACCCACCTTATGAAAAGTAGTAAGAAAACCAAAATGTACAAATAGTAATGCTAACTTTGACTACTCGAAACATCTAACTCATGTCCTTACTTAATTTTTCATAAGTGGATGCATAAGATCATGACATCCACCCCCTTTGAACGTGCATATCCCTTGGATGTGCCACAATATGTAGCCACCTAGATTGCCTAATTGGCAACTAGCTCAAAACAACATTCATGAGAAGCTTGTGAAAAGAGGTCATCAACTCTAACGATAGTAGTGCAATAATCCAAGGTGGTAGATTAGCAAAGAATAATGATAAAAGGACATCATGACATCATGGACATCACAAGCTATATAAGGATCAAGCAAGAAGTACTATGGTCTTCTCCACCTTCCCTATCTTTTGCATTCACTCCTTCTACTCCTCCATCCACCTTTACATGGAATCTTCCTTGGTTACCTTGGGCGTGTCTCTCTCCTCTTAACTTCACATCTCTCTCCTCTTAACTTTGCATTGATCTGTCTTTCTCTTTACTTCCTCCTTAGACCCACTATTTGGGACTTGAAATCTTCCAAATCCTAATGAACACTCTATAATCCCTCATTGCTATGCGAGTAGTGATCTAGTAGTCCAATCCATTGTTATGTATTTTACCTAAGTAGACTACTTTGAAGATGAGTTTCATGTCCGATATATGTCAATAAACCCTCGTATACATTTCATGGAATATATGAGAGTTTACTTTTTGGCATGAACTATCTATTTCAATAGCTCAATGTGGTGCCTATTTTTGTTGGTATGCCTTGTAGTTAAATCAGAAATGCTAGCATACCCCTATGTTGGGTTTGGGTACGATAAGGCTCTATTATCGCACAAAGTTGGTGCAACCAATTTTCACTTGATGACCATACTCAACATTTCGACCTTATTACACATAGAAACCACCTTGATCTATTCCATGCACATTAGTTTGCATGTGCATGTGCTCTCAAGGTCCATCAGAGGATGTCTAAAATGCCTTCCTTAGGCAATTCGAAGCGGCATACATTGTCAATTCTCCTACACAAGTGGATCTTGCCCACAAGGTGGCTATATTTGAGTCATCAATGTAGAAAGTTGGTTCATTGTGGAAAACAATAAGGAAATGTTTAACAATGCCTAATAAATGGCATTGTATTCATGGTCCAAATCAAATTGGTATTGGAGGGGTCTTAGTCAAAAGGTCGTATCCATTGGGGATCAAAGAGAAAAGGAAGTAGAGAATAGATGTTAGAAGACAAGAAAAAGAATAGGAAAGAGATTCAAATAAATCCCAAGAATGTGATCATCTAGCTCTCTTCAAGACATGTCCATATATCATGAATCAATCATAAAATCTTCTACCAAATCTATAAAGCCTTTACACAAGATAAAGACAAAACTAATGATTCAAAATCTACATCTATTACATGTAAACTCTATTGTACATCCAAGATAAATGGTCCAAACAATCTAAATGTCAATAGGTTTAGATGATTTCTTAGTAGGAGAAGTGCAAGTACTTCTCTCTAGAGCATTATGTATTGATAGAACCTGAGAAGGGAAACAAAAGCCTTGTATGGGAGTCCAAAGACACTTTAGCCTTTTGTATTTCTAGCTATTACAAAATGCATAAGCTAATCATTTGATGGCTAAACTCCAAGACACATGATTCTTGGATTATCTGGATAATGTCTATTACTACTCGGAAGCAATCTCCAAGCATTAGATCTCCTCGAGATCCTTGTTATATCCTAAAATGTTGTCATGCCACTACATAGGCACAGTGTAAAAAACTCTAGAGTGCATCGTCATTTGGCTTTCTTATTGATCTAGAGAGCCAATGCCATATTAGTCATTAGTGTCAGTGTCTCTAGTGTGGATGGTTCAAAAATACTAGATTTTTGCACAAGTTTAGCCTATTTTTATATTAAGTGGCTTTCAACCATTTTTGGGGGATTTTATGCAAAAAGAAGGATTGTCAAAATCACGCAACGTGCGATCACAGTTTACAAGCAACAAATAGCACTCCGAACTGGGAGAAGAAGAAGGAGTGATCTAAGAGAATTGTGGCCAAGTGTCCTCGTATTTTATCCCCCTTTCAGAGCCAACAAAAGGATTAGATTGGAAGTCTGAGTGGTAGAGAGGAGGCTACTGTTTTATGCACGTTTTTGGTCTACAAGGGATTTATCTTCTCAAGATGTAGAAATAAATTGACAGGCTTCACCTCTATGAGCATTCTTCTACATCTTCTATTTCGTTAAACTCCTTCTCTTCCATCTACTCCTCTCCCTGAATCTCCCTTTACCCTAGTGTGTCTTACCCCTGTGGTAGATTTTTGACCCCAACACTATGACAGTGGTGAACTCGACGTGAAAGTCGGTAGCAGGTGTGTAAATATGGGGGATTCTACAGGTTCAAGTAGTGGTGATGCTTTACAATAGATGATTGCTTTATTGCAACAACAATAATAGTAGTAGTTGTTGTTACAATAGTTGATGCAAACTTGGTAGGAAGCAGAAAGAATTGATTCCTTAGTTGTGAATGCATAGGCAGTGGGACAAGAATTGAAGCAGTTTAAGCGTCAAAATGTTTCGGTCTTCATCCAATTGTATGAAGAAAATATGTTGTTTCATGGGGTACCGCAGTATGCATGGAGTCTGTATTTCTCTCGTTTGGCCATGCATGCATTGTATGATCGGATTGATGAGTTACATAGAAGAGATGCTGATTGGGTAGATTTTAAGAAAGCTTTGAGAGAAGAGTTTTTCTTGGAAGATGCAAGATTGGTAACTAAAAAGACATTTACAGATTGGATTGAAAAGCCCAATAAAGGGTTGACTGCCAGCTTTGCTCCGTGAATTTGAATGTCGGTATGCACAGTTGGATGCCGATGAGAAGTAATCATTGGAGAGTCACAAAATTGATTGTTTTAAAAAGGCTACAAATCTTGTCTTGTAAGAGAAGCTGACTGTTTGTTTAGAAGATACCTCTTCTGAAACAGGGCTGAAATTAAATTGGGCTAATGTAACTAAGGCAGTGCATATGTTGGTAAAGAGAGAGTGGATGAAATTAAGATGGGATACATGCACCACACCTATGAGTGCTCAGGAGGAGGTTGAAATTGCAGCCAACGCACTTGTGGCTACGGCAGAATGACTGGGTATACCTTCGATAGTAGACACATATTGAGGCCTACAGAGATTAAAGAGGGAGATTGGGTGTTGGTCTATGACAGCAGTCTAGAAAACCAGTATAGTGCTATCCGCAAGGTTTCCAAACGATGGTTTGGGCCTTATTTAGTGCAACATGTCTATGACAATGCTACATATTCCTTAGCAAAACTTGATGGTACGACCTTGCTGATTTCGATTGTAAGGAAGAGAATCAAACTCTTCAAGAGAAGAGATGCTAGAACCTATGTAGTCAAGGAGTTGGATGATGCGATTTACGATGGACTTGAGCCAGGAGAGGATGAAGATAAAGATGTGGACATTGAAGATGCTTTTGCAGAAGATGAAGAGATTGCATTGACCGTCAAGCTTGGCGGTGATGAGGATGGGTAGTTGTGGCCCATTCAGAGAATGTGCAGGTTTGGAGGGGGCGGATGTCGTGATGCTATGCATCTACCACTACAAAATTGAGAGTAGAATTTTCTGCCAAGATTTTAGACTCTTAAGTCAGCATCATTATGAGACTCTTTGCTAAGTCCATTCAATGTCATTGCAATCATATCATCCTCAAACACCAAAGATCCAATGTTGGCAAGTTGTTCTACTATGTTCTTGATCTCTATAGTGTGGGCCTGAATGCTTTTGCCATTCTAGACATGCTATTGAAGTGTTGCTTCAGCTGAATCTTTCTTGCATGTGTTACATTTTCATATTTCTTCGTTAGTATGTCCCATGCATCCTTTGGAGAACTACATCTAGTAATCTGTATAACCATAGCATTTGATATACATAAGGAAAACCAATGTAATACCTTGCATGCTCTCTCAGTCCATAGCTTATGAGCCCTTTTCTCATCATTTGTTGGATTCCTTTCATGCATTTTAGGTTCAGTCGCATCACCTATACATAAGTCCCAATAACCTCTGCCAACTGAAAAATTCTTCATACAAAACTTCCATAAAGCAAATTTTTTGTTGTCCAGCTTTTCTCCCACAATTTGAGTGAAATTTTTAGTGCCTTGAGCATTTGTCATAGTTGCAACTTAGGTATTTAGTGATGTATACAACCTTTAAGTATCTGACTCCTTACAATTTTCTTGACAACTTGTTTGCTATAAACTATATTCCAACAATAAAAAACATAGTCAATTGAGCATAAAACAAGCTCAAATCAGTTCAAAATATTCTATGGTAGTGGCAAAATATCCCAACAACAAACTATATCCATACACGTATCAATGTTTGTACTGTATGCAAATAGCAGTACCAAATACAACTAGCCCACTACTATAACCAGTAGTATTTTATCTATTAAAACAAGAATATTCAGACATCAAAACAGCCCCAAAACATCTTATTCAGTTGCCACTCTATGCAGGAGATGATACATGTCCAATAGGTCAAAATATATTACATGTATGTCAAGTGAAGATGATAGGTATCCTTTCTACAGACAATAAACCAGTCAATACCTTGGTATAACCAAAAATAAATAAGTCCAAATTTTGGACTTTCAGCACTCACAATATCCCAAAAAGCATCTACTACTCAAGTGGTACGATCAAAGCATTTGTCACTAGCAAATAAGTATCACAGATACTTCAACCTTGTAGATATATTGTTTCCAAATTTAGACAGCAACCAGTTCACTGTTTCCAGCTTGCAAATAAGCTCCAAAATTGAGCATTTAACACTCCAATATCATGCTCAAATGCAGGATAATAAGGGCATATACATTGTTAGGATGAAAGCCACTAGTGCCCTAGAATCACCTATCGTTTACTGCAATAAACAACTAGTCTGCACAGATCTATCCTAAATATCTCAAAATTTGTGAGGAATTTGAAAAACAATTCTTTTGAAAAGTTGTAGACCACATCAAAACGATTAGGATTAGAGGCTGTTTCTCCAAAAACTATTTTTGTAGCAAGATATAGCTTTTGTAAAAAAACGGGATGCAGGCACAATCTCCTTTGATGATGCTTTCTTCAGATCTGATGTCTTGGTGTCAAATGGCCACTGCCAAGCCTTCAAGCTTCAGGTGTTCAAGCTCTGATACCATGTTGGAAGAGAGGGAGAGAGACAAAATGGAGTGGAAGATGAGCCTTAGCTCATTGTTGTTCTTCTTTCATTATTCTTCCATCATACTAACTGAAAGAGACCTATACACATAGGTATGACTAACGAAGACTAATTATGGTTAAGTCACTGACTACACCGACTTATTGAATGCCACACACATGTATAGCTATATCCAACTAATGTCACCCACACACATAAAGATAGACCGACTGAAGAGTAACGGGAGCTTGATATTGTAATAGGGTCTACAAGATTAAATGCAAGTCGGATGGCAGTGTAGAGAGGTACAAAGCCAGGCTAGTTGCTAAAGGATATGCTCAGCAGTCTGGGTTAGACTATGAGGAAACATTTAGTCCTGTTGCCAAGATGGAAACCATATGAACAATGATCTCATTGGCTACTACTAAAGGCTGGACATTGCAACAGATGGATGTGAAAAATGCTTTCCTCAATGGTGACTTGGAAGAGGATGTTTGTATGGATCAGCCTAAAGGGTATATACACCTTGATTTTCAGCATTATGTATGCAAATTGAAAAAAGCATTGTATGGGCTGTTGAAGCAGGCTCCGAGAGCCTCGCATGTAAGGATTAGTAGTTACTTGCAGAGTTTGGGATTTACTATTGGCAGGGCTGATCACAGTTTGTTTTGATGCTAGAAGGCATATTCCATGGTGGATTTCGTGAGGTTTTGCGATGGATTCCGTAAAATTATATTTGCCAAGGCTTGTACACAAGGTGGATTCCTTGTGCAAAAAGTCAATGTGAACGCCTGTCCTCTTCGAGCGTCTCATTAATTTAATGTTCAAGTGGGTGATTCCATAGCAAGTGATTCCATAAAATACATATTTAAATTAATGAATGTTTATGAGTTTAGAGTGCGCATTCGTATTAAATTAAGGTTAGGAAAGAGTTCCAACCTATTTATTTATTTTGTAGCTGAAGACTACTAGGTATTCACTTTTGTTGGTTTAATTTTATTATTTTTTAACAATTGTTAATGCTTCAGTTGATGTGTAGAGCAGGCGACAATGGTGCTGGGAAGCACTGGGCGATAGCGTGTAATCAATTTATTTAGAAGAAATTATCATTTTTGATGGGCGTGGCGCCAATATTTATTTTGACGCGCTAATTTATTAAAGCGCTTGACATATTTTTATTGTTTTGTCCGCCCATGGATGCACGATTTAAATATTCATTATTGGTCATTGTATTTAGGCACAGCCCGACTCTTGGGGCGCCCAACTGCTTTATTCTTTATTTGGACAAAAGCAAACACAAAAGCTAAAGCATGTAATTCTAAATTTGGGCTAATTTTTTGAGCTTGGAGATGAATAATATATTAAATACATGCTTTGTGGAGCCCTCACACAAGGCATGGGGGGAGATTGTACTCAATTGGTCTTCTTACTTCATGTCATGCAAGTCTACTCTCTTGGATTTTGAGAAAAAAGTAGAGTCCTTTGTTCTTGGGGACCTTTTGGCACTCGCTACGTATGCATACGACATCCGATTTGCGCACCAGTGGTATCAAAGCGAAGCTGAGATCGAGGGCTTTCAATCTCTTACCATCTTGCGCGAAGGCGAAGCTCCTGGAATGAATGGGCTCTACAGTCAGTATCGCGACAATCCGTCAATACCATTGCGTTCCTGGCGGTGAAGAACCCCTTGCTACGCAGTCAGATCATGAGGAACCACTCTCTAGAGGTGGAGGACCACCCGGGAAGTTCCTTTGCTAAGTCTTCTTCTTCTCAGAAAAAGAATAGGCAAGAATTTTACTCAAACTTGAATTTAAGCTTTAACAAAATCTTAAAATAAGCTTAAGCTCCATCAATTTTTCGAACGATAGCGGGAGTATCTTCTGATCAGCGACGATTCCATTGACGACATGTCCCCGTCTTGGTCGTTTTGATTCAGGCAAAAACCTTTTATTTAAAAGCTTTAAATGATAAAGCTTAAAGTCTTCTAAGATTTTAAGTTTAAATTCTCAAAGTTCCAATCTCTCTCATAGCAAGAGTTCACACACAATAACTCTTGAGCCGACTTTTAACCTCCCTACAAGCCCTTGTTTCACACCTATGCTGTGACAGAGCTAAATTCCAACAAGAAGAGAATGACACACAGATTATAAAGAAGACGTATCGCTTGAAAGAAGGCCGACATCAATTTTCGTAATCGTGAAGAAGAAAGATTGCTAAAAAACCACTTTTTTTTAAAAAAAAGAGCAAGCCTTGTAAACCCGAACTTGAGCTATGCTCATTCCGCTAATAAGATTTTGAGTGTGTGAGGTTATTTGAATTTTTTCAGGATAACCGATCAAAATATGAAAGATTTTATGGCCGAAGGTGATTTATCGGAACCAACGATGGAGCAAAAACTAGACCTAATTATGATGCAACTTCAAGAGGAACGAGAGCACGTCAAACTTTGCAAGCTCAATTGGCCAATCTGCAACGATCTACTGCCGATCAAGATGGACCACAATTTGAAGATATTATACGATGTACAATCAATGCGACACTTGAAGCACAATCTATTCGGAAAGAAACCAAGCTAAGTAAAAGAAATTTCAAATTTTGTACTTTCAATGGGTCACGCGATGGAAAGACTGTACTTGCTTTTATCAGTCAATTTGATGATTATTTCCATGAACAACAGTATGCCAAAAAATACAGAATTAAGTGTCTCACTAATCATTTAGTAGAGAGAGCATCCCTATGGTGGACTGTTGTCCGCAAAAGTATTGATTGTTCTACTACTTGGGAGACTTTCCAAAAGAAAATTTTACAGAAATTTCCACCCCAATTCCATGAAAAAGCAATCAAACAGTGGGAACTTTTGCAACAAAGAGATTGCGAGCCTATTTTCCAATATATCGAGCATTTTTAGAATGTTTTATTGCAACTTTGAATGCTCCAAGATGTACCTAAGGCAACCCATAAGCGCAAGTTCATGTCTAGTTTGCTTGGTCACTTCTATGCGGAAGTGAACCTGTTCGAGCCAACGACTCTCGAAGATGCAATTTCCTTGGCCCATGATGTTGAAGACAAAATTTGAGGACTAGAGAAGTGACCACAACAATTCTCAAACAATGTTAACTTCGGCACAAAGCAATTCAATTCTAATTTTTGAAGATTCAATCAAAACCACTTTCTTCCATCTTCATTCCGTAAATCTTGGACATAACCCCTTGCTTTACCATCAAACACAAATCCAAATCCTAACCCATCTCTTCAACCAAATCCCGATATTCCTAAACTTCCCGCTATTACCAATAACGTTTCTAAAGCCAAATCCATAGTCTATTATAAATGCCATCAACCTGGACATCTAGCGGCGAATTGTCAATCCAAAAAGCCAACTGTTCACATTAACTATTTGGGAGCGACTAAAGATTAAGACCATGAAGAAACGCTAGATTTCATGGAAGACAATGATGATAATGGCACTACTTTAGATACTTTACCAAGTATACCAAATCCCCATTCTTTATTAACGATGAAATGTCTTGTGTATGGTCAAGAAAAGATTGTTTTACATGATGATGGGAGTACACACGATTTTATTTCTGCAAAATTGGTCAAAGAATTGAATTTACGTACTGTTTCTACTCATTATCTCGCATCAAGGCTGCATTCTTAGGCACTAGATACAATGGAACACAAAAAGTGTGTGACTTAGAAATTAAGATTGGTGACTATGTTGAACGTAGAACTTTCTTACTTGTGCCTCTGCAATCTAGTGATATTATTTTAGGAATGCCTTGGCATCATCAGTATAATCCCGATATAGATTATTATTTTACGCATTCAATGAAGATTCATTCTCATGGGAAACAAATCACATTGCATGGTATGCACACTTTTGATAATTTTTCATTGCTTAGTCATACACAAACTAAACGTGCACTAAGAAAAGGTAGCAAATCCTACTTAATCTAGGTGAATGAAATTGAAGTTAAGGAAAATAAGATGCATCCTACACACACATAATTTCTTTCACAATTTAAAGGCTATATTGCTGTTGACTTACCACCTGGTTTACCACCCACATGTCCTAAAAATCATAAAATAGACTTACTTCCAGGTTCTCAACCACCATATAAAGCATCTTATCGACATAATCAAATTGAACAGAAAGAAATTCAAACTCAAGTTGAAGAATTGTTAACCCGAGGACTCATTAGGCCTAGTAGTTCTCCATTTGGTGAACCTATCCTATTAGTTAAAAAGAAAAACAACACCTATAGGATGTGCATTGATTATCGTGCCCTAAATAAAATCATTGTAAAAAATAGATATCCGATCCCTAGGGTAGACGATCTTATGGAGAAACTACAAGGGGCTGCAATATTTAGCAAAAACAGATCTTAAATCTGGATACCAGAAAGTACGACTGGACATATCTGACATTTTCAAAACTACATTTAGAACTCAATTTGGACATTATGAATTCCTTGTTATGACTTTTGGTTTAACTAATGCACTAGTCACATTCAGTCGTATGATGAATCGTATATTTTTGAAGCATTAGCATTGTGTCATTATTTTCTTTCATGACATATTGGTTTTCAGTAAGAATGAGAACGAGCATTATGAACATTTATCTTTGGTTTTCAAATTAGTGAAGAGAATCAATTATTTACAAATCCTGAAAAGAGTGAATTTTTCCAAACCCAAATTGAATACTTAGGACATTGTTTCATCTGAAGGTATTAAAGTTGATGATAAAAAGATAGAAGCAATTTTAAATTAGCCGATACCTAAAAATTTGCATGAATTACGTTCTTTCTTAGGTCTTGCTAGCTTTTACAGAAAATTTGTGAGAAAATTTTCATTGCTTGCATTACCTTTGACAAAATTATTAAAGAAAGGTATTATATATCATTGGTCTGAAAATTAGCAAAATACTTTTGATTTACTGAAACATGCTTTAATCCATGCTCCTGTATTGCAACTCCCTGACTTTAATAGACCATTTCTCCTAGTAGTCACTGATGCTAGTGGATCTGGAATAGGAGCTATCCTTATGCAAGATTCTCATCCCATAGCCTACTCTAGCTGCATGCTTAAACCCTCTGAACTTAAATATTCCACCTATGATAAGGAATTGCTAGCTGTAGTACAAGATTTATGTCAATGGAAACACTATTTAATGGGATTTGAATTCATGATTAAAACTTACCAACAAAGTATCAAACATCTCCTTAGTCAGCCACAAATATCTGACCGACACATTAAATGGGCTGCTTTTATTCAAAGTTTTCATCCACTTATCCAATATCAACCCGGAAAAGAAAATGTTGTTGCCGATGCCTTGAGTAGAAGACCAACTATTCATAATATCTCTGTGATATCTTTTGATTCTCTTATCTCTATGAAAGATACCTATGATCAAGACCCCAGTTTTCAAGCTGATTGGAATAAATTAATTGACAATAACTGGATTCCAATTGATTCCTTGTCTTATGCTGATGGATTTATATTTTATGAGAAAAGGTTATGTGTAATTGTTCCATTTAGATCATTTGTGTTGCACGAAATTCATTGTCCCCCATATCAAGGCCATAGAGGTATCATTTTCACTTTACGTACTTTGATTGAAGATTTTTATAGGCCATAAATGGAATCTGATGTTTCTAACTTTGTATCTAAGTGTTTAATTTTTCAAAGAGTTAAGCGACACCATGGTAAGCAGTATGGTTTGTTAATGCCTTTACCAATCCCTGAAAGACCATGAGAACATATTTCAATGGATTTTATTACTGGTTTGCCTAACACTCAAGCTAATCACGATATGATTTGGTCTATTGTAGACCGGTTTAGCAAACATGCTGGAGCCCCGAGAGGAACACCAAGGAAAAGGGAATTCTCTTGCAAGAAAATCTATCTTGTAACATCAATAAGCTTGTTTATCATGTTTCATATTGTCACAATGAAGAAAAGAACACCAGGCACAACAAATCTTCATGCAGCATCATGTAAATCTCCCACGGATTTTAATAGAATCAACCATATTCTTCAACATCTTCATAAAATCCATCAATAGAACAAAGAAAGCAAAGAAGTACACCATCTTTGAATGGAAATACATCACATAGTATGCTTCTTCAATATCTTCATAGTCTTCTCTCTCAATCTCTCATATACAATCACTCTGTTTGAATAATATTGGCTATCTCTGACTCTCTCTATCTCACTCTATCAATAATACATCATATCCTCACTACAATCTCTCAAAATTTACTCTCAATAATCACTCTTAGGTCGTGGATACCCCTCCCAAGAGGTATGTCTGATATGAAGGGTCACCAGAGCCACTACAGTGTCTCTTCACAGCTCACTACTGTCACTTCACTCTAGTCTTCTCTTGAGTCTTCAGCAGCTACTTCTTCCACTTCCTCCAGCTCTTTTGCACTTGTATTCACCTCTTTCCAAGGCTAGAAAACTTTTCCAAAAGTCACACATACATTCCACAGAACACTTACAGAAGCATACAGAACAGTCTACAGAACAGTACCAGAACGGCTACAGTACAGAACAGAATAGAGACAGAACAGAACAGAAGCTCTACAGAAGACCTACAGAAGGTTACAGAAGGTTATCAAAACCACATCACTCATTCTCAACCCATTTCAAACTCTCACAAACCATTCACTAAGCTTTCACAATATCTCATTCTTCATCAATCAATACTCCATCCCTCCTTACAGAAGACAATCAGAACAAAACAGACCAAAACAGAACAAAACAGAAGGTATACAGAACCAATCAGAACCTATCAGAACATCACAAAACCATCAACAAACATCATGATCTTCCAAAACACAATCAACATCATCCAAAACACTCTCAATCCACTTCCAAATCAACCAATCATCCCATAAAATCAACCATTCAGCTTTCAAAAACAACAAAAATTAGCCAAAAAACAAGTCATTTCAACACTCAACACATGCATATTTCATTCCATGCAAGAAAACATTAACTGCATCTCAATCTGCTCAATTGTTTTTGAAAACTATTTTCACTAACCATGGTTTGCCAAAAGTTATTATTTTTTATCGTGATTCTAGATTGTGCAATAATTTTTGGACTACTTTGTTTGCTAACTTAGGAACAAATATTGATTTTTCATCTACATTTCATCCTGAAACAAATGGACAAACAGAAGCTACAAACAACAAAATCTTGGATCTTTTACATGCATGCACAATTTCAAAACCACAAACCTGGGATACACACCTCCATTTACTTCAGTTTGCATACAATAACACACCACATACAGCTACACGAAAAGCACCTTTTGAAATCATTTATGGATATAGATTGCCTACACCTCTTACCTCATTATCAAACAAAGTTAAAGCTGCAGATCATATTGCCAACATGCATGCTACTATTTTTTATGAAGTTCAAGATATGATTGCAAAAGCCCATCAATCATATACTAAACAAGCTAACAAGAAAAGAAAAGCTATGAATTTTGTTGAGAGTGGAAAAAGACTGAATTTTTGACTGATTTTTGTTGTTTTTGAGGTCTGAATGGTTGATTTTTTATGGATTTAGAGTGATGTATGGTTGCTAATGGAAGTGTTTGAGAGTATTTTGGATTATACTGATTATGTTCTGGAATTTCATGATGATTTTCAGTGGAAATATGAAGCTTTGTGATGTTCTGATAGGTTGTGTTGAGGTCTTGATTGGTTCTGATACCTTCTGTATTGTAATATTTCTGCTATGAAATATTCAAGACCCATAATCTCGTGCAAAAGAAGTTCAAAATAATCTCCTGCATCATCGAATTCCAGCCCACGTTGTGCACAAGAGTCCGTGCCTAAAAACCCGCAAGCTCACATGAGAATACCTCTTCAAGGGGAAAAGAAGGGGATAATGGATAAAGTTTGGCAAAAATTTTTATAATAACCCCTCCCCCTCAGCCATCGCATGGCAGGGGAGAGGGAGTGTGAGAAGAATGCTTGAGTTAAGTGGTGGAGGGGCATGGGGGAGGGAATCATGCGCCCGCCACTTGGGTGGCTACCCCCCCACCTTAGCCTATAAGAACCTCCCCCTTCAGCTTAAGGGAGGAGGGAGGAAGAAGCTGCCATGCTGCCCGTGCTGTTGCAGCGAGAAGCACCGCCTGCATCACGCTGCCTGCTGCTGCGCCACGCAATCACCATCCTAACCACCATCATCATCATAATCATCATCATCATCAACATTGTCGTCGTTATCCTCACCTCCATCCTCATCTTCTCCACGTCATTCTGTCCCTACAGAAGCTTGGAAGCTTCTTTGGAAGTTTCCATTAAAGGCCTCCATAAGCCCTATTCACCCGTGCTTTTTGGGTTCTTCTTAAAACTGTATCTGCAAGGACTAAGTCCTGCGTAGAGGAGAAGACCTCAGACAGAGAGGATTCGAATGCAGAAGTAACCCAAGGGGGGAGTTGCTGCGACGAAATTCACTACATAAATGGCTCCTAAGCAAAAGTCACAAGGCGCACACGCGAGAGCTTCCAATCCGAGTACATGTGTGGACAACGCTCCGATCCTTAATGCCCAGGTTCTTAAAAATTAATTCCGCATGAAAGGATGCATTAAACATGATTAAATTCACGTAGGCAAGTTTGAATACATTGGAAAATTTATATATACTTGCATCGAATTACCAAGTAAGCTGCATGATGACTACTTGCATGGTCATGGTAGTTGCATTCTTGAACGCATATTGCATAAGTTAAAAGATGGATTTTTCTAAAGGCATCCTTGTTGCCTCGCGAAAAGAACAGTGCATAACGCACTTAGATAATAATCTCCTAGCAGTGTTTTGCGTATAAAATCATTGTGGACGCCCATTGAATGATGTCCAAATGGTCGCAATGCATGGAAAATTGCATGCAAAGATGGTTGCATTTTAGGTCGGGTTAAGTACTAGAGGAAGGATTTATTAATAATGGACTCATGGTATTTGCTCAAGAGTGGAGTTCTCTATCAAAGTTTGAATGCATCTTCATTAAAATTATTAAAGCTTGATTTCGTTGCATCAACGTAGGGCTATAAGAGTTAGTTCCGAATTGTCGATCATTATAGTTTAGGCAAGGAAAAGTAATGATCATTGTAGATCTTATAGCTGCATAGAAGGAAAAAGTGTATGGTCTTGAAATCGTATATTTGCATGGAATGTTATATCTTGCAATTATTTACATCTTCTAGGGAAAATTACTTGCTAATTATAGAAGAATGTAATTGCATTTACTCGCGGGTTGGATGGATCAACTAAGTGATCCGCTTTTAGTCGAGTAGTTCACATGAAAATTATAAAGATACGATTAGTTTACATATGACGATCACCTCAAAGTGCTAAGTAGGGTTAAGTTACATTAAAATTCTGCCTAGTATCACACTTGGGTTGCCAACCTAATATTTCCGATCCCCACATATCCTACCCACATTCTGGAATATGTTAGGGCTATCTAATAACCCGTGCAAGAACGATCTAGGGTTCTCACCCTAAGGATAAATTGGTATTCATAACCAAGGAATACCGTGTGATGGGAGAAATAATCCCACATGCAGCACCTATCTCATGCAACAAGTTGCAACGTCGCATGGTTTTGTGTCTAGATCACAAAATGGTATTGCCACTCCTTAGAACAAGGTTGGCAAGTTCTAGTACAAGTCTAATTTTCTAGAGGATGAGTAGTCATCTTGCTACATCACCCTTCCTTGGGGCTGATTTGCCAAGTTAGGGAAAATAAGAATTGCCTAGCAAGCAATTGACCAATCAAGTGAGGACAACGGGATGGTCCAGGATTTATTGACCATAACATATGGAAACCTAAAGTATTGATAATTTGGGTTAACAAGGTATAAACCATAACCCAAGGATAAAGGGTAAACAAGCAACTTATCTTACGAGACCCTTGGGATCTTGACAAGTCAAATTGATCCCGGATCGAATGCTAGATGTATTTGGAGAGAAGTAATTATACCTTAGCAGTTGGCCATATAAACGACCACTGGAGTGCTTGTGTTTGTACACTTAGGAGCACTATTTGTTCTTCTTTGCTCAAGGAACTAATGCTGGAAAATAATTAATGCTTCAGGTTGAAAGCTTGGAGGGAGAGGCAATATCATTTACCCCCGATTGTCTACCTAACCCTATCTAAGGGGGTTGTTAGCCGCGCCGGATACGTGAACCGAACCCACTGCGAGAGGTCTCTCCGTGGGTGCTACTTGGAGTAGGAGGACGCTTGGGTACCAGGGGGGGCTTTGGCCATAAATCCCTTGCCTTCGGACCCTGCACAAGAGGCGGACATGACTCGAGATCGGATCTCGAGGCCATCATACTAGTCAATGGGTAGAAACTTGGAATAGCGATCCTTGAGGATTGCTGGAATAGCCTTCGGGCGGATTATGGAATTGACTTCGGACGGATTACAGAACTGCCTTCGAGCGGATTATGGAATTGCCTTCGGGCAGATTATGGATTAGCCTTCGAGCTGGATTATATGATGTATTCCAAGACTATTAAATAAAGATCAAATGTTGAAAAGGAACTTGTTTGACATTGTTTTTCTATGTCAGTGCCTAAGTCACATGAAGGAACCGATGATTAATTGGCTAATTAAGGAAGCTATTTTTGCTTGTCAAACTAAATTTGGTAGGTAATTAGATAACTAAAGCAACCTGAGGAAAGTGTGGTGGATGTGACCATGGGTCCGTCCTACAGAAGGGTGGTCCCGGTTGGTCGGGAACTTTTCTCAATGGAATTGACAGCAAGGCAACGATGACCTAGAATCTAGAGCGCTAGAGTCCCGATTTATACTGTTTTAGGGGAATGAAATGGGACTATGCCTTATGGGCAGAGAGGTCGAGCTTTGCATCCCTCTTGTTTCCCATTCTCCTTGAATCAAGTGGAGTATAAATCCACTTCGACCTGATGTTTCTGCGTAAAGTCGTTCATCTGGGGTTCAACGCTAGTTACTTTCTAGGAATTTGACCATTAGGATGTAACATACCGAACATTACAAGTCACGTGTGAACACCCCCCTTTATAAGTAGTGGGGATAATAATATTGCATTTTGATAATTTAGTAGAATAATGGATTTTTTTTTTCCTTATCCCCCCCTAGCCGACTATCATGCTGGAGGGGGAGGGGAATAGAAGGTATGTGGAAGCTCCTCGGTGGAGCTCGCACGCAATAAATCGCCATGCTTGCTAACATGCTGGGAAGGGAGCATCCCCCTCCCCTTACCTATATAAATGGGGGGTGCAAGCAGAAGAAAAAAAAGAGGGCCACCATGAAGCTATACGCTGTTCTGAATGTGTGAGGGAGAGAAGAGAAGAGATGCTTTGAATCCGTGAGGGAGAGAAGGAGCGAATACAGTGGGAGCTAGCTGGTCGCCGCCGAGGAGATCATGATAAGGAGTCGCCCTGCATTCGCCATCTGTGGCCGATGCCGTCTATCGACTATACCCCCCCATGTGTAGAAGCTCACTGAAGCTTCTAAGGGAGCTTCATAAGTCCCCTCCCCCCCTCCCCCCCAAAAAAAAGGTTTGACCTTAAAGGTCCCTTTTATCCCCCCTATTTTAGATCCCCCTTAGGCCCCTTTCCTATAGCCTTAAGACTACCCCCCCGAATTCCCTCCTAAGACCTCCATAAGCCCTTTTTCTCCCACCCCCTCAAAATCCCTCCCTAAGGGCTCCCTTAGGCCTTTCATGTCCTTTTCTTTTCCCTCCTAGCCGTGGTTCATGAGGGATTGCCAAAACACCCCCTGCCCCCGGGAATTCCAAAGCCTTTATGTGCCCTTGTATATAACACCCCATCCATGAAAATTTCCTCCCTAAGGACCCTTATATACCCTTTTATTTTACCCCTTTACAAATAGAAAAGAGGGTGTTAAGGGTCTTTTGACACTTTTCTTTCCCCATACAAAAGCCCTCGTAAGGGTTTTTACACCTTTTATTCCCCATTCATGTGAGTCTTTATAAGGCCATTAAGCCTTTCCCATGGCTTTAATGGGCCTTATTCGCAAAAGATTTTGAAACACCCCCTTTTTTCGAAATCCCTACTTCAAGAAGGAAGCCTTCTAAAACCGATTCCGACGGACGATGCAAGTTATCGCAAAGGGAGCCACGGTGGAATTTCAAAAAGGAGTTGCAAAGCTGCATCCATGACAGAAAGGCTGCATTCGCGATGCCTCCTAAGAAATCCCAAGGCGCAGCCGCAGGAGGGTCGTCTCCTAGCATCCACGTGGACATCTCACCCCAAGTCCAGGTTTTCCTTCTTAATTTTTATTTGGTATTTTTATAATTCAATCACGCAAGGATAATTATTGGAAATAAGATGCATTTTTTGTCTTAAATGCTTTAGAAAAATTATCTCACGACGGAGGAATTTAGTCATTAATATTTTCAATAAAACAAGAAAAATAAAGGGAGCATAAATGCATTTCTATCAAATAGCTTTATGCATTGCAATGAATTAAAATTAGATTAATGTCCATTTTTATAAAATGGAATTAAAATAGTATACTTCGTTTAAACATGGAAGTATAAACTGCATATCGCATTATGAAGCCATATACTCTTCGCAATGAATCATCATGGGAAGTGCTAGGAATCCTTAGGAAAGTGCAAGGCATGAAATGATTCTTACGATGCATAACTCTAGGCAATTATTGTTTGTCAACTGCATAAATTATCAAGTAAAAGGTTGCTTGTTTAGCATGAATTTTGTTCGCAAGTTATAGGAAGATTAGTTGGAATTAACCTAACCTATGCCTGACCTTAAATCGATAAGTTAGGGTTGAAAAATCAATTTACGCGTAGACAACGAATCATGTGTTTATGAAATGATAACATAACTATCTTCAAGAGTTAAACAAATTGGCATAAACGTAAACACCTAAACCCCAGAGTACTCTGTAGAAAGAGTTAAATTCCAAGAAATTCACTAGGAATTAATACGTGACCTAATCACACATATTGCTAAAACTAAAACTCCTATATCCTAAATACTTGCCCAGATTCACCGAATGTAGGGACATCGGAACATACTTGAAAAGGGATCTAGGGTTTGTCCCTAAGAATCTTACGCTAGAAAGATGGAACTTGGAACCCTAGGACTGACGACGACAGCCTAATGTAATCAGGGACAGATTATTTCATGACTCCATTTGATGAGTAGAATAGTCTCATAGTTCGATGTGACACTTGTGCAACAAGTGTGAAGTCGTATGATCTTGTGATTGGATCACAAGGGAAAGGCCAATTCTCGTAATGAGGTTGGGAGGTCCTTACGCAAGTTATCTTGCAAGAGGATGAATAATCATCCTAACATAATATCTTTCTTGAGCAAAGAAAAATTGCTTGGAAGCAAAAGACCAGCCAATAAATTGGAATAATTTATGAGCTTAAGGTTTGACCAAGTTAGGTTAATAGGATACGCCCTAACCCAAGATATAGGGGATCTCGCCAAGTCAAAGTCATCCCGGATCAAGTGCTAGACGCATTTGAAAGGAAGGATTCATTCCTTAGCAGTTTGCCAACAATAACATCCAATGGAAGTGTTTGTGCTTGTTACAGATTTAAGAGCACTGTTTGGCTTTGTTTGATCAATGAATTAAAAGATAAATGTATATCCAAATACTTCAGGTTGAAGGCTTGAAGGGAGAGGCATCTTCAGTTACCCCCGACTGCCTGCCTGACCCTAACCAAGGGGTTTGTTAACTACGCCGGGAAAGTGGACTGAACCCGCCACGAGAGGTCTCTCCATTGTGAGCGGTGCTTGGAGTAGGAGGACGCTTGGGTGCGAGGGGGGCTCTGGCCATAAATCCCTCGCCTTTCAGGCCCTGCACAAGAGGCTAAGGTGACTCAGGATCGGATCTCGAGGCCCGCATACTTGTCTACATGCGGAAACTTGGATTAGTGATCCCTGTGGATTGCTGGATAGCCTTCGGGCGGATTGTGGATAAGCCTATGGGCTGGACTTTTTGTATTTCAAAGATAAATATGATAATTTGTTAATAAGGAACTTGTTTGACATTGTTTTTCTATGTCAAGTGATATGATTACGTGAAAGAACCAGTGCCTAACGGGCTAATTAAAGAAGCTGATTGATACATGCCCAACTAAATGTGTTAGGTAATTAAATAACTAAAAAAACCCAAGGAAAGTGCGGAGGATGGGCCATAGGTCCATCCTATGGATGAGTGGTCCCGGTTGGTCAGGAACTTTTCTCAAATCATGATGGACAGCAGGAAGATCGTCAAAGAACAGGAACAACAAAAGCGTTGACCTAGAGTTATGATTGATCCCGATTTACGCTGTTTTAGGGGAACGGAATGGGACTATGCCTTATGGGAGAGAGGTTGAGCTTTGCATCCCTCTCGTTTCCCATTCTCATTGAACCAAGTGCAGCATGAATCCACTTCTGACCTGGCGTTTCTGCGTAAAGTAGTTCGCTTGGGTCTGACGCTAGTTTCCATTAGGAAATGACCAATAAGGAAAACCCTAATTCAGGTCGATCCTAAGTGGGAACGGCCAGAATACTTCCGCTACGTGGCAAACGCGGAAATCCCTAGATGGCAAACCCCGTAACATTCCATATGAGTATCGGGCGGAGCTTTCTAGACATCCTTTCCGATGGATTGCTAAGACGTGTCCTGAAGTTACAAATGGACACGTTACAATTGGTATCAGAGCGAACCCACAACGGAATTGTTTTTATGAAATCTTAATAAGATAAAGTAAAGAAAATGTTGCTGTCCAAATATTTCCTTACTTCCAATGCTGTCTTACAGAACTATGAAGCATGGAACAGGTTCTTGGTATTTTGAGTAATGTTTATGACCGCGATGCATTCCCCGCATTACCGACAAAGGGTTGAGATGATGAACATCCTAGAGCGAATCTATAATCCATTGCCTTTGTACATGGAACGAAGATGGACGGGTGCATCAAGAATCTACTATATAGCTGCCCACCGGTTTGCATATCTACAGACCAACCTAAAGAGGATCAAGTGGTTGGAAGACCTAAAAGTCGTGAAGCTATTCATTTTTGTGGAAGCTCGCGTAAATTCAACTTTACATATTCGAGGTCGGAGGGTTGAGCTGAACTCATATGTATATGAGGAAGTAACCCGTGTAATCCCCGCCGACAAGATTAAAGTGTTGGAGCGCCATGAGAAGAATGGGTTCCAAAGGAAAGGATACCTTGAACTTCCAATGACTTACCGATTCCTGAAGATCCATGACCCAAAACCATACTATTATACAGTTCATGTAGATAAATGTGATACAACGTTATTCTCCCCAAATAAATGTAACAGTTGGCTTATCATCGCAAGAAATGTTGCATTCCGAAAGGGCTATGCCCATATAAATACAAATAAGACTTGTTTTTATCAATGTCTGACTATGCATGAGAATTGATAAAAAGTCAAGTAGTTACATTGCTTGCATGATAGCAGAAATGGAGATGTAGTATAAATCAATAACGATTATCGTGTAATAATGTTAAGAAACCTTTATCCAGGCACAACCCCAGGTATAGGTTCCTAGTTCGCCTCCTATATCAAGTAGTGATGTAATCCAAGAGAAGAAGTTTCTTCTCAAGCACATTAAGCCGCCTGAGTTTGATGGGAGAGGTAGGTCCGTCCAAGCTGATGCTGAAATTTGGATTGAATCCATGGAGGATTACTTCGAAGCAGCCGCTACTGCACCCACCAATCAGGCTATGCTCGCCAAGCTAAAGCTCACCGGCAAAGCCAGGCTTTAGTAGAAGCAATGGTGCAAGGCTCAAGGGATCGCAGAGGGATCCGTTACTTGGGAGAAGCTGAAGAAAGCCGTACAGGGAAGATACTTACCACTTGCATATCGCACGCAGAAAATGAATGAGTTCTACGAGCTAAAACAGCTAGGGCTCACTCTTGACGCATACTACTCTAAATTTGTCTCACTTTTAAAGTATGCGTTACAGATGGACATGACACAGCAGGTTTCCAAATTTTGTGCTGGTTTAAATCCACCAGTAAATACCCATCTCGAATCCATGCATCCATCAAATCTTCAGGATGCACTCATTTGAGCTGTGCCTATAATTCAGGAGGTGCAGTCTAGACCAAGGGGTAACAAAACTTGGTCTTATAATGACCCAAACATAGGAGCATTCAGACCTTAGATGAAGAGAGTTCAAGGTCAGAATGAGGGACAAAGAAAGAAAGCAATGAGTAATAACGTCAACAACTTTGTTCCTACTCAAAGCAATGGTCGAAACCTCCATTTTTTCCACTGCAACGAGCCCGGTCACTTCAAGAGGCAATGTCCCAAACTTGGAGGAGGACATCGCCAAGCACCTTTCCAAGGAACGGGCCATGGTCAAGGAGCCGCTACGCGAGGTAGAGGAAGAACCGCCTCTGTTGCCAATAGACAAATGTGTGAAGAAGAAGAAGAAGATCCAACCATGGAAGCAGAGTTTGAAAGGGCGACAGTCCATGCCGCTCTACATAAGAAAGGCCCGAATCACCAGCTCTCGGTGATTCAGACACCGTCGGACTATCAAGGTATAAGTTTCAAGACCTTGATTGATTGTGGCAGTACACATTCCTTTATCTCACCAGCTTGTGCAAAAAGATTAGGAATAGCCACAGTAGAAGCATCTACCTTGCTTGTGGAATTGGCAAATGGTCATGAGGTTACATGTACCAGGAAAACTGCTAAGGTGGAATTCTTTTTGGGAGGAAAAACAATTCAAAGTCATGAATTTAGGTATCCATGAGTGTCTACTCGGAATGGATTGGCTTAAGCCTAATGACGCCCACATTCATTGTGGAAAGGGCCAAATTTCCTTTCGAAACTCTGAAGGGGATTTGGTCACAACTCAAGGTGAGGTTGGAGTGCAAAAAATCCAATTGGCCAAAGCATCTCGGATCATAAAAGGAGTCAGAAAAGGATTACCTGTCTACTTAATTAAGCTCAACAAGTTAGATCAAAAGCAAGAGTCTAATGAAGGACCTTCTTGGCTAAAGGAATACGCAGATGTATTCCCTAAAGAGTTTATAGAACTTCCACCTCAAAGAGAAGTGGATCATGAGATTAAGCTAGTACCAGGATCTGCGCCAATTGCAAAGAGACCTTATAGAATGTCCATACTAGAAGTAATTGAACTGAAGGAGCAACTCAAGCAACTGCTAGATCAGGGCTACATCCGTCCTAGCAGTTCACCATGGGGAGCCCCAGTACTTTTCCAGAAAAAGAAAGATGGGACACTTCGACTATGTATTGATTACCGAGGATTGAATCAATCAATGGTCAAGAACAAGTACCCTATTCCTAGAATAGATGAGCTTCTTGATCGTCTTCAGGGTGCAAAGATCTTCTCTAAGATTGATCTCAGGTCGGGTTACTATTAGATAAGGATCAAGGAAGAATATATCCCTAAGACGGCCTTCAATACAAGATATGGGCACTTTGAGTTCCTAGTTATGTCATTCGGGCTTACGAATGCACCGGCCAACTTCAACATGTTAATGTAGGATATTTTTAGGCCATATCTTGATGACTTCATGCTCGTCTTCTTCGACGACACTTTAGTCTATTCCAAACAGGAAGAGAATCATGAACTGCAACTTCGGATTGTCCTTGAGACAATGAGGGCACATAAGCTGTATGCTAAGATGAAGAAGTGTGCATTCTTCAAACGTTAGATTGAATATCTGGGTTTCATGGTATCAGCAGAAGGAATCTCAGTGCACCCAGCCAAGGTCAGAGGTGCTAGAATGGCCAATACCAACAACTGTCAAAGAAATACGCAGCTTCCTCGGATTCACAGGATGGTATAGGGTCTTCATAAAAAACTATGCTCTGATTGCAGCACCTCTGACGGACTTACTGAAGAAGCAAACATCCATTGCATGGTCAACTCCCGAACAAACTAGCTTTGACAGACTGAAGCAAAGTTTGATATCAGTACCCATCCTAAAGCTTCTAGACCTCAATAAGGAGTTCGAGGTAGTAACTGATGCTAGCACACTTGCCTTAGGATATGTGCTCATGCAAGAAAGCCATCCTGTAGCTTACTCTTCAAGGAAACTAAAGAGTCATGAGAAGAATTATGCTACCCATGATCTGGAATTGCTAGCTATCATCCATGCTCTAAAGCTTTGGAGACACTACCTGTTGAGTAACAAGTTTACTCTACTCATGGATATGGTTTTTTCCCTGTCTCTCTCTCCTCTTTGAACATGGTATCAGAGCCTTACTTGGTGGACCTCTTGGAGCAAGAGGGAGTAAATATGATCTACAGTTGAAGACTTGTGTCATTTTCTCAAACAGGCTGAATGCCATTGTAAGCTGAAGGTATGCATTGAGTGATTACCTACTCTATGGGTCAAGTTGCAGGTTGTGGCTTGTTCAGAGCCTTGTGAAGGGTGTATTGAGCACTAGTGTGTGCTCCATCAGCATCAAACTCAGCAAACAGAGCTGCTGGAGAAAAGGACAGATCTTCTGAACTGCGCCTGTTTCCTACTCTCAGTTGTTGGGCTGCACCTCATCAAATGCTGGTGCATTTGGTCATCAAATGCTTGGTTATGACAGGTATGAAGTGTTTTAAGATGGCAAGAGGCAAATGCTTGACCTTAAGCTCTGACATGAGCTGAAATCAGAGTGGGCAGATCTGGAAAAAAGGGCAGCACTGCTGTATACACAGTATACATGGTGTATGCAACACATTGAAGAGCTTTGGAAGCTCTCTGACAAGCCCAGAAGCACACTTGGAGCATAAATATATGCTGGAGATCATATGTACTTGTTTTGATCCATTGCAAGCTTATTTTTTTAATTGAAATACTCACATCTGGAACATTTCAAACAGGCTAAAAAGTGTCATTTAATATGGACAGTAAGCATTTGTTCCTTACTGAAGCATAGTGTGATATTTGGTGACATCTATGAGATGTATGTACTGACATGTGTATGTCAGAATGTTTATGGGTTGAGAAAAGCATTAAGTGCTACTAAATGCTGAAATTTTGTCTTGTTGCCTGAGTACAAATTGCAGAAGTAATGTATGACTTTGCTCATTAGAAACAGACAGTCTATGGTCACTACATAGTCATGCATTGACCTTGTCATACTGGAGAAAATGTATGATTTGGATTGAAGACACTTTGAAGTGGTTTGGAGCTTGTTATGTTGAATTCTGGTTGACTGCAACCTGCAACTGAATTTGTTGACACTTGTATGTGCTGGTTATGCACTGTTCTGTGCCTTTATGCTCATGTCTTGAATTGCCAAATGTACTAGCAGCTACCTAGGATATTTTGGAACATGTATGACATGATTACCACTCAGTTTTGGACTTGAAATTGCTGCTGGTTACTCACAGTTTATAGTTTTCAGACTGCATGTATGTACCCTCGCAGTGAGGTTACAGAAGCTTAAGCTAAAGCAAACACATAGCTTATGTATTGACAGTTATATCTACAGTTGAGACCACTTGTTTATGGGTTGTTTTGGTGTGTCAGTGGGCTGAAATACCCTGGTTTTTTTCTGCAATTTAGTGCAGAAAACTATCATAAACTATTACGGACTGAACTTAGTCAATCATACTTATTGGACTGCAGGGAGTCAGGCACTTGATAGACAGTCTATTGCATCATGGCTAATGCACATGGGACTGACAATATCACTCAGATAGTTGGAGAGAAGTTGGATAATAAGAACTTTGCATTATGGAAATTTAGAAAGAAAAACTTTCTGGTTGGCAGAGGTTATTGGGATTTATGTACAGGAGATGAAGTTGCTCCTGAGTTGCCTACACACAATCCAACAAATGAATAGAAAAGAGCCTACAGGCTATGGAATGAAAGAGCATGCAAGGTGCTGCATTGGTTTTCCTTATGTATATCTGATGCTATGGTAATTCAGATCACTGGATGTGAGACTTCGAAGGATTGGGACATATTGATGAAAAATTATGGAACCATGACACATGTAAGAAAGATCCAGTTGAAACAGCAGTTCAACAACATGTCTAGGAATGGCAAGAGCATCCAGACGTATACCATGGAGATTAAGACCATAACTAATCAACTTGCTACTATTGGCTCAAGTGTATCAGAAGATGATATGATTGCTGTTGCTTTGAATGGCTTAGGCAAAGAGTACAAAGCTCTTGACACTTCCATTTCTGTCAGAGAAGAGCCCCCTAGCTGGGAAGAGCTAGTTGCCTTGTTGATGCATGAGAAAGTCAAACTTGGTTTGAATACAGGTTCCAGTGCATCTCAGAGTAGAGACACTGTGTTATACTCTAGCTAGCATGGCAGAGGATCTAGAGGTCATGGTTCATTTCGAGGTCGTGGTGACACTCGTAATGCTTATGGATAGCAGCAGTAGCAGAGTAATTGGCATGGTGCAAATACACAAAGGCCAGCGTGGATCTGGTAGGTTTAGAGGCAGGGGGAGATCACCCCGAGGTAGAGGTGGTGGATCTGGTTCATGGTAGTCATCTGATCAGTCCAACAAGGACAAGGGCTGCCATTATTGTGGCCGGTATGGGCATATTGCAAAGGATTGTTACAAAAAGCAGGGAGATATGAAGGCAAAGGGCAGACAGCATGGGCACTATGCATCTTCCAGTGATGCTCATGATGAGCCAGTTGATAGACTCTTTGCGATGTAGCATGTATCTAAAAATGCATCTAGACATGATAGAGATGACAGATGGTACATTGACTCTAGAGCGTCAAACCACATGACCCCGCATGGAGAATGGTTTGATGAGATGGTTGCAGGTACACATGGTCATGTATGTACTGGGGATGACACCCAACATGACATAAAGCATAAAGGGATTGTTCCTCTTATGATACCTGATGGCAAGAAGAAAGGCCTGCATGATGTATTACATGTACCGACCATAGCAAAGAATCTGTTATCTGTGGGTCAAATGGCAGAACAGAATTTGCAAGTGAGGTTCAACAAAGATGGGTGTTTCATTGAGGAGTATGGAAATGGCTGCAAGTTAATTGCCAAGGGCAGAAGGGATGGCAGGATGTTTACATTGGATGCGACGATTCCGTGACTCAAGGCAGCCATGTTTGCTCATGATGAGAGTACCATTTGGGATGTAGAGATTTGGCACAAGCGGATTGGACATGTCAATGTACAAAAGCTGAAATCTATGCAGCAGAAAGAAGTAGTACTTGGATTACCTAAATTCAAGTATAATGATTTTGGTCATGTATGCCCTGCATGTCAGTTTGGGAAGTAGGCACTGTTTCCTTTCATGAGACATGTAAAAAATAGCACTAGGCCTTTACAGTTGGTGCACTTTGATGTCTAGGGTCCTTCACATAATGCTTCTTTTGGCGGTGCACGGTATTATGTCTCATTTATTGATGATTTCAGCAGGTACACTTGGCTTTATATCTTAAAGCATAAGGATGATGTGTTTGATGCATTCAAAGACTTCAAGAAACATGCTAAAAATGAATCGGGCTGTTACATATCATGCTTGAGATCAGATGGAGGAGGTGAATATGTCTCAAACTACTTTGACAAGTATCTTGCTAAACATGGGATCAGAAGACAGCTCACATGCAGTTATACACCGCAACAAAACGGTGTTGCAGAGAGGAAAAACAGGGCTTTGATGGAGTCAGCTAGAGCTATGCTGAATGAAAAATGTCTGCCAAATGGTTATTGGGCTGAAGCAGTGGTGACTGCTGTATATGTGCTGAATCAAACCCCTACAGCAGGGATTCATGATGTCACTCCATATGAACAGCTGTATGGTCATAAACCTGATATTTCACGCTTGAAGGTATTTGGCAGCATTGCATATGTGCATATACTAGATGAGAAGAGGAAGAAATTGGATTCTAAGGTAGTGAAAAGTGTGTTTATTGGATATGCACAGGAACGGAAAGCTTATAAGTGTTATGTACCTTCTACGCATGAGATACTCATAAGCAGAGATGTGGTATTTGATGAGTTAGCATCCTGGTATGGGAATCCTGTTGCAGTGCCTACTGATGGCTCACCCAGTATGAGTCATGCTGACAATACTCCTGCAGAGAGTACTTCCCTGAGTGGTCAGATAGGTGATGTATCATCTACAGTGAATCCTTGGACAGGACGATTACGGAGTCGCACTACTGCATCCACTGACATGGATATGTCAGTGAGGGGGAGAACAGATAAGGGAAAAGAAAAGGTTTTTGAAGATGTAACAGGTCCACTCACTGCAGGTTATGATTCATCTAGCAGTGACAGCTTAGATAGTGAATTGGGGATTCCGTCTGTTATGACGCCAGGTGCTAGGCAGAGTCGTTATGTGCCGCCTCATGAGAGGGAAGCTCACAGTGAGCCACAGCTCAGGAGATTAGAGAGGGTCAGATGACCTGTTGACAGGTATACTTACACTGGATATTCAGCCCGTCATTATGCTTATATGACGAAAGTAACAGGTTTTAGAGAACCAAGTAAGTTTGATGAGGTAGTTGCAGATGAGAATTGGCGTGCTGCTATGGATGAGGAATATTCAGCTTTGGCTGAGAATGGTACATGGGAGTTGTATAGCTGCCTGAGGGCAAAACACTTATTGGATGCAAGTGGGTGTATAAAGTAAAATGTAAATCAGATGGATCATTGGAAAGATATAAGGCCAGGCTAGTTGCAAAAGGGTATGCGCAGCAGTATGGTCTTGACTATGAGGAGACTTTCAGCCCTGTAGCAAAGATGGCTACAGTTAGAACTGTGATTGCTTTGGCAGCAGATAGAGGCTGGAAACTATGGCAGATGGATGTAAAGAATGCATTTCTCAATGGAGAATTACAGGAAGAGGTTTACATGGAACAGCCTGAAGGCTATGTACATCCAAAATTTCCAGCACATGTATGTCGGCTGAAAAAGGCATTATATGGGCTGAAACAGGCACCCAGAGCATGGAATGCTCGCATCAGCAGTTATTTACAGCAACATGGTTTCCGATTGGGAGATGCTGATCATAGTCTGTTTGTGAAGAAGACAGATAGTGGCTATGTTTTCCTAGTTGTCTATGTTGATGACTTAATCATTATAGGAGATGATGAAAATGGGATTGCAGAAATAAAGACATGTTTACAGGCTGAGTTTAAGGTCAAGGATCTTGGAGAGCTGAAATATTTTTTGGGGATTGAGGTTGTCTCTACACCTCAAGGCATATGGCTGCTACAGAAGCAGTATGCTCATGACATGTTACAAAAATATGGTATGGCTGATTGCAAGCCTATGGATACGCCTTTGGAGCAGAATGTCAAGCTGCAGATTGATGTTGGGACAGAGATTGAGAATGTTACTATGTACAGACAGATGGTAGGCAGCTTGATCTATCTCATGATCACTAGACCTGACTTGAGTTATGCTGTGGGGCTGATCAATCAGTTCATGCAGAAGCCTCGCAAACCACACTTGGATGCAGTCAGAAGAATTCTGAGATATGTAAAGAGTACCACAGATCATGGGCTATTTTATGCATATGGGAAACCCCTTGACTTGATGGGGTACACTGATCCTAACTGGGCTGGTTGCACGTATGACAGGAGGTCAACCAGCGGCTATGCATTTGGATTGGGTAGTAGCATGATCAGTTGGCAGAGTAAAAAACAGCCTACAGTTGCATTATCTAGTACGGAAGCAGAGTATCGTGGTGCAGCCTTAGTGGCTTGTGAAGCTAAGTGGTTACAAAAGTTGCTGAATGACTTGGGAGTACACTTGGACAGCAAAGTCAAGCTGTACTGTGACAATTTGAGCAGTGTTATGTTAGCAAGCAATCCTGTTTATCATGCAAGATCAAAACACATTGAGGTTCACTACCATTTCATCAGGAAAATGGTTTTAGCAGATCAGATTGACTTGGAGCATGTGAAGACTGAAGACCAAGTAGCAGACATCTTTACCAAATCACTTGGTAAAGATAAGTTCATTCACTTGAGACAGCTACTTGGAGTGATACAGATGATTTGAGTTTTGTTTTTGAGCTTGAGGGGGAGTGTTAGAAATCAAGCTCACCGTCAGTGTGTCTTCATCTATGACCGACATCTATGACACCTAGTGTGTACAGCTGTCTACATGTGACTACATTAAATAAGTCAGGTTAGTAGTCAGTTAGTGACCTGACTAGAGTTACTCCGTCTAGTCTACATTTACACTAGGTCACTTTATCTTGTAGAGTGTGTGCTTTTTAGTTTAGAGAGTGGAAATGAAGGAAGAGCTTGAGAGCCTGAAGGCTCATGGATATGGTGTTTTCCCTGTCTCTCTCTCCTCTTTGAACACAGAGAGGTTGAGCTTTGCATCCCTCTCGTTTCCCATTCTTCTTGAACTAAGTGCAGCATGAATCCGCTTCGACCCTGACATTTCTGCATAAAGTAGCTGCTAGCTGCCGTTCTAGGAATTTGACCATGAGGAAAACCCTGATTTAGATTGATCCTAAGTGGGAACGGTCGGATTACTTCTGCTACGTGGCAGACTCGGGAAGACCTAGATCGCAAACCCCGTAACATTCCATGGGAGTCCCAGGCGGAGCTTTCTAGACATTCTTCCCGATGGGTTGCTAAGACATGTGCTGCAAGTGAACAGGTGGACACGTTACAGTTGGTATCAGAGTGAATCAACGAGGAACCAATGTCTTTATAAGAAAACTTAATAAGATGAAGTAAAGCAAATGTTGCTGTAAAGAACATTTCCTTACTTATCGATGCTGTCTTGCAGAGTTATGAAGCATGGAAGAGATTCTTGGTGTTCCAGGTCATGTTTATGACCGCGATGCATGCTTCAGATTATCAACATAGGATTGCTATGATGAATATCCTAGACCGCATCTACAATTCATCGCCTCTGTACATGGAATGGAGATGGACGGGTGATTTGCGTACCTTCGAACCAACCTAAAGAGAATCAAGTGGTTGGAGGACCTGAAGATCGTGAAGATGTTTATCTTTGTTCACGCTCATGTAAACACAACTTTACATGTCGAAGGTCGGAAGGTCAAGCTGAACACGTATGTGTACGAGAAAGTGACCCGAATAATCCCCGCCGACAAGATCAAGGTGTTGGGATGTTACGAGAAGAACGGGTACCAAAGGAAAGGATACCCTAATCTTCCAATGACTTATCGATTCCTGAAGATCCATGACACAAATCCATACTATTACCTTATTCTCCCCAAATTAATGTATCAGCTTGCTCTACCATTCCAAAAAAAAATTGTACTCTGAAAGGGCTATGCCCATATGAATGAAATAAGACTTCTTTTTATCAATGATTGTCTTGATTGTGAATATTGATAAAGAAGTAAAGTGATTTGTTCATTTGGCTAAAAGCTGAATTGGGCATGAAATGTAATGTAAGTAATGTTTAGCGAGTTGTTGACGTTAAGAATCTCATACCCAGGCACAACCCCAGGTATAGATTCCTAGTCTGACCCCTACACCAAGTACGACCGTGATTCAGGAGAAGAAGTTTCTTCTCAAGAAAATCAAGCCGCCAGAATTTGATGGCAAAGGAAGGACTATCCAAGCTGATGCTGAGATTTGGATCGAGTCCATGGAAGATTACTTTGAAATGGTCGGTACTGCACCTACTAACCAAGCAATGCTCGCCAAGCTGAAGCTCACCGACAAAGCCAAACTTTGGTGGAAGCAATGGTGCAGGGACCAAGGAATCGGGTCTGTTACTTGGGAAAAGTTGAAAAAAGTTGTGCAAGGAAGATACTTACCACCTGCATATCGCATGCAGAAGATAAACGGGTTCTATGAGTTGAAACAGCTTGGTCTGACTCTTGATGCATACTACTCAAAGTTCATCTCTATTTTGAAGTATGCGCCACAAATGGATATGACACAACAGGTGTCAAAGTTTTGTGCCGGATTAAACCCACCTGTAAATACCCACCTCGAGTCAATGCACCCAACAGATCTTTAGGACACACTCATTTGAGCAGCGCCCATAATTCAGGAGGTGCAGACCAGGCCAAGAATTAACAAGACTTGGTCTTATAAGGATCAGAACAAAGAAGTATATAGGTCCCAAGCGAAGAGAGTTCAAGGTCAAAACGAGGGACAAAGGAAGAAAGCAAGGACCAACAATGTCAATAACTTTGTTCCTACCCAAGGTAATGGCCGCAACCTTCGTTGCTTCCATTGCAACGAGCCCGGTCATTTTAAAAGGCAATGTCCCAAGCTTGGCAGAGGACAACATCAAGGACCATTCCAAGGAACCGCCCGTGGCCAAGGAGCCGCCACCCGGGGCAGAGGAAGAACTGCCTGTGTTGCCAACAGGGAAATGTGCAAAGAAGAAGACCCGACCATGGAAGCAGACTTTGAGAGGGCAACAGTCCATGCGGCCCTTCACAAGAAAGGCCCGAATCACCAGTTTTTGGTGATTCAGACACCATCAGATTATCAAGGTAAAGGCTTCAAACCTTGATTGATTGTGGCACTACACATTCATTTATTTCACCAATTTATGCAAAAAGATTAGGAATAGCCACAAAAGATGCACCTACCTTGTTTGTGGAATTAGCAAATAGTCGTGAGGTCACTTATACCAGGCAAACTGCGAAGGTGGAATTCTTTCTGGGAGGGAAGTCGACTTCGGTCAGATTCAGGGTCATGAGCCTAGGTATCCATGAGTGTTTGCTCGGAATGGATTGGCTTAAACCTAATGATGCCCACATTCATTGTGGAAAGGGCCAAGTTTCCTTTCGAAACTCTGAAGGGGAATTGGTCACAACTCAAGGAGAGGCTAGAAATTCGAAAATTCAATTGGCCAAAGCATCTCGGTGGATAATAAAGGGAGTTAGAAAGGGACTACTTGTCTATTTGATTAAGCTTAATAAGCTAGATCAGAATCAGGAGGCTAGTGAAGAACCTTCATGGCTAAAGGAGTACGCGGACATATTTCCTGAAGAGCTGACAAAACTTTCACCTCAAAGGGAAGTTGATCATGAAATCAAGCTAGTGCCAAGAGCTGCACCAATTGCAAAGAGGCCATATAGAATATCCATCTCAGAAGCAATTGAGCTGAAGGAGCAACTCAAGCAACTGTTAGATCAGGGCTACATCCATCCTAGCAATTCACCATGGGGAGCTCCAGTGCTGTTCCAGAAGAAGAAAGATGGAACGCTTCGGCTATGTATTGATTACAGAGGGTTGAATCAATCAACCATTAAGAACAAGTACCCTATTCCAAGAATAGATGAACTTCTTGACCGTCTTCAAGGTGCGAAGATCTTCTCCAAGATTGATATCAGGTCTGGATACTATCAGATAAGGATCAAGGAAGAAGATATCCCAAAGATGGCATTCAACACAAGATATGGATACTTTGAGTTCCTAGTCATGTCGTTCGGGCTAACAAATGCACCTACCATCTTGATGACTTTGTACTCGTCTTCTTCGAAAATACCTTAGTCTACTCCAAACAGGAAGAAGATCATGAACCCCAGCTTCGGATTGTCCTTGAGACAATGAGGGCACACAAGCTTTATGCCAAGATAAAGAAGTGTGCATTCTTCAAACGTCAGATTGAATATCTAAGATTCATCGTGTCAACAAAACGAATCTCAGTGTATCTAGCCAAAGTCACAGATTTTTTGGAATGGCCAATACCAACAACTGTCAAGGAGATACACAGTTTTCTTCGTTTGACAGGATGGTACAGGGTCTTTATCAAAAACTATGCCTTGATTGCAGTGCCTCTCACGGATCTACTGAAGAAGCAAACATCGATTGCATGGTCAACTACCGAAAAATCTAGCTTTGATAGATTAAAGCAAAGTTTGGTATCAACACCTATCCTGAAACTTTCGGATCTTAGTAAGGAGGTCGAAGTAGTAACTAATGCTAGCACACTTGCCTTAGGTTGTGTGCTTATGCAAGAGGGTCATCCTGTAGCATACTCTTCAAGGAAGCTAAAGAGCCATGAGAGGAATTATGCTACCCATGATCTAGAGTTGTTAGCTATCATCCATGCTCTCAAGCTTTGGAGACACTACTTGCTGGGTAACAAGTTTACCCTAGTGACAGATCATAAAAATCTCAAGTGGATCTTTACCCAGAACGAGCTCAACATGAGGCAACGTTGATGGATTGAAGTGCTGGAGGAGTATGATTTTGAAATCAAATACCGGCCTGGAAAGGAGAATGTAGTTGCCAATGCACTTAGTCGCAAGGCATTTCTGAATTCTCTAATCTTGCAAGATCCATCAATAGCTAGATCTCTAGCCACAAAGGTATCCATGCCAAACAACCCGATACTTGAGCTGGCTAGAGAAGAGGCATGCCACGATCCAACCTATCAGAAGATGCTAAGGGAGATCCCTATCAAGGATCAAGACCCGAAGCTACAGGCTAAGTATTAGGAGTTCTCTATCAATAGTGGACTTGTCTACTATAGAATGAGATTATGTATACCGGAAAGCCAATCACTCAAGCAGAAGATACTTTGGGAAGCTCATGACTCCCCTTTCTCAGGACATCCTGGCTATGCCAAGACCCTCAATGCAGTCAGAAAGAGATACTATTGGAAGAGGCTTAAAGGTGACGTTATCAAATATGTCACTGAGTGTTTGTCTTGTCAATGTATTAAGGCCAAATATGTCAAAATGCCAGGAAAGTTGCAACCACTTGACATTCCCCAAATGAAATGGGATTTCATCAGTATGGACTTTATTGTTGGCCTACCCCAAGTTCAGGGAGGATACAACTCCATCATGGTTGTGGTTGATATGCTCACTAAGATTGCACACCTTATTCCTATTAAGACAAACTATAAAGCCTCAGACATTGCAAGGTTGTTCATCAAGGAGATATTCAAACTACATGGGTTGCCCAGAAGAATCATTAGTGATCATGATTCTCTCTTCACATCACACTTCTAGAAAGCTATCTTTGAAGCCATTGGGACTCAACTATGTTTTAGTACAGCTTACCATCCTCAAACCGATGGTCAAACGGAGCGAGTCAACCAAGTCATTGAGGATATGCTAAGGGCACACTGCTGCCATGAACCCAAAAAGTGGATTCAATACTTGCCACTGGTTGAGTTTGCCTACAATACCTTCTACCAACAAAGCATTCAGATGACCCCTTTTCAAGCATTGTATGGGCATGACTATTGAAGTCCTTTAAACTTCTCAGATCCTACCTTGAGGGTTGAAGCTTCAAGGCAGATGCTGGAATATATGGATGACCAAATGAAGTCAATAAGACAAGACATCCAAGCCGCCAATGATAGATAAAAGGCATATGTGGATTTGAAACATCAAGATAGAACCTTCGCTGAAGGAGACATGGTGTTCATTCGCGTATGCCCAAAGAAGAGTTCCCTATCCTTAGGTGAATGCAAGAAGCTAAGTCCAAGGTATTGTGGACCCTACAATATTCTCAAGTGCTTAGGACCTAACGCTTATAGACTTCAACTCCCTGAGAACCTAAAGGTTCATAATGTATTTCATATTAGCCTACTGAAGAAGTATATACCTAATCCTAGCCATATACTTGATGATCAATAAGTTGTAATGCCTAGCCAAGGAGTCCTTGAGCTACGGCCTGACAAAATCTTAGATGTTAGGGAGAGACAATTGAGATCCAGAACCTTGAGAGAATGTCTCGTCTAGTGGAAAGATTATCCCGAGGAGGATGCCACTTGGATGGATGAAAGTACTCTCAACTAACAATACCCCCAGTTCTTCTTGAGATGAGGACATCTCGATTCTTCCAAGGGGGAGAGAATGTAATATTTCTGCCCAAAAATATTATAGATCTTGACCCACGCATGCCCGCATAAAAGCAGTGCAAAGTCAGCTCCCGCGTCGACTAATGATGGAGGCCAAGTGGTTACCCCGCACGCGCAATAACGAGTCCATCCGCATTGTGTAAATGAGGCCGGGGATTAAAATTGCAAAGCCGCGTGAGAACTTCTCTCTAGGAAAAAAGGGGAAATTGAAAATGGTGAGAGTTTAGGAAATTTTTTTTACTAATTATCCCCTCCCCCAGCTGATGCATGGCTGGAGGAGAGGGAGTGTGAGAAGAAGTAAGTGAGGTATGTGGGGAGCATGTGGAGGGAGAGGCATGCATAGGCCACGTAGTGGCTACCATCTCCCCCCCTTAGCATTATATAACCTCCCCCTTAGGCATCGGGAGCAGGTACGATCAGAGAGAGAGGACGGACAAAAAGCTTCCTGCTGCCTGCGGATTGCCGCCATGGCCAAAATGGTACTTGCTGTCGCCGCCCTTAGCCCCTCGATTGCCATCATCGATTCAATCTCCCCTCTCGTCATCAATCTTTCCCCTCCTTCCAATCATTGGCCTCCATCCACGTAATCTTGGGAAGCAGAAGTTTCTAAAGGCAAGCCCTTAAGCCTTGTGCATACATATTGTCCCCAAGGGAAAAAAATTTTGAGTCTCCTTAGGCCTTGTGCATACGGCTCATCCCCGAGGTTCAAAATCCAAGCTTCCAAGGGCCTGATCTCACGCAGGAGAGAAAATTCGTAGACCGTAAGTCTTCGGGACGCGTGTATAACTCAAGGGAAGCCACTGCAACAAAAAAGTACGCTGCATAAATGGCCCCAAAACAGAAGGTACAAGGCACAGGAGCGGAGGTCTTTTGCCCAAGCATACACGTGGACATCCCCACGAGCCCTCAAGCCTAGGTTTTACTATTTTAATTCCATGTAAAAGAAATGCGTTAAGCATGATAACTTTCATGGAAAGGGAGCACTTATGCATGTTTCTAATTCACCTAGCCTAGTTAAAATGCATTTGGGGAAAAATGCCTACTCGAACGATTTACTGGAATTAATGCATGACATGCAATTGGGTTATTTGCATTTCCAATTATATGAATGTAAATTACCTACCCATCTTACAAGCTTAGTAGCATGTTTCCTTTTTGTGCATTTCAAAGTGACAAGCCTAAAGCGCATATTGCCTAGCGTTAAAAGATTAAATTGTTAAGTGCATCTTTGATTGACCGTGGAAAGAATAAGCGTATATTGCATTTAGTCAATAACTTCCTTGTTATGACTCGCATGGAAAGAATTGTTAACGTCCGTTGCACGGCATGAAAATGAAACCTTGGACAATTGCATGTTGCATGCGAAGACGCTTGTAGAATGGATTAAGGTTGCATGGTATATATTCATCTTGCATGAACTTCATTAATGATGTTGTATCTAGGACAGGGGTTGCATGTTACCTATTCATCACACGTAAATTTCATTCATCAAAGTTGCATTTAGAAAAGGTTGCATGTCATATCAAAGCATGAACTTCAGTTGCATTTAACGAAAGGTTGTAGGCATAGTTCCTTGATGTAAATCTTTGTAGGTTTTATGCAAGTTATTCTCCAAATTGTCATTCGTCATGACGTTAGCAAGAAAAGAAATAATCATTGCAAAACCTTTTAGCTGCCTAAAAGTAATGAATCGCATGTTGCAATTATTTACTCCTTTAGAACAAGCTTAGCATCTCGAAGAAAGGATCGTTGAATGGTTGGGGTAAGTGAGCGCCCATGCAATAACGAACTAGGGTTTTTACCCTAAGGATCGAACGACATCCATTTGAGCCTAGAAACCCTAGGACCAAGCATGGTGACCCTGCAAGGATATCGTTGGGTTGGATAAGGAGACACCCCAAACCGTACATCTTGACTAAACATACTCCTTGTCAAGAAATGCCGTTGATGGGTGAAATGATCCCATCAGTTAGATGCAGCACTTGTGCAATAAGTTGCAATGTCGCATGGCCTTGTGGTTTAACCACAAGATAAATTTGCCACTCCTTGGAATAAGGTTGGCATGTTCTAGCGCAAGTCTAACTTGCAAGAGGATGAGTAGACATCCTGTCACATCACTTTTCTTGGGTTGATTTGCCAAGTTAAGGAAAGTTATGTATTTTCCTAATAAGCAAAGGATCAATCAAGTTAGAGCGACATGGTCGCTAGGATTAACTGCCTTAACTTAAGAAACCTAAGGTGTTGATTAATTTGGGTTGACAGGGTATGACCCTAACCCAGGGACAAAAGGGTAAACAAACAAATCCTTGGGGATCTTGCCAAGTCGCAATTGATCCCAGATCGAATGCTGGATGCATTCGGAGAGAAGGATTCACTCCTTAGCAGTTGGCCAAATAAACGACCCACTGGATTGATTGTGCATGTAGCAGTTTAGGAGCACTGTTTGCAATGTTTGCTCAAGGAACTAAAGATGGAAAGATAATTAATGCTTCACGTTGAAGGCCTGAAGGGAGAGGTAGCATCAGCTACCCCCGACTGTCTGCCTGACCCTAACCAAGGGGTTTGTTAACTGTGCCGAGAACGTGGACTGAACCCACCGCGAGAGGTCTCTCCGTTGGGTGCTACTTGGAGCAGGAGGATGCTTGGGTGCCAGGGGGATCTGGCCGTAAATCCCTTGCCTTCTGGGCCTTGCACAAGAGGCCAACGTGACTCGGATTGGATCTTGAGGCCCGCATACTAGTCTATGGGTGGAATCTTGGATTAGTAATCCGTGTGGATTGCTGGATAGCCTTCAGGCGAATTATGGATTTCCTTCGGGCAGATTATGGATTAGGCTATGGGCTGGATTATATGGATGTATTCCAAAGATAAATAAGATAACCTATTGAAAAGGAACTTGTTTGACACTATTTTTCTATGTCAAGTGCTAATAGTACGTGAAGGAACCGGTGTCTAACTGGCTAATTAAAGAAGCTTTTTATGTGTATCCAACTAAATGTGGTAGGTAATTAGACAACTAAAGCAACCCTAAGGAAAGTGCGGTGGATATTGCCATGGGTGCGTCCTACGGATGGGTGGTCCCGGTTGGCCGGGAACTTTTCTCAAGCGAAATGGATAGCAAGGAACTTTTCTTGAAGGAAATGAACAACAGACAACGCTGACCTAGAGTTTAGGTTACTAGAATCTTGATTTATGTTTTTTTAGGGGAACGGAATGGGACTATTTCTTATGGGAAGAGAGGTCAAGCTTTGCATCCCTCTCGTTTCCCATTCTCCTTGAAACAAGTGCAACATGAATCCACTTTGACCCTAACATTTCTGCGTAAAGTGGTTCGCTTGGGGTTCAACGCTAGCTGCTATTCTAGGAATTTGACCATTAGGGAAACCCTGATTTAGGTCGATCCTAAGTGGGAACGGCCGGAATACTTCTGCTACGTGGCAGACTCGCGAAGACCTAGATTGCAAACCCCGTAACATTCCATGGGATTGCCATGCGGAGCTTTCTAGACTCTCTTCCCGATGGGCTGCTAAGACGTCTCCTGCAAGTGAGCAAGTGGACACGTTACACCACTTGATTAGTCAAGTCTTCATGAGCAAGCACAAGATACCTCATTTGCCAAAGACCTGTAGGCATTGTGAACAAATCCACCACCCACTTAAAATGAAGAGACAATGGATATGTGGGTTGCAATCCATCCCATTGTCTCACAGTTGAATACATTTGACATGTCATACATGTTTCCACAAAGTGAGCAACATCCTTATACATACCCTGCCACCAATATCTTTCTTTGATCTTTTTAAAAGTACCCCAAACACCTCTATGAACAGCCCACAAGCTTTCATGAAATTCTTGCATTAATTTTACTTATGAAGCTCTATCACCCAAAACTCACAATGGCATACCCTGTTTCTTTTTAGCATGTTTCCATAAGTATCCATCTTTTAAGAAAAATCCATAGGCTTTCCTCTTGATCTTCTTAAACTCCTCATCTGACCATTCATCTCTCTTTGTTAATGTACTAAGATATTGACCAATTCTTAGCCACTCTCCTGCATATTTGTCTTCCAGAAACACTTCTACACAAGATGCAAAACATCTAAAGTGTCTTCTTTTTGTTTTCCAACAGTAATAATGATAGGCTTTCCATGTGAATAGTCAGTCTTTCTCAATGTAGGAGCATATTTTAAGAGTTGCTTCGATTTCTTCTTTGCTTTCTGATGCTTACTTTCCCAATGAAAATTTTGACCTTTCCTTAGAAGCTGATAAAGAACATCGGCTACATGTGCAAAGTGAGGAATCCATGTCAAATAGAACACACATGCACCCAAGAATCTACGCACCTCTGATACATTCGTGCATACATCTTGCATTCTATCAATCCCATCTATTTTTGCTGGTGATGGCCTTTGCCCATAAGGCCCACACATATTCCCAACAATCAAAACCTCTTCAACTCCAAAGACAAACTTTTGTCCAGAAAGAGTTAAATGCACCTCTTCTAGACGTGTCAAAATCCTCTCACAATCCACAATATAATCTGCAACAAACTGTCTACATCCATGAGCATCCATCTCTTCATTCTTTTCATCCATTGCACACCCTTTGATTGGAACATCATCCAAGAAGGGCATAGTCAATTGTGGTATAAAATCCCTGAGTACCCTATTCATAGCATTTGTCATGTGTGCCACACTAAGTTTGTTGCACCTGTGGGAGAGTACACATCCGTACTAACCCCAAAGGAGTCTTCATGGTTGTGATATCCCTGCTTTCAATTGCAAGCTGAAACTGATCATACCCCAAGTAAAGATCACCCAAAGAATAGATCGCTCTGCCTGCAAAAGCCTCTGCAAATTCATCAACCACAGGACCTGCACCCACATTTCTTATGGTCACTTTATTGACTGGTTGTATGTCTTGAATAAATCTAAAAGCCCCATTATTTTTTGGCATAGTAAACCAACGATTTGCGAACGGGGCTGAAGAAGTCTCCAAGATCTTCATGCGAATCTTTTCATTTAGCAAATCCATCAGCTTTGGCAAGTAATCTTTAGGCACTGGAATAGACCTCAAGTTCCATAGTACATGTGGCACAGTAAATATGACCATAGGAGAGACAACATTTGGATCCACACAACCTATTTCACTTGGTTGAAATGAAAATGCCTTCTCATGTCTAGCCAACATCTGCATAAAATAGTTTCTCTCAGCAGGCAAAAGAAACCCTTCTGCACCAACTTTCAATTCATGTAATGTTTCAGATGTAAATTGATGACCTATATCTTTAGGATCCCGTAAGCTTGGCTTCCTTGAAACTTTTTCATACATACCCTCACTCTCTGGTGGAAGTGGAAAAGCAATTGGTTTCACCTTTTTGTTAACTGTCTTATACTTTGTCTCCACAAGTGCTTCAACCCATTGTAATCCTTCCTGCTGAGCAAACAATGCTATAGCATCATACATATCCAAAGAACATACTGACAACACTCTATTTTTAGCCTCATTTTCTGCATGTATAGTTGCTGAAATTTCAGCCATAGTGTCATTAATATTCAGCCCATAAAAGATGCCTGAAATGCCATCATTTTCAGCTAATAGGCCCAATGATCTCAGTTTCTTAATAGCATGTTTCATAGATATGCGTTCAGCCCTACACATAGCTTCCATAGGCTTAAACCAACATGAACTGCTTGCTGTAAACTGAGAATTACCAATAGTAAATACATTATTCATTTCATCAAGAGGCGAGTACACCCTCTGAACAACACTACTGTAGCCCTGCATTACATCAATGCTTAATGAAAATCCAGGTCTTTGAATTCCCTTGCATTTGGAACCAAAGGAGACTCTCGAAGAATATAACGATTTCTAGGATGATTAACACAAATAGTAAGAAATTGGACTGCTTTTCTCCCATCCTTGCTTCTGACTCTTGCATAAGCAGAACCATCATCAAGCACCTTTGTTTCCATACGCACATCTGTAATATAGGGCTGTCCCAAAATCACTGCATATGAGGAATTATCTTGCACAAAGAAGTGTTGCTCTTCCTGTACATCACCAATTGTCACTTTTACATTAGGACATGCATCATAGAGCTCCCCTGAAGAATTATTTGCAGCCCTCATACGCCAACCATGATCAGTGTCCATAGGCCATGCGCCATTTTCATACAATCCCCACTCAATGACATTTATCTCAGACCCATGATCAAGTAAAGCAACACAAGGAGTTTCACGCTCCCCTATTTTCACTACCATTGCAGTGGTAGCTCTAGCCCAATGATTTCTTGTGTAGTGACTTCAAGGAATAAATCCTAGAGTCTCTTCTCCATATTGTTGCATTTGCCTTACTCAACCATGCATATTGCTACAAAACAATGCATTTTCAGCCACTTTCTTCTCTTTTCCACATGCTGTCCACTGATTAGTAGCTTCCTGCATAGATAATCCAATACTTACTTCATGCTCATATTTAGCCCGAATACCCAACAAACCAGTTTCCTCTTCAAATTGCAGCAATGCACAAGTGGTATCACCAAGAAACTAATGCTTCCTTTTAATTATGTCAATGATCTCATCATGAAATTCTCACTTGGCAATGCTAAGCACCTCTCCCAAGGTAAATTCCACCGAACTATTTAAGATCTGTTCTTCAAGAACCTTCTTAAGATCTGTGGTTGTCTCAATGTTAGATTGCAACTTATATCTTGGCTGCTTGCCCTTCTTTTTGCCTTCTTGTTTGTTATCATGTTTTTGCTTCTGACTAACCTCTTCCATAACATGCTCGAGAGGTGCCTAATTTGCAGCTTTAGGCTGATCCACACTTCTTCTTGTCATTCTTTTAGATGTCCCTGCAATATCTTCATCTCTTTTTCGTTTTTCATCCACAAGTACATCTATATTTTGTACCTTTGCTAAATATGCATATACTAAATATGCATCTACCGATGATTCCCAACCAGTTATGCCACGTATGTCTTGCCATGCATTAGACATTTCACTATCAGTGACCTTTCACTTTTCAGTTGCATGTAAACCATGTGTCCATATTTCAGCCTTTGGACCAATCATCACTTGGCCATGCATTCTATCCAACTGTAGACCAAAAGTAGAAGCATGTACTGCTACATAAGCATTTCGGACAGCCAAGTCTTCCAACAACTTCTGCATACCTCCCTTTCCAAAATTCAAAGCAAGAGGCAATCCCGTTTCTTGTGCATGGATCTTGCCATCTTTCCAAAAGATAAACTGTCGTGCCAAGGCCTCCTAATAGGTAGCACAATCCTTTCTCTCGTGCCTGCAAACTATCACACCACATATATCTTTTTCCAGGCTTAGGGGTTGCTGCCCGTCCCCTTTCCTCTTGTCCTTTTTCATCCAAATTTGCAACCTTCAATTGAAGATCTTGCATCCCTTTGTGATGGGACCTAAAACGGGCCAGCACTGGCTCATGCACTAGCCGGACCTCTATCATGCGCTCAACAACCCCATGGCCTCGCGGCTAGGAGCGTGGATGACACATACATCATCTTCCTAAACATCTTGTGTTTGTATCACATCTTATAGTCCAACTCTAACCCAATTAACACTCCTCAGAGGGAGTCCCTAGCACAATGCCAAATAGCATGAAGTACAAACATAGGAGGTCCTCCCATGGCTGACTGCCGCTACCTCACTGCGACTCTCCTATACCTTGGGGATTGGCCCCTCGATGCGTCGCTAAACATATGTAACATACGCACACAAACTTCTCTCTTTTATGATCCGCATATTTCCAGGAGATATACCATGCTTCCTCACTTTACTTTCCCTTAGACCCAACGCCTAGCCTACAGCTTGGACAACCTTACTCACTCAACGTTGGTTATATTCCTTTAAAAAGAAATTGCTATGCATCCAAGAGGTATTATCTGATATTTTTTAAATTTCATGCTTCATGCAAATTGTGAATGTCCACATGCTCAAACAATTAAGAAAATCAGCATTGGTGCTTAGTGCAAAAGCATTCTTTCAATGAATTTGACTATTGCTCGTATGCAGTGTTGCATGAACCTAGCACCGAGAAACCCTCGTGCTACTAGGTTCTTAATCTTTTAATTATCAACTGATCTATATGATATGCATAAAAACCAACAAGCTTTTCATCATTTCATTCAACATTTACACGCTTCTCATACACTCCAATCCCTCACCCGTTTAGGTTGTGCATATTGCATAGGTTTAGGGTTTATTTTCCACATTTTTATTCCATAGAAAGCCATGAAACTCAATAAAATATAAAGGTAGGGTTGAACTGAGGCTAAACCTCATACTTCATACCCCCCATACATCCACAAACATGAATCTTATTTTTCCTTAATTTTTGGCACTCAAAATCCATTTTTCCCCTATTTTTCCCTTATTTTCCCTATTTTCCGTGTATTTTTTGCAATATTTAATGACTGAAAATTTAAAATGAGTTGTGGGCTTTGGCCCTTAGGTTCATTTGCAGCAAAAATATAAGTTTAGTTGGTGTGTCTTATGATATTTTCCATTGATATCTCAAAAACACCCAATTTCCCCATATTTTGCATATTTACGGGTTTTTCACTACTAATTTCATCCACAACACTTATGATTTTCTAATTTTCTGAGCATAAACAGTTGAAAGACATTGAAAACAACATTATAATGCATAATCATCTCATGGGAACAAGAATTCATGAAGCAAATTGCATAAAAACACTATTTTTCTTTGTAAAAATGAGATTACCGTTCTTTGCGGGTTGCGGGTTTTTATTTGCCATATCTCGGGACTGATTTCCAGCCACCATTAATGCTCATGATAGTCCACAATCAGCAATCTTCAATCTTCTTACACCATGGAGCAATCCGGTCTTCATTGGACAAGCATCCATCATCCATTCTTCTTCTTCCTCTTCACCACATGAATCTGCCTTTAGGGGAGAGAGGGAGGAGAGAGAAAGACTAGATTTCTATCTTAGCATTCAGGCCACCAGTAGAGGGGCAAGAGGTGGCGATATGACCAGCAGGGAGAAGGAAGACAAGGCCAATGATCAGTTGGGTGGGTTGCTTGCAGCCCCCCATCACCCTCATCCTCCCACATGGCGTGATTTTCGGGCGCAGTCTTCTCTTTCTCTTCTTCACTTTTTTTTTTTCCTTTCTCATGCCACGATTTTGTGTGGCATAAAATGCCTCCCAAGACCCCAAGGGTCACTTACCACTTGGCCCAACCTATGTCCACCTTTTCAAATCTTGACCAATTCTTGGTCATTTCCCCGTTCGGACTCGGAATTGAACTCTGAAAAATCATGGGCATCCGGCTCGGCATCCTGCATTGGCTAGTAACTCGTGTCAACCCGCACAACTGTCTGAAAAATTATGAAAAATCAACAAGTGTCGCTCGGGCGCCTTTAAAGCACTTTGGCTCTTAAAATCGTCCTAGATCGAGCCACCGCCTTCGACGTTGAGTATTTTTCCCTTGATATTCATAATTTTAGCTATTTTAAGCACCTCTTGGCACCAAAATTCCACTCTCATTGGCAACCATGGGATAGGGCGACTCAGCCCGTCCAATCCCACAATAAATCTGCACAAAACAACCAAAGAAAGTATCAAGCTGATACAAAACAAATAGATACTAACCACAACACAGTGCTCACCCCACCCCCTGACAAAACCAAGGCATGACATCCACAAGGAGTAGGCCTAGCATGATCTGATAGAAGATCCGAATCGAGTCACTAACCAACTGCTCCAACATGGCCAAGCTAAAAAGAACGGTCAAGGAGGTTGCCCTAAGTGGTGGTCTGAACTACCTACCTAACTAAGGACAACACAACTAGGAGTCCCTACTAGGCGAGGACTCCTATAGCTTGATCAAGAAGTATTTTCTTTCAGCACAGTTTTTCTTTTAGGGTTGTTATTTTTCATACTCTGGTATGTAAAAAGGAGGGAGCTGAGCGTAGTGACCCAAGGAGAACAGGGCATCGGCCTCAGGCCCTGTCTCGGCACCCAAGAACCTACCAAGCCCTCGCAAGGCGACACTTAATCCTTTTCTGATGCTCACTTTTATTTTCGCTCCAACCTTCCTTAATTTCTTTCCTTTTTCTAGCATGAGGCCACCCGTAGGAAGACAAGGCATCGGCCCCGGGTCGGACTCGTCCCCAGGAACCTACCAGGCCTTCGCAAGGCAATGATCAATTGCTTATAAATTTTTGTTTCTGTCCTTTTCTTTCCAATTTTTATAGGGATTAGAACCCCTTTTTACACACCTTTGTATTTATATTTATTATCTTGAAGATATGCAGGGTTTTATTGCCCTTTATCATCATTATATTCCTTCTGCAGGCTTCTCTAGCTACCTCACAAACTGACAAGAACTCCTAGAACGGCTACCTAGCAGGCTAGCAGAATAGGGTCACTAGGACTTCCTTCTAAAACAGGTCTTCCAATGCCTGACAATGTCTTTACAGGAGGCAACAACTACTCCGACCTCCCTCAAACATACTGAACCTAAACTGGGGACTTTATGCCTTGAACGCCGGTCCCCAATAAGAAACGAAAAACCCCTTAACAAGTACTCAACCACATATAACAAACAACCATAGTACTCATAAAGGAAGGATATCACCTGGATAGGGCCACGAGAATCTTCCACGCAACAAAAGGCTCCTTCCAAGCTCGTCTTCACACCTGTCTAGCACAAAACTCAAACAAGAAACCATTAACCGCACCTACACTAAACAGACAACTGGCCCTCTTGGCCTAACGAAATAAAACACTTCACTACCAAATTGAATCGGCCCTCTTGGCCTAACGAAATAAAACATTCAAAACCTCGCAACACTGGCCCTCTTGGCCTAATGAAATAAAATAAAGTAGCACCTACACATCCTTCCTTGGAATAGCACAGATATACAATCATAAGCTCCTTTCCAAGGAGGAAAAACAGGCTCGTAGCCCTAAACTAAATGCATGAGGTTATGACCCATCCCTCATGCATAGAGAGGAAGAGGTGTACTCATAATATGATGTCTAATCAACCTATGGGTCCCAGATAATAACGGTAGATTGGTCTCGGCTACTCTTTGCATCACCTATATCAACCATCGTCTGCCATATATTGCATGTTCTAATAACATCCCCCACAAGCGGTCGGGTCCTGTTTCATCATTGATCACAATATCCCAACTAGGACTACAATTAAAGAAGAGGTCTTCCTCATAAGCAAGATTTGCTAATGAATCCACAAACTGATTCTAGTAACGTGGAATCAGCTGAAAAGACACTCTCTCAAACTCCTCTAGTAGGGTCATCGCAGTCCGATGATACATACAAAGAATGGGATTCCGCACTGTGTATGTCCCATCTAGCTGATTCAGGATCAACTGGGAATCCCCTTTTACTAAAAATCGATGAATACCACCTTGTTTGGCAATATACAATCCCATAATCAAGGCTTTATACTCCGCCATATTGTTAGTGAATCCTACCCCGAGATAAGCAGCTAACTTCATCGTAACTCTTCGTCGGGGGTCTCGGATTACTACTCCAACACTTCCTTTTTTATTAGGGCCCCTGGATGCTCCGTCAAAATATAATGTATACATCCATAATGGGTTTACACAGCTAGCCATCACAAACTCCTCTACTCGTAATTGTGGTAATCAAAGTTTAGCATGTTGAGAGGATGAACCGACGGCTCCATCCCACCTTCTTCATTGAACTCAACAGGGATACTCGTCAACAGTCGTAGACAGTGATGGCAGAAGACTTTAATCTCCCACACAAAAGTTATGTCCTCTTTCTCAATCACCTTATATCCTTTGCTCCACCAAATGAGTTTCCTCTGATGGTATCTTTGCTCCAGATATGGGTTCTCCAAATAAGGGATTAACCGACCCATCAATCGTCTTTTAAGCTCTTCCGCAGGTCTCAAATCATTCCTAGCATGGACCTGCAATGCATTTCTTTTGTATTAGCAGACTTAGAAATAGTAAGGTTTAATCTTATTAAGATTAACCTTATTCTTAAACTCCACTCCCTGTAAATCATCTAATAGGGCTGTAGACTTATTCTTCCCTAACCTAACGATTTTGTAGGGTCCATCCCATTTAGGCTCCAATTTTCCTAGGGAAAGCTCCCTACGCGCATCATAATATAAAATCAGTTGTCCCTTCTTAAAGGTGTACTTCTTCGCTTTTAGATCATGCAACTGTTTCATGCGACGTTTAGCCACCTCTTGGTGTAATAGGCTTTGCAACTTAAGTTCATCTAGGTGTTCTAAGGTCGTAAATCGCTCTAATAGGGCATCTTCATTACCCAAAGAATGGTTTATTGCAAATCTAATGGTCGGTAACTCAATTTCTAAGGGTAAAACGCACTCTTCACCATAAACTAGTTTGAACGGCGTGTGGCCAGTGGCTCTCTTGAATGTGGTGTTATATGCCCATACTGCCACATACAGCTTCTTATCCCAATCGCGTTTCTTTTCAAATACGACTTTTGATAGGATGCCCACAAGCTGCTTGTTGGTACTTTCAACCTGCCCATTTGCCTGTGGATTATTAGGAGTCGTTTTGTTGTGCTTGATCTACCAAGCCTCTATCAAGCTTTTGATCACCTTATTCAGGAAATGGGTTCCACGGTCCGACACCAATTCTTTCGGTGTACCAAAACGATATATTATCTGCTCTAAAAGGAAATTAGCAGTTTCTTTAGCATCATCTTTCCTTGTTGCACGTGCTTCTGACCACTTTGTGAAGTAGTTAGTTGCTACAATGATATACCTCTTTTGCGCAATCGACGACGGACTAATAGGACCCACAAAGTCTATTCCCCACTTCTCAAATGGGAGTATCGCCATAATAGGGGTGAGTGGTCTTTTCCTATTCTCTCGACTATCATGTCGTTGACAAATATCGCATCTCTTAACATACGCAAACGCATCCTGGAAGATGGTAGGCCACCAGTAACCTGCTCTTAAAGCCTTTTGTGCTGTAAGCCGTCTAGCAAAATGACCTCCGTAAGCGAAATCATGGCACTCTTCCAAAATGAATGGCACCTCGTCAGGCATCACACATCGGCGATAGATGTCATCAACCCCTTGCCGATATAGTGTACCTACAATCAAGGCAAACTTTAACGCCTGCTGCTTAATTTTCCTTCTCTCAGCTTTAGATAGTTCGGATCCAGCCTCTCCTGTCGATAAATAATGCGTTATGGCAGCATACCAGGAGGGAATAGACGTCGTATCTATCTTAAATAACGACTCCATGTCACTACCTTCAGCCACAGATTCTTTCGGCTCCCCAAAGTCCACAAGACATTCCACGATGCCTTGCAACCTTGGTGGCTTACTCCTGATTTCATAATCAAATTCCTGCAAAAAGATTAACCACTTCTCTAGACGATCAGGCGGCTTCAGCTTATTCATCAATAATCGAAGCCCCTCCACCTTCGTATAAAGCACAACTTTCTCATAGAGGATATAGTGCCTGAATTTCTTGGTCCCAAAGACCATCGCAAGACACAATTTCTCCATGTAGGTATAGTTGATCTCTGAAATGCCCAATTTCTGACTAGCAAAGGCTATCGGATGATACCACTTTTCCTCCCAAATTTGGGCTAAACAACAGCTGATACTATGCATGGTGGCTTGCTGAAAATATATAGAACACCTCACCTCTTTTAGGTGCCTTTAAAACGAGAGATTTTACTAGCTCCTACTTCACATCCTCGAAAGCTACCTTACAAGGATCGCTCCATACAAACAAACAGCTAAAGGACAATAGATTTGTAAGCGGCAACGTTCTTTCTGCCAAGGCATTTATGAATCTACGGTAATAACCAACCGAAGACAGAAAGCTATGAACTTCTTTCGGAGTGCGTGGTAGACCCATGGCAACTATGACTTTGACCTTCTCGGGATCTGTCGCAATTCCTACCAAACTGACCACATGGCCCAGCAGTAGCCCATAAGGTACACCAAAAACGCACTTCCGTGGGTTTAGAGCGATACAAAATTGTCTGCAGCGCTCAAAGCATTTTCTTAAAATGATCAACTACCTTTCTCTCACGGTGGCGGCCCCTAAGTCATCAATAAACACCTTCAACTCTTCAGGGGATATGTCACCGAATGTCTTATCTGTTGTTCGTTGCCACGAACCAGGCGCATTGCATAAACCAAAGGCCATCAGATGGTATGCAAAAGTACCAAAGACAGTAATAAAAGTTATTTTCAACTTGTCCGCTTTTGCAATTGCCATCTGGTTATATCCTGCAAAGCAATCCATAAATGAATATATCTCCCTACCTGCTAATTGATCCAAAATCTGGTTAATAAATGGCAACGGGTAGTAGTCCTTAACCGTTTTCTTATTCAACTCTCTAAAGTCTACACATAATCGGATTTGATTATTTTTCTTCTTTCTAATCACAACTGGCGAACACCATTCCGTATGTTGCACAGGAAAAATCAAACCCGCTTTCCAAAGCTTCTGTAACTCTTCAAACAGACCGTCCCTCAGTTCGAAAGGCATACGCCTTACTTTCTATCGTACAGGACGACTGCCCTCTTTCAACGGAATTGTATGAACAGGAAGACTAGGAGGAATGCCTCTCAGCTCATCATAACTCCAGGCAAAGATATCGCGGAATTCTTGAATCAAGGACACATAGTCCTCCCTTTCTGCTGTGCTGAGCAAAGAACCTAATTTGATTGGTCGCAACTCATCAGGCGTACCAAGGTCTAGCTCATAACATCTGCATCTCTTATACGATCTTAGGCCTCTATCGGCTCGTTCAAAGTGATCTGATAGATGTCTTCCGTGGTGGATCCCTCTTTGGACTCATCACTCGATGATGTCTCACTGACAGATAAATCCTCTAATGTCTCCAATTCTGTAGAAGATAGAGGGGCTCTCTCACTTTGCGGGGACTCAGGATAGGCATCAATCACCACGCGCTGAGCACCTCTGCCGAATATCAGCCGACCGGCGGGTATATCCACTTGGCAGTCCGCTTGCAAGATCCAAGGTCGTCCAAGTAATACTTGGTAACTTGGACGCCCTGCAAAACGAATCACCCTAAAGTCCAACAGGCATTCTACATTTGCAACAGTGACATGAACCTTAGTAATGCAGCCTTCCGGCTGTCTCAAACTATCATCTGCCATTCTAAGAATTGTGGAGGTACCTATCTGGATCGCAAGATCCAACCTTTCCATCAGTTTAGAACTCACAATGTTAACAGATGATCCCGTGTTGACAATGGCATAATCTACTAATATCCTATTGACATAGGCTGCAACCCTTGGGCAATGCTTCTCAGCATGCTCGAACCAATCATTACCAACTCGCGTAATACCCAAAGGTTCTACGATATACCCGGTATGCAGGATCTTTCTAAATTCCTTGCGTACTCCTGGGGAAAGCTTAATAAGCTGTAAAAGATTCACATTCGGCTTGACTTTGCAAAGAAAGCTCGCCAAATCGAATTCACAATAGTTCGGCAGAGTTCTCTTTTCACGCCAAACCATCCGCTCTTTAGGTCGCTGAACCGGCTTTATTGCCTCTTTTTTAACTTTCACCTTCTTCTTTGGTAGTTCCTTATCCTTCTTAACATCGACTTTACTCTCCACGGGCTTCAGAGGTCCCCCTTCCATGGCAGGATCCAAAACTTGCATTCCTTTGTCGCCCTGTTTAGGGTTTTCGTTGATAGGCTTATCCTTGTCGGCCTCTCTACCCTTTTGACCTCTTGTAAGGACCGCTCACAGATTAGAGGTTTCAGCGTCATTAACACGCACAGTCTCAATCAAACTAACCCCACTACCACTAGGTAGCTCCTCCACTGCCGCTTTTGGTCGTTGGAGTATTTCTTTAGGTCCGTCTTCTCGCTGGGAATCATTTCCTTGCGCACGATGATTAACAGGCCCTGGTTTCCGACTACCTCGCTGGAGGGAACTAATCTTACTCCAGCAAGTGGCTGCTAAATGGCCGAATTTTCCATAGATGTCGCACTTGACATTTGGGCAGTTCCGTGGATAATGTTGCCCATCACACCATTTGCAGCTAAACCTCGAAGGTGCACCCTCATCTGGGTATCTACTTCCTATCAAATTTTGTTGTTTTTTAAGAAAGTTAACATCAACGGCTATTTGTCGATACTGCTTCGTAATCATGTCCGTATAATGCTTCATCATGTCCTTAACCTCACCAAGAACATTGGAAGCGCTCGACTCGTAGCCTTGATCATTACCCTATCGTTCCATCGGCCTAACAATTCGATTAGGCACTGGCTGTTGACCCACAGGAACAACATTAGAACTCAAACTTGGCCTCCAACATTTGATGGAGCCAACTGACTTGCCATGGGCATAGTCACACTGGGAGGAGCCGGTAATAAAGGTACATTCGAAACCATACTCCCTCTCCCAATAGGGTTAGTCATAGGCATCCCTTGACTTCCATTCGTCAATGCTGGATTGCCACTAGGTACTAAACCCCCATGAACATTCATTCGAGAGGAGTAGGCCATTTGTAGTCGTGCTTCTACTCCCTCTGCTCGTGTAATAGCAGTGTCTATATCTGCTAAGGCCACACTGCTCAATTGTACTTGGATATTAAAGTCCAACCCGTGCAAAAAGTACTGCAATTGGGCATGATGCGGGGATAGGAATAGAGGTGTCCAACTTACGAAAAACCTCTTTTATTTTCTTCGCATAAGCACGAATATCCTCGTGTGGTTCTTGGCGGGTTACGTTGAGTACACGCAACCAATATTGCCCACCCCGTTCAGGAGCAAACTCCCTTCGAAAAGATCCATAAAATGAATCAATATTCAATATGGTTCCGGCTTCTAAACCATGATATTATATGGCGGCTCTTCCTTTGAGAGTCATGTTGAAGAACATCATTAAATGTCCTTCTTCTTGGATGCGACAGTTAAACATCAACTTTTGGAACTCCCTGATATGGAGTTCCGCATCTTCCTCAACTAGCCCATTAAAAATGGGTAGCGGGTAACCTAGAGCCGGCAAATCCGTCGTTCCTGCAGGAATTGCAATAGGCTGTGCCATGACGGAAATTGGATTTGCACTAGGAATAGGGGACGGTGGCGTTACACCTCCCGCACTTGATGTAGACTGACTTATGGAAGGAAGGGGAGCAGTAGAGCTTCCACCTTCTCCTAACTTACTGCTTGTGGCACCAAGACCACTAGATTCACTCCCTCATAAGGGTTCAGCACCACTACGCTTAGGGGAATACCTCCTAAGAATTTCAGCACGTCGCCTAGCTCTTTCGTCTCTCTCTTGCTTTTGGATTTCTGCTAGACGATGCTTATCGATAAATAACGGATCAATCTCAATATCCTTTGGCATAAACTGCTAATTGGTCCCTAGACAACCAGGATTCGAGGACCGCCACTTCTAAGCGGCTCCCAGCAGACGCACCACTGATGGGACCTAAAACGGGCTGGCACTGGCTCATGCACTAGCCGGACCTCTATCATGCGCTCAACAACCCCACGGCCTCGCGGCCAGGAGCGTGGATGACACATACATCATCTTCCTAAACTTCTTGCATTTGTATCACATCTTATAGTCCAACTCTAACCCAATTAACACTCCTCAGAGGGAGTCCCCAGCACATTGCCAAATAGCACGAAGTACAAACATATGAGGTCCTCCCACGGCTGACTGTCGCTACCTCACTGCGACTCTCCTATACCTTGGGGATTGGCCCCTTGATGCGTCGCTAAACATATGTAACATATGCACACAAACTTCTCTCTTTTATGATCCGCGTATTTCTAGGAGATATACCATGCTTCCTCACTTTACCTTCCCTTAGACCCAACGCCTAGCCTACAGCTAGGACAACCTTACTCACTCAACGTTGGTCATATTCCTCTAAAAAGCAATTGCTATGCATCCAAGAGGTATTATCTGATATTTTTTAAATTTCATGTTTCATGCAAATTGTGAATGTCCACGTGCTCAAACAATTAAGAAAATCAGCATTGGTGCTTAGTGCAAAAGCATTCTTTCAATGAATTTGATTATTGCTCGTATGCAGTGTTGCATGAACCTAGCACCGAGAAACCCTCGTGCTACTAGGTTCTTAATCTTTTAATTATCAACCGATCTATATGATATGCATAAAAACCAGCAAGCTTTTCATCATTTCATTCAACATTTACACGCTTTTTATACACTCCAATCCCTCACCCATTTAGGTTGTGCATATTGCATAAGTTTAGGGTTCATTTTCCACATTTTTATTGCATAAAAAGCCATGAAACTCACTAAAATATAAAGGTAGGGCTGAACTGAGGCTAAACCTCATACTTCAGACCCCCCATACATCCACAAACATGAATCTTATTTTTCCTTAATTTTTGGCACTCAAAATCCATTTTTCCCCTATTTTTCCCTTATTTTCCCTATTTTCCTTGTATTTTTTTGCAATATTTAATGACTGAAAATTCAAAATGATTTGTGGGCTGTGGCCCTTAGGTTCATTTGCAGCAAAAAGACAAGTTTAGTTGGTGTGTCTTATGATATTTTCCATTGATATATCAAAAACACCCAATTTCCCCATATTTTACATATGTACGGGTTTTTCACTACTAATTTCATCCACAACACTTATGATTTTCTGATTTTATGAGTATAAACAATTGAAAGACATTGAAAACAACATTATAATGCATAATCATCTCATGGGAACAAGAATTCATGAAGCAAATTGCATAAAAATACCATTTTTTTTTTGTAAAAATGAGACTACCGTTCTTTGCGGGTTGCGGGTTTTTATTTGCCATATCTCGGGACTAATTTCCAGCCACCATTAATGCTCATGATAGTCCACAATCAGCAATCTTCAATCTTCTTACACCATGGAGCAATCCGGTCTTCATTGGACAAGCATCCATCATGCATTCTTCTTCTTCCTCTTCACCACATGAATCTGCCTTTAGGGGAGAGAGAGGGAGGAGAGAGAAAGACTAGATTTCTATCTCAGCATTCAGGCCACCATTAGATGGGCGAGAGGCGGCGATATGACCAGCAGGGAGAAGGAAGACAAGGCCAATGATCAGTTGGGTGGGTTGCTTGCATCCCCCCATCACCCTCATCCTCCCACATGGCGTGATTTTCGGGCGCAGTCTTCTCTTCCTCTTCTTCATGTTTTTTTTTTCCCTTTCTCATGCCACGATTTTGTGTGGCATAAAATGCCTCCCAAGACCCCAAGGGTCACTTACCACTTGGCCCACCTATGTCCACCTTTTCAAATCTTGACCAATTCTTGGCCATTTCCCCGTCCGGACTCGGAATTGAGCTCTGAAAAATCTTGGGCGTCCAACTCGGCATCCCACATTGGCCAGTAACTCGTGTCAACCTGCAAAACTGTCTGAAAATTTATGAAAAATCAACAAGTGTCGCTCGGGCGCCTTTAAAGCACTTTGGCGCTCAAAATCGTCCTAGATCGAGCCGCCGCCTTCGATGTTGAGTATTTTTCCCTTGATATTCATAATTTTTAGCTATTTTTAAGCACCTCTCAGCACCAAAATTCCGCTCTCACTTTGACGAATTCATCTAAGACATCTTCCCTAACAGAGGGAACAATAGCAGGTACAACCATAGGGTTAGCCACAAAAGCGGGTGGCTTACTAGATACTTCAACTGTCTTACTCGTAACAGTGGGCAAGCTAGAGACATGCAATCTTTCTCTTCTTCTATGCTTCTTCACAAGCGTAGTAGCAGCTTCCTTGACATGTCTCCACTTTGTTTTCAAATCTGTCTCTGTAGAGTGATCCTCCAACAAATCATCAAGCTTCACTTGAAGCTCAAGATCAGTTGTCTGTAGAAATAATTCAATTTTTTGACCTACAGGAGCTTGCTGTTCTGCAAGATCCAACTGCTCAAATCTACTTTCAAATTCTCTTAACAATTCTGTATAGCCACAAGACCCTTATTGGGTTGTATAACCCACTCTTGAAAAGTCTTGCGCGTAATCAAACTGGTGTCCTCAATGTAAAATTCTTCCCTGAGTGTCTTCTTGAAGGCTACCTAGTCTGCATCCTACAAGTATAATTCAATAATCCGTGCTTTCAGCTCATGAACAGTAACACGTACAAAATACCTATTCCATGCAGATTGAGCCACTCCAAAGAATTCCATCTTCTGAGCATAGGTATGTAGATATCCAGATACATTCCTGCCATTGAATAACTTCACCTCACGCTCAACTACTTGCAAAGCATTCATCACAACACTTTCTGTTTGAGCTGAAGCTTGCATCACCTGTTGTTGTTGTTGTACCTTCATAAGCATATTCATATTTTGCACCAATTGTTGCAAAACATCATTGGAGATTTTATTCGAAGGTTCTCCCATCTTATCTTTCCTTCTTTTGTGACAACCTTTCACGCCGGGTTCACCAATGTTAGAGGGGTTTTTGTCGAAAGGTCGAATCCGCCGAGGATCAAAAGTAGAAGGAAGTAGAGATAGGAGATGGAAGAGAAGATAGAGAATGCCCAAGTGGTAAACACGACAAAAACAAATCACAATGAATTGATTCAATATGTATTGAAAGAACCTGGAATATTTGCACTACTCAGAAGCATTCTCCAGGCATTAGTTCTCCTGGAGCTTCTTCATAGACCAAAAACATGGATAAAAAAAATTAGCTCTTTCTGTGCTGCCTGAAACCCAAATCTGATGGCACCCAGATCACTCCTTCTTCTTTCAGTTCAATTTGTAGTTTTCAACCTGTTTACAGTGATCACAACATGCGCGATTTCGTCAATCTGTCTTTTTTATGAAAAATCTCCTAATTGGCTGAAAAAGCAACTAGCTTTTTGCATGCCATCCTAATCTAGAAGCTTTTTCTAACTTTTTTGGATTTTTACAATAAATAATATCAAAAATAGACTAAAATTATCCAAAAATCTAGTATTTTTGGATAATCCATGCAACTCACACTAGTACTACTAATGGCTCAGATCACATTGACTCTCTAGATCAATAGAGAAGTCAGATGATGATGCATTGCATACTTTTTCACACCGTGTTCTCTTAACATCACGACAACGCGCAAGCGCTCAAGCTTGAATCCATACTCCCGACAACAGAACCAAAATGTGGGAGCTCAGGCTCAACCGCCAAGACCCACGGACCGCTTATTGTTTCAAGCGTTCCAAGCGAGCTCTAATGGCTACCTCTCACATAGCCGACGCGCCCTCAATCCTAAGAGTGTAGTGAGCTTACCTTGATGCCGATATGAGTTGCCTCCTCCCTTCCACACTCTGATAGCTCCACGATCCTAAATGCTAGCTCAAGCATGCTCAAGCCTCCTCCTTCTCCAAGCTCCAACCACCATAGCTGTGCGCACAAAATAAGGAAAGGGAAGAGAAGATGATGAAGAGCTTCACCCCCTTGATCCCTCACTCCCACTCACTCCCTCGCTCACTCTCACCCTCACTCCCTCTCTCAAGAGCACACACAAGCAAGGAGAGGAGAAGAAGAGGAGAAGAGAAGAGCTCTTGTTGGGCACACACCAAAGAATGAGCTTCCATTCACTTTTTGAACTTTATATATACAAACCCTAAAACCCCATGGGCACCCATCCTTTTTTACATGACCGGCCATTGTGGCAAGGTCCCTTTTTCTAATTCCCTCTTTTTGCTTCGTGCCCTAGGCCTATATTCGACTATTCTTTTACAAGTGGCATAGGAGGGAGCCTGACGCTCTTTTACAAAAGTTTTTTGGAGTTTTTGAGGCGCCTTTTATTTAAAACTACACTTTTGGCCCCGGCTTAGCTTTGGAGCCCGCATGAGTGTCCTTGCTCCCTTTCCATCTTCTTTCTACTTTTTCATTCGTCTTTCTGCCTTCTCGGCTTGGGGTTAACAATATTCCACCTCCTATCTTATTATTGAGATATTATTATCCAAGAACCACAAGATATTTGTAATGGGCCATAGGAACCCTCCCCTAAAATTTTAAAAGAAAATGAAAAATTTTTAATCACTAGTTCAAATTTTTTTACTCCCCCCTTTCTCCCCACCGACAATAGTCGGGGGAGGGGGAGAGAGAGTGGGAGTGGTGGATGATGCGTAGGGGGGGGCATGCAACCTCCAGGTGGAGGGGTGGCCATGCCACCTACCTCCTCCCCTCCCATATATAAGGGGAGGGCTTCTCCCCTCCCCAAGAAGATAGGGAGAGAGGCTACATCTCCACCCTTCTCCCCCATCAGCCTGTACCACCCCCCTGGCTGTCCGATCAATGTCACCCCCCTGCAACCTGCTGCAAGTGGCAGTCTCTGGTCCGTCGGTTGCCCCGCCACCCAGCCTTCCACATGTCGCCTCCCCTATCAACACTGCATAGGGCCATCTGGGGCCTTCGACCCTAGTCACCCACCCAATTACGAGAAGCTGCGGGACCCTCCTTGGGCTCCCAAATAAGCGCCTCCCCCCCTTGGTTGCTTCGGGCCGTGGGGAGAAAAGGAGAAGGAGAGGATAAGAAGGAGAGAGTGAGAGAAGAGAAAGAAGGAGGGAGAGAGAGAAGAGGAGGAAGATGCAAAGAGAAGGAGGAGGTGAGAAGAAGAAGGAGTGGGAGAGAGAAGGAGAAGGTGAGAAGAAGAAGGAGTGGGTGAGAGAAGGGAAGAAGTGGGAGAGGAGTGAGGAGAGAAAAAGGAGTAAGGAAAAAAAAAAGAAGAGGGAGAGAAGGAGAAGTAGAGAGGAAAAGGAGTCAGAGAGGGAAGTAGAGGGAGAAAAGTAGAAGAAGAGAAGGAGTAGGAGAGAGGTAGAGGAAGAGGAAGAAGAGGTAGAGGGAGAGAAGAGAGAAGTAGTAGAAGAAGAAGAAGAAGAAGAAGAGTAGAAGGAGAAAACAAGAGGAGAGGAAGAGAAAGAGAGGGAAGGAGCAGAAAGAGAAAAGAAGTGGGAGAAGGAGAAGAAGTGAGGGAGAGAGAGAGGGAGAGTAGGAGAATAAGTGGAGAAGAAGAGAGGGAGAGAGAGAGAGAGAGAGAGAGTAGAAAAATAAGTGAAAAGAAGAAGAAGAGAGAGAGGGAGAAAGAAGGAAGGAGAGGAAGTGAGAGTTGGTAACCGCAACAAGCTACACCCAAACCACTCTCTCAGCAAAGGACCCCATCCAGCGTTCTTTTCTTCCGAACCTATCAACCCGAAACCCATCAAGGACTACCCAATCTCAGTGAGGCAAATGGCTCCCAAGAAGAAAGTCGCAGGAAGCATAGGCGCCCAAGCCACCAGTAATGCTAGAGGGGTGAGCGAAACGACCAACGCAGCACACACGAATCAAGCCCAAGTTCTAAGCGTTAAATTTAATTAGGAATTATTTCTCGTGGAAGGGATGAAAGGATTGATGTCGTACATAGGGTTCTGTTTACTCTAAGTACTAAGATGCATACGCGAGATGGTAGAGTTTGGAATTCACATAAGATTTTAAGCATGAAATGATAGCTGTTACACACATAAAATGATAAGGTTATCACCTTACTTCACATAAAATGGTAGCTCTTTAACCAATTCAGTGTATGAATAGTCATTTAGAATTCACGTTTCGCAATCATGGTTAAAAGAAACACATGAAATGTTAATTTTTGTTCACGAGATACACTTGCATTGTTAGACAAAACCCTAGACTTTCATAAACGCAAGTCACATGTGATCTGGTGCATTAGAACTAAGTACTCATTGCCAGGAATAAAGAAAGATAAAAGTTGTTTAAGAGGTACAATTATACTAAATGCACAATGTGCACGATGGTTAAGGTTGATTGGGAAATCCTGCATAGAATCACACTAATATAATTGGAAGGATCACATGCATCTAGACTGCATCTTGAAAGTCTAAACGAAGAATCATGTGTTGCCATGTGTGTTTACTGAGCTTGGTTGGAATTAGAGATTAAAAGACCCTTGGTTGGGTTGCGAATAAGGCATGTCTGTTACCTTGACTGATCAACTAATGCTTGAGTTAGAGATTAAGATACCCTAAGATAAAACCCAAGGGAAAAGGGCAAGTCAAAATTAAGTTATCTTACTAAGTCCATTTGCTTACGAAATCTTGTTTTGGAATTATTGGGATCTCGCCAAGATGTGAAAAGACCCAAGATCAGATGCTCGGAGCATCCGGAAAAAAAGGAGTCACACCTTAGCAGTCGGTCATGCAAATGACCCCCGAAATGTTCGTGCTTGTACTTAGGTACATTATTTGATCTCTTTGCCCAAGGAACGAATTCAAGAAAAACATTTAATGCTTCATGTTGAAAGCCTGGAGGGAGAGGCAAGAACAGCTACCTCCGATTATCTGCCTGGCCCTATCCAAGGAGGTTGTTAACCTTGCCGGGTATCTGGACCTAACCTGCTGCGAGAGATCTCTCCATGGGTGCTACTTGGAGCGGAAGGATGCTTGGGTGTCACGGGAGGCTTTGGCTGTAAATCCCTTGCCTCCGGATCCCGCACAAGAGGTCGACATGACTTGAGATGGGATCTCGAGGCCTCTGTACTAGTCAACGAGCGAAACTTGGAACAAAAATCTTGTAGATTGCTGGGATAGTCTTCAAGCATTACATTGGATGTACTCCATGATTTTGAGAAATAAAGAGCAATTATTGGAGAAAAAGAAACTTGCTTGGTATTGTTTTGGTGTCAGTGCCTAAGTTATGTGAAGAAACCCGTGATTAATTTATTTCATTAAGGAAGCTGATTTTGCATGTCAAAACGTAATGTGTTAGGTAATTAGTTAACTAAAGCAAACTGAGGAAAGTGTGGTGGATGTAATTTAGGTCCATCCTATGGAAGGGTGGTCTCGGTTAGCAAGGAACTTTTCTCAAATGATGAGATAATTAAGACAATGAAGACCTAGCATCAGTAGATGTAGAATTTCTGATTTATTCTATTTTAGGGAAAAGGAATGGCGCTATGCCATATGGCAGAGAGGTTGACCTTCGCATCCCTTTCTTTTCCCATTCTCCATGAACCAAGTGCAGCATGAATCCGCTTTGACTGTGTTGTTCCTACGCAAAGTGGTACATCTAGAGCTCGACACTAGCTTCTTCAGACTTTGCCGATAGGAAAGGAACCATGACCTCAGATCGATCCCAAGTGGGAACTGCTGGACACTTGTGCTCAGGGCAGATTCGGGAAGACCTAGATTGCAAACCCTGTGTCATTCCCTGCGAGTGCCAAGCAGAGCCTTCTAGACCCTCCTTCCGATGGGCTGCTAAGACATGTCCCGCAACAAGCGGACAAGCGGGCACGTTACAGTTGGCATCAGAGCGAACCAACAAGCTCTAAGATTTACAAAGGAACGTAATGGAGGGAAGTAAAGGGAATAAGGGAACAGCTAGGGGAAGGTGAGTGGAATAGAGCAGTGTTTTCTATTGAAAACATTTCCTTACTCACTTATGGATGCTGGGTTGTAGAGTCACAAAGCATGGAACAAATTCTTGGTGTTCCAGGTTATGTTTATGACTGCAATGCATGCTTTGGATTATCGATGGAGGCTAGGGATGATGGATATTCTAGACTGCATCTACAATCCTTCACCCTTGTACACGGAACGGAGGTGGACGGGAGAATCAAGAATATACTACATATAGCAACCCACCGACTTGCGTACCTTTGCCGAGAGCCATTCCAAGGAACTACCCATGGCCAAGGAGCCACCATTATGGCCAGAGGGAGAACCTCCAGTGTTTCCAACAAGGAGTTGGGCGATAAAGAAGATCCATCCATGGATGCTGACATTGAGAGAGCAACGGTTCATGCCGCTCTTCACAAGAAGGGTCCGAATAGCCAATTCTCAGTGATCCAAACTCCATCGGATTATGAAGGTAAAAGCTTCAAAACCCTAATCGATTGTGGCAGTACACATTCCTTCATTTCACCGATCTGTGCAAAAAGGCTAGGGATAGCCACAATAGACGCACCTACGTTACTTGTGGAATTGGCAAATGGTCATGAGGTCTCTTGTACTAGGCAAACTGCTAAGGTGAAATTCCTACTGGGTGGGAAGCTGACTTTAGTGAGATTCAGGGTAATGAACCTAGGTGTCCACAAATGTTTGCTCGGAATGGATTGGCTAATACCCAATGATGCCCACATCCACTATGGAAAGGGCCAAGTCTCCTTCCGAAATTTTGAAAGGAAACTAGTTATGACTCAAGGAAAAATTCAGCTGGCAAAAGCAACACGGATAATAAAAGGAGTTAGAAAGGGCCTACTTGTCTATCTGATTAAACTGAATAAGCTAGATCAGAATCTGGAATCTAGGGATAAACCTTCATGATTAAAGGAATACGCATACGTATTTCCTAAAGAGTTGACAGAACTTCCTCCTCAAAGGGAAGTCGACCACGAAATTAAGCTCGCACCAGGAGCTGCACCTGTCACAAAAAGAGACCATATAGGATGTCCATCCTGGAAGCTATTGAACTGAAAGAGCAACTCAAGAAATTGTTAGACCAAGGCTACATCCATGCTAGCAGTTCACCATGGGGAGCTCCAGTATTGTTCCAAAGGAAGAAAGATGGAACGCTTCGGCTATGCATTGACTACAGAGGGTTGAATCAATCAACCATTAAAAACAAAGACCCCATTCCAAGAATAGATGAACTACTTAACCATCTTCAAGATGCGAAGATCTTCTCTAAGATAGATATCAGATCTGGATATTATCAGATAAGGATCAAGGAAGAAGATATCCCGAAGACTGCATTCAGTACAAGGTATGGACACTTTGAATTCCTAGTGATGTCATTTGGGCTGACAAATGCTCTTGCTACCTTCAACAGGTTAATGCAGGATATCTTTAGACCCTATCTTGATGACTTCGTACTCGTCTTCTTTGACGATACCCTAGTCTACTCTAAACATGAAAAAGATCATGAGCCCCAGCTTTGCATTGTTCTTGAAACAATGAGAGCACACAAGCTTTATGCCAAGAAGAAGAAGTGTGTATTTTTCAAGCGACAGATTGAATATCTGGGATTCATTGTATCGGCGGAAGGAATTTCAGTAGATCCAGCCAAGGTCAGAGACATTCTGGAATGGCTAACTCCAACTTCTGTCAAAGAAATACATAGCTTTCTTGGATTGACAGGATGGTACATGATCTTCATCAAAGATTATGCTTTGATTGCAGCGCCTCTGACTGATCTACTAAAGAAGCAAGTAGCAATTGTATGGTCACGTGCCGAACAGACCAACTTTGACAAGCTAAAGCAAAGCTTAGTATCAAAACCCATCTTGAAACTTCCTAATCTTAGTAAGGAGTTTGAAGTGGTAACTGATGCTAGCACACTTGCCTTAGGATGTGTGCTTATGCAAGAAGGTCATCCCCTAGCATATTCTTCAAGAAAATTGAAGAGCCATGAAAAGAATTATGCTACCCGCGATCTGGAGCTGTTGGCTGTCATCCATGCTCTCAAACTTTGGGGACATTACCTACTAGGTAATAAATTTTCCTTAGTGACGCACCACAAGAGCCTTAAATGGATCTTCACCCAGAATGAGCTCAACATGAGGCAACGTTGATGGATCGAAGTACTGGAAGAATATGATTTCCAAATCAAATATAGACCTGGAAAAGAGAATATAGTTGCCGATGCACTAAGTCGCAAGGCATTTCTGAATTCTCTTATTTTGCAAGATCCATCAACAGCAATATCTCTAGCCACAAAGGTATCAATGCCAAAAAACCCAATTCTTGAGCTAGCTAGAGAAGAGGCATGTCATGACCCAGTCTACCAGAAATTTCTAAGGGAGATCCCCGTCAAGGATCAAGACCCGAAGCTAAAAATGAAGTATCAAGAATTCTCTGTCAGTAGTGGACTTGTCTACTTTAGGACAAGATTATGTATCCTCGCAAGCCAATCTCTCAAGCAGAAGATACTTTGGGAAGCCCATGACTCCCCTTTCTTAGGAAATCCTAGCTATGCCAAGACCCTTAATGCAGTCAGAAAGAGCTATTATTGGGTTAGGCTCACGGGTGACATTCTCAAATATGTCACGGAATGTTTGTCTTGTCAACGCATTAAGGCAAAACATGTCAAAATGCCGGGGAAATTGCAACCACTTGACATTCCCCAAATGAAATGGGAATTCATTAGCATGGACTTTGTTGTTGGCCTACCCCAAGTTCAGGGAGGATACAACTCTATTATGGTTGTAGTAGATATGCTCACCAAGGTTGCACATCTCATCCCTGTCAAAACAAACTATAAAGCCTCAAACATTGCAAGATTATTTATCAAGGAAATATTCAAACTGCATGGGTTACCCAGAAGAATCATTAGTGATTGTGACTCTCTCTTCACATCACACTTCTGGAGGGCTATCTTCGAGGCCATTGGGACTCAACTCTATTTCAGTACAGCTTACCATCCCCAAACTAATGGTCAAACGGAACGAGTCAACCAAGCCATTGAAGATAGCTTAGGGCATACTACTGTCGCGAACCCAAAAAGTGGATTCAATATTTGCCATTGGTTGAGTTTGCCTACAATGCTTCTTACCAACAAAGTATTCAGATGACCCCTTTTCAAGCATTGTATGGGCACGATTGTCGTACTCCTTTGAGCTTCTTGGATCCAACCATGAGGGTAGAAGCTTCAAGGCAGATGCTAGAAGACATGGATGACCAAATCAAATCAATAAGACAAGACATCCAAGCTGCCAACGATAGACAGAAGGCTTACGCGGACTTGAAACGGCAAGACAGATCCTTCGTTGAAGGTGATATGGTCTTCATCCGCATATGCCCTAAAAAGAGTTCACTGTCCTTGGGAGAGTACAAGAAGCTAAGTCCAAGGTATTGTGGACCTTATAAGATCACTAAGTGCCTAGGACCTAATGCTTACGGACTACAGCTGCCCACAACCCTAAAGGTTCATAATGTATTCCACGTTAGCCTATTGAAAAAGTATCTACCTAATCCAAATCATGTACTTGATGATCAGCAAGATGTAATGCCTAGCCAAGGAGTCCTTAAGCTATGGCCTGATAGAGTCCTAGATGTCAGGGAGAGGCATTTGAGGTCAAGGACCTTGAGAGAATACCTCGTCCAGTGGAAAGATTATCCCGAAGAGGATGCCACATGGATGGACGAAGATACCCTCAACCAACAATACCCCTAGGTCCTCTCGAGATGAGGACATCTCGATTCCTCTAAAGGGGAGAGAATGTAATGGGCCATAGGAACCCTCCCCTAAAATTTTAAAAGAAAAGGAAAAAAAAATTATCACTAGTTCAAAATTTTTTACTCCCCCCTCTCTCCCCGCCAACAGTAGTCGAGGGAGGGGGAGAGAGAGTGGGAGTGGTGGATGATGCGGGGGGAGGCATGCAACCTCCAGGTTGAGGGGTGGCCATGCCACCTACCTCCTCCCCTCCCCTAGGGCTTCTCCCCTCCCCAAGAAGAGAGAGAGAGAGGCTACATCACCACCCTTCTCCCCCATCAGCCACTGTACCACCCCCTGGCCGTTCGATCGACGTCGCCCCCTACGACTTGCTACAATCAGTAGCTTGTGGTCCATCGGCTGCTTCGCCACCTAGCCTTCCACACGTCACCTCCCACATTAGCACTGCGCAGGGCCATCTGGGGCCTTCGACCCTAGTCACCCCCCCAATTACGAGATGCCGTGGGACGCTCCCTGGGCCCCCAAACAAGCCGCCTCCCCCTTGGTTGCTTCGGGTCGTGGGGAGAAAAGGAGAAGGAGAGGATAAGAAGGAGAGGGTGAGAGAAGAGAAAGAAGGAGGGAGAGAGAGAAGAGGAGGAAGATACAGAGAGAAGGAGGAGGTGAGAAGAAGAAGGAGTGGGAGAGAGAAGGGAAGAGGGAGAGAGAAGGAGAAGGTGAGAAGAAGGAGTGGGTGAGAGAAGGGAAGAAGTGGGAGAGAAGGAGTGAGGAGAGAAGGAGTGAGGGAAGAGGGAAGAGAAGGAGTGGGTGAGAGAAGGGAAGAGAAGGAGTGGGTGAGAGAAGGGAAGAAGTGGGAGAGAAGGAGTGAGGAGAGAAAAAGGAGTGAGGAAAAAAAAAAGAAGAGGGAGAGAAGGAGAAGCAGAGAGGAAAAGAAGGAGTGGGAGAGGGAAGTAGAGGGAGAAAAATAGAAGAAGAGAAGGAGTAGGAGAGAGGTAGAGGAAGAGGAAGAAGAGGTAGAGGGAGAAGGGAGACAAGTAGTAGTAGTAGAAGAAGAAGAAGAAGAGTAGAAGGAGAAAAGAAGAGGAGAGGAAGAGAAAGAGAGGGAAGGAGCAAAAGGAGAAAAGAAGTGGGAGAAGGAGAAGAAGTGAGGGAGAGAGAGAGGGAGAGTAGGAGAATAAGTGGAGAAGAAGAGAGGGAGAGAGAGAGAGAGAGTAGGAGAATAAGTGAAAAGAAGAAGAAGAGAGAGAGGGAGAAAGAAGGAAGGAGAGGAAGTGAGAGTTGGTAACCGTAACAAGCCACACCCAAACCACTCTCTTGGAAAAGGACCCCATCCATCGGTCTTTTCTTCCGAACCTGTCAACCCAGAATTCGTCAAGGTCTGGACTGTCCAATCTCCGCGAGGCGAATGGATCCCAAGAAGAAAGTCGCGGAAAGCGTAGGCGCCCAAGCCACCAGTAATGCTAGAGGGGTGAGCGAAACGACCAACGCAGCACACACGAATCAAGCCCAGGTTCTAAGCGCTAAATTTAATTAGGAATTATTTCTCGTGGAAGGGATGAAAGGATTGATGTCGTACATAGGGTTCTGTTTACTCTAAGTACTAAGATGCATACGCGAGACGGTAGAGTTTGGAATTCACATAAGATTTTAAGCATGAAATGATAGCTATTACACACATAAAATGATAAGGTTATCGCCTTACTTCACATAAAATGATAGCTCTTTAACCAATTCAGTGCATGAATAGTCATTTAGAATTCACGTTTCGCAATCATGGTTAAAAGAAACACATGAAATGTTAATTTTTGTTCACGAGATACACTTGTATTGTTAGACAAAACCCTAGACTTTCATAAACACAAGTCACATGTGATCTGGTGCATTAGAACTAAGTACTCGTTGCTAGGAATAAAGAGAGATAAAAGTCGTTTAGGAGGTACAATTATACTACATGCACAATGTGCACAATGGGTAAGGTTGATTGGGAAATCCTACATAGAACCGCACTAATAGAATTGGAAGGATCGCATGCATCTAGACTGCATCTTGAAAGTCTAAACGAAGAATCATGTATTGCCATGTGTGTTAACTGAGCTTGGTTGGAATTAGAGATTAAAAGACCCTTGGTTGGGTTGCGAATAAGGCATGTACGTTACCTTGATTGATTAGCTAATGCTTGAGTTAGAGATTAAGATACCCTAAGGTAAAACCCAAGGGAAAAGGGCAAGTCAAAATTAAGTTATCTTACCAAGTCCATTTGCTTACGAAATCTTGTTTTGGAATTATTTGGATCTCGCCAAGACATGAAAAGACCCAAGATCGGATGCTGGGAGCATCCGGAAAAAAAGGAGTCACACCTTAGCAGTCGGTCGTGCAAACAACCTCCAAAATGTTCGTGCTTATACTTAGGTACATTATTTGATCTCTTTGCCCAAGGAACTAATTCAAGGAAAACACTTAATGCTTCAGGTTGAAAGCCTGGAGGGAGAGGTAGGAACAGTTATCTTCGACTGTTTGCCCGGCCCTATCCAAGGGGGTTGTTAACTGCGCCGGGTATATGGACCTAACCCACCGTGAGAGGTCTCTCCGTGGGTGCTACTTGGAGCGAGAGGATGCTTGGGTGCTAGGGGAGGCTCTGGCTGCAAATCCCTTGCCTCCGGATCCTGCACAAGAGGCCCACGTGACTCGAGATGGGATCTCGAGTCCCGTGTGCTAGTCAACGGGCGAAACTTGGAACAACAATCCTGTAGTTTGCTTGGATAGTCTTTGGGCGTGACATTGGATGTACTCCAGGATTTTGATAAATAAAGAGTAGTTATTGGAGAAAAGGAACTTGCTTGTTATTGTTTTTGTGTCAGTGCCTAAGTTATGTGAAGAAACCTGTGATTAATTTGTTTAATTAAGAAAGCTGATTTTGCATGTCAAAACGTAATGTGTTAGGTAATTAGATAACTAAAGAAAACTGAGGAAAGTGCGGTGGACGTGATTTAGGTCCGTCCTATGGAAGGGTGGTCTCCGTTAGCTGGGAACTTTTCTCAAATGATGAGATAATTAAGACAATGAAGACCTAGTGTCAGTAGATGTAGAATTTTTGGTTTATTCTATTTTAGGGGAAAGGAATGGGGCTATGCCATATGGCAGAGAGGTTGACCTTCGCATCCCTCTCGTTTCCCATTCTCCATGAAGCAAGTGCAGCATGGATCCGCTTCGACTCTGTTGTTCCTACGCAAAGTGGTACATCTGGAGCTCGACGCTAACTTCTTCAGACTTTGCCAATAGGAAAGGAACCTTGACCTGAGATCGATCCCAAGTGGGAACGGCTGGACACTTTCGCTCGGGGCAGACTCGGGAAGACCTAGATTGCAAACCCTATGTCATTCCCTGTGAGTGCCAGGCAGAGCCTTCTAGACCCTCCTCTCGATGGGCTGCTAAGACATGTTACACAAGCGAACAAGCGGGCACATTACAATACTTACATTAGCAGAATGACCTTTTCAAAACCAATCTCATCTTTAGAATACATTTCACATAATCCAAAACTATATCGCCAATATTTGAAGAATTGGTGAAAAGTAAATTTACATGTGTGGAGTGAGTGAGAGAGTGTGCATATGTGCATGTGTCTATGTGTAAAGTGTGAGTGAGAATGTGCATATATGTATGTGTTCATATCATCATGGATATAAGGAAGCCAAGTATAGCTTTAAATAATATCTCTAAGACTAGTCTAAAGAGCTCACACAGATCCAACAAAGAGAATGTCATGACATATATTGGGGGGAGAGAGAGAGAGAGATAGCAAGAGAGAGATGTATCACTAATTTTTAAAGAAAAATGTAAAATTTATGACTTAAAATATTGAATATGGCATAGCTCATATTGATTAAAAGACTTTTGTACAAATTCATCAAGAGTAATATGTACATCAAAACTTATAGTAGCATAACGACTCTTCTCCAATACTAATATCTTTAAGTGCACAAACTCCAATGTATCCAAACTCTTTACAATCTATCATGTGTCTTTTGCATGTCTTCCAAGATTAAATTTTTGGATAGAAGACATATTCTATATTTTCCTTCTTTCAATAAAAGTAATTGAGCTACTGGTGCATTTTCAATGTTTTACATGTTCACATGCCCATGGAAATAAAAGAGATCATCAAGACTTTTCACTTTAGGATCCTCCACTATTGTGTAGACTTTGACCCTTTGATTCTTGGAACACATTTATGTCCATGATTTATAATCTAGCTTTAACCCATAGTAGTATAGCAAGCATTGGGAACACTTTTGTGCAAATTTACCAAATACAAAATTGGAAAGTTTGATGTCTTGATCTCATACTTCACACCATCTAAACATATATATTGTCTCTAGAGAGGGTAATAGATCCATTGCCCACCACATATCACTTGACTTGAAAATATCATGACAAGGTACTACCTTTGACAATTCCTTCTCTAGAATGATTTTTCTTATTAAAAAAAAGTTACTTTTGTTAGATTTTATTCAAAAATATGACCAATAAGTTATAGAACAAAAGATCATTTCCTACCTAATGATTGTTGACATATGATTTTTGACACCGAGAAGTGCTTAAAAATAGCCAAAAAATCTAAATTTCAAGGGAAAAATAGAATTCATCGAAGGTGGCAGTTGTAATTAGTACGATTTTAAGCAGCAAGGCCCAAAAATGCTTAAAAGATCCATCGAGCGGCGGTTGGGGAATTTTCATAATTTTTTTGACTATCGTATGAGACTCTGGGAGATGCCCCGCAGTGGGGGACTTCAAGACAGATGCGCACGATTTTTCATACCTCGAATTGGACACCGAACGACAAATGACCGGGCAATTGGCCAAACTTGGTGAGAAGGGGTCCTAAGGAGAAGTGAAAGGGGGTGACCCTTGGGGGCCGCCCCCCAAAATTTGATTTCATTGGGGGTTGGGTTTCGGCCAAAAAAAAACGCATGAAGGCGTCCTACAACAGAGCGACGATTTTCCGAGAGGGGCGCTATGGAGGCTGAAGCAACCCCCCCAACCGACTACATCAGTGATCTTGTGTATTTCTTTGCTCCATATCACCATCTCTCACGCATTCAATGGCTGCCTGGACATGGAGATACAATTTCAGTCTTTCTCTCTCCACCCTCTCTCTCCCCTTAAGGGGCAGTTCATGCACATGAAGAAGAATAAAGAACGGTTGAAGGATGATTGCTCGGATTGCTCCAAGATCAAGAGGAGGCTAAGGGGAGATGTTTAGCATTGAAGATTTTTTGCTGATCCATCCATTGGCAACCCGAAAAATTAATCAAAAAGCCTGCAACATGCAAATAAGTGATATGTGCCATTTTCACAAAGGAAAATTGCTTTTTGTTGATGTTTGATGGTTGAAATGGAATCCATATGGAACAAAAATTTGTTTGGATCTTGCTTGCATTAGGATTGAGGGCTATGCATAAAAGAAATGCAGATCCATAATAATAAATAGCTGCAATAATTAAATTAAAGCTCAAAAAGTGTATTTTTAGTGTAAAAATGAAGGTTTTATTGCTTTTGAGTGGGGAAAATAGATGCGCATGGGATGAAGTTCTGAGACAAAACAGATTTCAACTATCATAATCAATCCCTAATCACAAATCAGAAAATAATCTATTTTTATGCATAAATAAATAGAGAAAAATAGCTAAAATGGAGAAAAATAGGATTTTCGTGTTATAAAAATCTAAAAAATTATGATTCATGGTTGTGGCTATATAACAGAGCTGAGGCATTAATTTTGGCTTCAATGCATCTTTTCTTATGTGTTATAGTTCATGGTTTTTCTGTTTTATGCAAAAAATACATACAAAAATAATACCATACACCTATGCAACGCATCATAACCTAAACATTAGAGGGAAAGGGTGAGGTTAAGAGATTAAGAGGGCTGAGAGGGTGTGAATCTTTGAAATATTTGATTGTGCATTCTATTTAGAATTGCAATATGTTAGTTTAAGGGGCTAGTAGCACGAGAAATCGGTGCTAGTTTCCATACATCGAAGCATACATTTAGTGAAAATCATGAAAGGGTGGGTTTTTCACATCACAAAGTGCTGATTTGATAAATATTGTTTGTGCACTGGGATCATATGCACTATGCATAATGCATGACATGGTATCAGTCCTAGATTATATAGCAATTGTCTTCCTAGGATATGACTTATACGTGGAGAGGAAAGGAGCCTTTATTGTAGGTCAGTTGTACGCTTTCCTTGGGACTGTTTGGTGAGGATCTATATATTCCTAGATCATACAAAACAAGAAAAGAGTGGAGTTTGTGTGTTATGTCTTATATGTTAGAGTGACGCATTTTGGGGCTAATCCTCAAGGTGTAGGAGAGTCGCAGTGGAGCTGCGGCAATCAGCCAAGGGGAGCTTCTTGATGTTTGTGTGACAAGGCCCTATGCCTACATGTTATGGGATCTCCCTCTAAGGAGAAGGGAAGGTAAACATTGGACTACATATCATCTACAAACGCATAATTAAGTCTACCTAGTGTACATCAGTGTATTACAAATGCTCCTCGACCGTGAGGCTGTGTGGTGGGGTTGTCTATTGTGTGCATGAGGTCTGGCTAGTGCCATAGCCAATGCCGACACATTTTAGGTCCCATCAATTGTTTTACCAATATTGTAGCTTGGTAATTGCAACTGATCAATCATATTTCTTATGGATAATATTCTCTTTAGGAGCTTAACCTACTCCAAAGTAAGCCTTTTTTGCAATGCACAATCTTGAAACTCCTTTTTTGTAAACAAAGGTTTTCTTATTTGGATTGTATTGTCTAGAATGTATTATAGGATTTTCAAGATCATTCAATGGACACTTATGTTTTTGACCGTGAATAGAATGACCAGATGCACATGAGCTTGAATCATGAGAACAAGCTTCATGGAGCTCTTCTACTAAGAATCAATCAGTGAAGTTTTTCCATTCCTTTATGATATCTTGAAAATATTTGTAATATTGTTGGCCCTTTGTGATAGGAAGCTGACCAAACCCATCAAACCATATCATTTTTTTGATGTCATTTGTTTCCTTTACTTGAAGAAGGTAAGGCAACAATTCCAAGCACAAAATATCATTTGATTGACTAATAAAGAAATGAGGGAACATTTCATTGCACTCGATTTCTGTACCCCTTGAATGTACTATTATCAATTAGAAGTTTTTTCTTTGTTTTGCATATTTTTTTATATTGATTCCAAGTTTTTAAAAGAGGTTTAAGCATGGCCTCTCAACTTTTGGCTTATTTGGTCTATATACTTTTCTAAGTGAATGTCTATAACAATCATCTTGACTCCAAATGGTGAAAAAATGATAGATATTGTTGGCATGATTCTCCAAAAATATTGACATATGATTTAATTCTTTTGCAAAGTAGTAGACCATATCCCAACATGAAAATGTTTGAAGAGCTCATTCAAAAATGCCAACCATATTCCAACATGACAATGCTTGAAGAGCCCATTCAAAAATGTGGCATTACCATTTCAAAAAATATTTTTTGCTTTCCATCCCTAATTTGGGTGCAACTTCTACTTATAGAGGGCTTGGTATCGTTCTGCAATAAGATTCCATTAAAATCAAGTATGAGTACATGTTTTTGTATGATTATTCATTTATGTAAACTATCTATAAAATATAAAAACAACCAAGAATGGTGTGAGCTATATCATATAGATATGTCAAATTTAGCCGTTTCATTTCAATTATGATATTAATAGACTTGCACTAACTCTCAATAATATACTTCATATTACATACAACAACCATACTAGTATATTGATTATTTCTTTTCTCCCTCCTCTTTTTTATATTCATCCTAATTGTTTGAGCTTAAAATAACATATTAGTTTTGATTTTTTTCTCTATATTCTCTAGTTCTATTTTTATGGGCATAAATTTTGTATTCATTTTTATGCCATTAAACTCTTAAGTATCAAAAAACAAGATAATAATTATCAGGTAATGTTTAATTATTGAAACTTCCATAGTATATACAAAAGAATGAGAGGATATTCTTAAAAATGAAAATGGAAAATGGTCATTATTCTCAAGAAACTATTGGGTCAAGCTTTTCAGAGAAAATTGACTACATGTTTGTTGATAATATTATATTGATATATTGATTACTTTAAGAAAATAAAAGATGCCATATACTAAATTTAATATTAGCCAATAAAAAGAGATTCAAGAGTTGAATGTCACCAAAAATTTCTTCAAACCATGTTATGTAAATAAAGTTGGATTCTTAGGTCTAAGCAATCCTCGTCATCTTGGAGGCTCAAATTTGAAATTAAGCCTCCTAAGGAGAGAGAAGGTGGAGAACCTGAAAATGATGGAGGCTAAATTTCAAAATTGATCCTATTAAGGAGAGATATGGTTGTTGGAGGACCTTAAAATGATGGAGGCTAAATTTTGAGGTTGAGGCTCCTAAGAAGAAAGCACTAGAGGACATCAATATCATGATGGCTCAATTTTAAAATTGAGCCATGTTGAGACTTCAAGCTCATGCTACTGACTCGACATGATAGCTATGTGTCTAGCTATCCTTAGCATGTGTGTGTCATTGAATAATTCCGGTACGTGACTTATCAATATGGTTTGGTCACTTAGGCCTAGTTGTTTTGGTTACTTAGTTGGAGTGTGAAATTGAATAATGAAGAAAATGAGAGCAGTTAGCTCTTTGTTGCCTCATCTCTCTCTCCCATTCTTCTAACATGGTATCAGAGCCATGAAGCTTGGAACTTCTGTGAGCTTGATGAGCGCATCATTGTAGTGTGTAGGACCTGTGAGTCTGGATAAAACTCTACAATAGCCAAAGAAGTGTAGGAAAGCCATGAACAAGAGCTAAAGGAGTTGTATGTGGGGTTCTTGGTATCTAACTCTGTTAGGACTTGCTAGAGCCATTCAAAAGGATTAAAAGGCATGTATTGGAGCTCTTATTAGTGAACATTGACATCCCGGGGGGTCCACTAGGGTTTACCGTATGGTACCACGTGAGTGTAAGAGAGGGGGGTTATTTAAGGGAAGGAAGGTACATTTTATAAGGTAAGGTCCCATAAATAGGGGGTAGATAAGGGGTATTTTTATATATTTCTTGCACGCAGGTGACGTCTCCTTATTACTACTAGTGAATCCCCTATGATCAACATGAAGAATACAAGCAGCAGCTCACGTGATGTATGCCAATCTGTGCCTACTTCTAAAGAGAGAGAATGAATAGCATTAAACTCATGCTAGATTAGCTCGAATGTGGCCTAATGATTTGGGAGTATTGAGGCCTTTGTGTGGGATGTGGTTTGGTACTAATGACTGTTTGGTAATACTCACTAGTTGTAGCAAGAAGTAGTTGGCCCCAAATCCTAAAATTCATTGTGAACAGGAAAAAGATTGCACCTTTTCTCGACTGACAAGAATGGGTAGCTTTGGTGCTCGGGGGGGGATCACCTTATAAAACATATAATATACCACGTGAGTTCAAAAGAAAGGGTATTTTTATTATGTTTACTTACAGCTTTCCAAAAACAGAAGGGGTTTATAAATGCATCTCATGTAAAATTTACATTAGGGGTTTTTTAATTCAAATTTTTTTAGAAGCCCACTTTTTCAGGAAGCTAGGGGGAGTGGGGGTGTCTATGTGGGATGGGAAGGGGATGGGGGGAAGATGGGGGGAGGGGAATCAATACTTAAATGCATATATGTTTTCATGAGACAATTATTTACAACTAGCATGGGGGAGGGGGGGTGGATTCTATCATCGCTTTTCATCAATATGAAATTACCTTGTGTTCACTTTAAAATCTAGACAACTTCCAAGTTTGAGGATTATAGGTAGCACATGTGCTTTTTTCGAGTGAGGCAAAGCATCCATATTTGTTCTCTCTCCTTGCAATTTTATTAGCATTCCCCTTTAAGGCATATGAATTTTTAGATGTTGAGATTGAGGGGGCACTTGTTCATCTTTGGAACATTAGGGATCCTCTTACAGATAGAGTATTTAACTAGGCACTCATTTTAGGTGCTCTTTTTAAATGTTAAAAATTAAAGAACAAAGGCATTTTAGATGGCCTATGTGTCTGTGGAGGAGTGAAACACCTTCACACTTGTTTTGGGATGGTTTCCATGCCCCCCATATTTGGAGGGAGGTTCTTCCCAAATTGAGTCAATGGGGATTAACTATTCACAACCCAAAATCCTATATCCCAGCCCGTAAACTTTTGTTGCTAACATAACTAGGTGATTTACACTATGTGAGATATGGTAGGCACACGTTAAACTCCTCTTAGGAGAAGGATATGGGCAAGTTTTCTAGGCTGCAATATGGCCAAAAGTTTGGTGATATCTTAGGGGACTTTGTAAGGAGAATCACTTTAGCAATAATGAGCTAAGCTAGCTAGCCAAATGGCTTCCAATTTTATAACCCAAAGTTTCTTTTTTGACACCATTAATAATAATACAATACTTAGTCACCTCCAAAAAAGGAGTCCTTGATGTAGGTTAATGCATACTAGACTATCAAATGGCTGTCTGATGGCTTGATACTAGAAAATTTTTCTCCATCCTTTCCTACAATTAGAGATGTAGAAAATGAGGTATCATCATCATCATCATTCACCATTATTATCAATCAAATCTTCATTCTTACCAGTAGCGTTTCTACAAGTCTCAGTAAGAGAGATGGTCTGGCAATTGGTAGCTCCCTTTACATTCAATCAAATATCAAGAAAGTGAAGATAGATTCGTTATGGACGTAGTAGTTTAAAGATCCCTCATTGTGGCAAGACAATTACAACAATAAGTTAGTTTGTCCCGACATATCTCATCATGATGTATTCAATCTCTACAAAACATGAAATCTTATGAGCTATCATAAAGACATGGATTTTTCTGTCACCCCATTCCAACTGCAAGCCAATGCAAAGGTCTCTAGATTTCAAGAACAAAGTGACAATAAAAGTCTTGTGGTTGGATTGCCAATACAATCCAACCTAGGTTTTGGGAGAGCTTAAAAAAACAAATCAAAGTTGATACTTGAATTAAACAAAGCGGAGCCTCAAGAGGAGAAAGGAGCTACCTTTTGATGGGAGACTACTCATGTTGTGGGACTTTTTAAGGCTCGTGCAAAGAAAACCAATCTATTCAAGGGCACAAGGCTACGTGAGGACATTTGCAAACGGTGCTTACTTGAAAGAAGCCCCTATGCTACAAGCACTTTAATAACTATGTATGCTAAATGTGGTGCTCTTGCAAAAGCACAACAAGTACCTGATGAAGGTATTGTTCATGGATAGATTCTCATGACCTACACTAATGGCAAGATATGGACAAAATGGGCATGATGATGAAGCTCTAAAATGCTTTGATAAGATGCAACACAAAGGCCACTTTACACATTCAGTTACCTTTGCATGTGCATTGAAAGACTATACTTGTGTGGAATCACTCAATAAGGGTGAACGAATTTGTGATGAGATTGTCAGATCAAAGTTATTAGAGAAATATGTTGTACTCATTAGTAATGATGCTTTGGTGAACATGTGTGCCACTTGTGGTGCATTGGGAAAAACACAAGGAGTGTTGGATGAACTTCTTGTCCAAGATGTAGTCACTTGTAATGCAGTAGTTGTTGCAAGGTATGCACAACATGGGCAAGGCAAGGAAGCATTGAAATGCTTCAATAAGATGCAAAATGAGGGTCACTCCCTCAATTTAGTCACCTTTATTTGTGCCTTAAAAGCATGTGCCAATGTAGGAGCACTTGACAAGGGCAAACAAATTTGTGATTGGATCATTAGATTGGGGTGACTGGGATGAAATGTTATGTTTGGCAATTCTTTGATGGACACGTATGCCAAATTTGGTGCACTTTTAGAAGTGCACGAGCTCTTGGGCAAGCTTCCTATGCACTACGTAGTGTCTTGGAGTGCATGAATTGTAGGGTGAGTGTAGGGTATGCACAACATGGACAAGGGAAGGAGGCATTGAAATGTTTCAATAAGATGTGATATGAGGGGCACTATCCCACTATAGTTTCCTTTGCTTGTGCTCTGAAAGAATGTGGAGATGAAAAAATAATTGTAAAGGGTGAAGAAATTCATAATGAGATAAATAGACTAGGGTGGTTGGAGAGAGAGTGTGTGCTTGGCGATTTTGTGGTGAATATATGTATGCCAAGTGTAGTGCGTTTGCAAAGGAAGAGTGAGTAGCTCCCTATTAGGGATGTTTCTTGGAGTTCACTTATTGTAGGTAATGCACAACATCGAAATGTAAGGAAGCACTAAAATGTTTTGACAAGCCACAACAGGAGGGTCACATTCCTAATAAGGTCACCTTCTTGAGTGCCTTGAAAGCATGTGTGCTGACATAAGAGCCATTGACAAGGACAAAGAAATTCATGAAGAGATTGCTAGGCTAGGGTTGTTGGAGGGAAATGTTGTGCTTAGAAATTCTCTAGTGGATATGTATGCTAAGTGTGGCAGATTTACAAAATCACGGAAAGTGTTTAATGAATGTCCTGTGTGTGGGATGTAGTGCGGGATATAGTCTATGTAATCCCTAGGGTTGTTAACTAGGTTGATGAATATAAAAGTTTTGTAAAACAAAAACTATCATGTAGCATGAGGACTCCATGAGGAATTCATGAAAAGTGAAAAAGAAGAAGAGTGAAAAGGTGTAGAATTGGAGTAAAGGTCGTACAATGAGGGGCTTGCTAAACTTCTTTCAAATCTAGCAAGTGACTTGTAAGTGCCTTGTAAATTTGTGATACTTTCTTAACCTTATTTAACAATTCTTTAAACAATTTTTCGAGAAAGAAAGCATGTACCATGGGTTGTCTTTGTTGATGTGGAGGCCGCTACAATCGATGAAGTGCGCACATGAACATACTTCACATTGAGCAACTAATTAATGGCAAGGAGAATGCTGCCAATAACTTTGCTCGAGGTTGCTACACCAAGTAAGAATCTTTGCAAATTAGGTGCTTCATTCCATTAATTTTTTAAAAAACATGTTTTCTGTCATAATTGCCCACCTTCTCTTTCTCTCATAATTGCCCACTCTCTATAAAGATAGTGATTTAATGGTTGAAATTTCTTAGAGGTTGCTAAATCATGATTAGGTCCCCTCTAACCCATTGATTCCTCTCTCTCTCTCTCTCTCTCTCTCTCTCTCTCTCCTTCCTGCCTGCTCTATCGAGAGCTCCCCAGCTGATGACTTTCTGGAGCTAACAACTTCTTGGAGCTGCCCCATATTGCTGTTGAGCTGGCCAGCACATACGAGAAGTCTTCCTTAGGTGACCTCGCCTCGCCAACAGGCTACCCCATGATTTGAACTCCTCGCCTCTCGCCAAGCTGCCCCACGCCTCAGCCATGCTTCTGTTGCCCTTTTGAATCTTTGTATTAATTCTCGGGATGATGCCTTATCCTCTCAACTAATCCCTTTCCAGCTATTGATCTATCAACTTCTTGGAACTGTCAATGCTGCTACTGAGTTGACAGCGGTCATTGCCCGATGCTGCTACTTGGAGCTGCTACATGCTGCTACTAAGCTGATGGTCTCGCTGAGCTGGCAGTCGTTGCGACTGAGCTGCCGGTTTTGAGATGACGATCGCTGCTACCTAACGGTCATTGAGCTGACGGTCTCGTTGCTACCTGATGCTCGCAAAGCTAACGGTTGTTGCTACTGAGCTGACGGTGGCTGAGCTGACAATCATTACCAATGCTGCTACTTGGAGCTGCCCGACGCTACTACTGAGCTGACGACTTCTTGGAGCTACCTGATGCTACTACTGAGCTGCCTAGCATATGAGAAGTCCTCTGCAGGTGACCTTGCCTCTTGTTAACAAGCTACCCCATGCTGCTGAGCACACTTGAGCTCCTACCCTCTCACCAAGCTGCTCCACACCTCAACGATGATGCCTATTCAAGTCCAAATTTGTTTCTATTTTATTCAAAAATTATCTAAAGAGTCTTACTTTATCCTCTCAGTTGATCCCTTTCCAGCTACTCTATGCTAGCAAACAGCCGACATTAGGATAATACTATATGATTTGGAGAATGACATCAAGATAATACTGTATGATATGTCATTCTCCAATGAGAGGATTTGCTAGAAAGAATTACGACTCTATATCACCTCGGCTACCTGCGCTCCCAATGCAATTTATTGGCACGAAAGTTAACTCATAGCCAAAGTAGTGGTTATTAAAAGTGGAAGGGAAAACACATATAAGCATTGCGTCATGTGATAGCTACTACATTGACTAGCATGTGACTAGGAAGAACATAATAGACGCTTCATCGAATGAATGACGATAAAGCTTAAGGAGGTATTTATTCACTCATTGAATATAATCATTCCCTTGTAAAAGCATCCCATGTAGGACATATATTCAGCTCTTTGCCATCATCTTTATCTTACTCTGTATAATTTGCAGGTACACCTTGGTGACCTGGAACAAGGAGAAGGCTGCCAAGTCTACACAAGGGTGAGTAGTTCCGGTTGATCAAGTGCACATTCTCTCTTTATTTCTCTCATATGGCTCGAGCCAGTAATTTATATTCCTCATCCTCATCTTATTTGAGGTATATGCAGTTTCAACAATCCAACTTTGTGTTGTTATTTTAAGAATAATTAAGACATCTACTTTGAGATGCTTCGTCCATTATATGTCACAGAGAAATGCTTTCCAACATAGATGGTTTTCTCGTATTGGTGTTTTGATCTTTCTATTCAACGTGCACCTCTCCTATTTTGGTTGAATTAGCATGAATGGAGATTTACTTATGCAATATTAAAAATAGGATAATATATTATTGCTTAGACACTCACTAGGACCTACAAATTGATTTAAAAGCTTCAAAATTGTAATGAGAATCCCTTTGATTAAGAGAAAGGGAGGATAAGAAGAGGATCGTGAAAAAGAATTTTATGACAAATGTGCAAAGTAATGTGTATAATTTGAAAGATTGCTTATGTACTAATATCTTAATAGATATATGTATGTATTTATGTATATGCCATATCTTAATAGATTTATGTATTTATGTATATGAACTTCTATGATTAACACTTAATGCTCCATTGCCTCCTTGAATGCATAACATAGGTACACACACATGATTAGAATCATCACTATGTACAAGGGTCTCAGGGGATGAGTGCGTCTTACAGGATGAGTGCATCATGATAGGTTTGTCTTGTGATGAGTTTGTAGGGCCAAAAGGTGCTTGTCAAATAGGCACTTAGTGGTGAACTCGGCAAGTGAGTGTCTTTTGATAATTATGTCACAATTGACTTGGCACTGTGTCATGAACTCGGCATAGAGGTGTCACTTTGGTTGTGATACCCTCCCTTCCCCCCTGGATGTAGATGGGCACTTTGTTGTGAATTCGGCTAAATAGTGTCCTAATAGGCTACACATAAACTAAAGTGATGGGCATTTGATCGTGTATTCGGTTGCTTAATGTCCTGATACACTAATTGTTTGCTATTGTTTGATGGGATGGGCATTTAGGTCGTCTATTCGGCCAAAAAATGTCATGACCTATGTGTAGTTTTTTTTAAATCTATCATGTTATTGCATTTGTATGTTTTTTATAAGTTATGACTTGATGTAATTTGTGTTACCTTTTCAATGTTTAGATGGTATCGTGCAATTGAAGTTCATATGCAACACCAATATAAATTAAGATTGATATCATCAAATTGTATTGTTAATCAAAGATTATATGTCATATATTTATATTAAAGCTATGTAGCTTAACTTACAATTGGTAGCTTAAGACTTGGCCTTTATGCTTATACACTTCTTTTCTTTATTGTAGAGAGTTTACAATTTGTGAAGATGGCCTTGAACGTTGCCAAAGCACTACACATTTGCTTGATAGAGGCTATATCATCCAGCACAAAAGAGCACTCGTCAATAGTAATGAAATTATCTTTGTCAACTTCTGCAATTCAGCATGTACATCCATGTAGACCATGTTGCAGCAGCAAGGGCTTTCGCACCTAGTCACTAATGCACTTTGGGATCCTGAGAAGAACTTGCATCTTTGTCATCGAGTGCTTGGGAATGCACCCAAGATGGTTGAAGATCTTAAGGAGTTAGCACTAGCGTCAGCATCGAAGGAGAGCTTAGCCTTTTGGAACATGAAGTGGAGAGAAGAGGTGGCACACTTAAAGTGAGCAACGGACTTGTCTAGGACAACCTCTCTACGAAATCATCTAAAGTCCACTATAAATGCAAGTTTGAGTTCTAGTCCCGTAAGGCAGAGAGAGAATCCATCAGGGGCAGGAACTATGTTGCGCACATTGAGAAATCACCAATGTGCACCAACGATTGTCATTCCCTTTGATGCCATCAAGCTAGGTAGAGTCATTGGTGAAGGTTCCTTTGGACAATGTGTCCAAGTTACTATAGATAATATTACTTATTTTCCTTTAGATTGAACATATTGCGCCAAAATGTACAAGGGCTTCAACAATGTTAAGCTGTAACAATTCCAACTGGAGCGTGGGATGCAAAAGGTTAATGCATCCATTGTACGATGCATTGCCTTTATTTATGAGACTCCTTGGGTTACGGTCTTTCCCTTTTTCAATGGTGGTACAATAGATGATATATTGATGTGGGGCCCTTTTCAATAATGTAAATATAGGAAAACCATGGAGCACCTCCACAAGCCATCAATGGGACAGGGTGCCTATTGTAGAGGAGAGGGCTAGGATCATAGGCATCATCAATAATATGCCAAACATTATTCATGCATTGGTGGATGGGATGAAGGTCATGCATAGTGCTAGTATCATCCATTCGGACTTACATGCCAAGAACATGGTGTTTGATTTCACCAGAGATAACATCCCCAGGGTGGGCATCATAGATTGGGGTCTGATGCTTATTTCTGGTATGAAAAGACAAGCTTTCAACTGCCCATCTGGGGGACCAAATGAGCCATGCACATTATAGATGAGCGCCGACAGAAAGGAGTGTTGGAAAGGAAAAGAAGGCCATGGATTGCTCTTGAGATCTATGATCCATTATGCGAGTCTACTTACAGCAAGGAGTAAGATGTATATGTAGTTGGTTGGCTCATCGTCTATCTCGTTGAGTTTTGGTGCTTAGGCCAACATCTTCGGTTGCAATGGGAGCCGAGAGATGACCCAGATGAATTCATCATGCACTTAATAGAGTTCAAGGCAAGGGATCACATGTTGTTAGATGATAAGGCCATGCCAATGTCCTTTTCAGATCTTGATGACTTTTTGAGAGCACATTGCAGTACTAATCCTGCAAAGGCACAAAGACCACTTGTAGAGCTTGGCCCTATTCTAGCTCACCCTTTTTGAATAGCCCACCTCTTGTAATCTCTCCTTGTATTTTGTAAAACAACCTATCAATTTTTGGAATATCTATGACTCATGAAACCAAGGATAGTTGTATATTTTTTGTAAAGCTCTATGCTCTACAGAATACAGCTTGTAATTTGTGCTTTAAGATTAAGTCAGTTATGTGCATGTACGTGTTCAAGAGCAATTATCTCAAGATTATGTGTCTTTATGTGTCTTATCAGCAATTTTCATGTCTAACTTTCTCAAGTTTTGAAATTTAATAACCACATTTTTTCATATTTAGTATCATGGAGTAGATTTTATATCTATAAATAGTCTCTAGCTAGCATACATGAAACATTAACGAACAATTTAATGTATATACAAAGTTTCAATCTCTCTTATTTTCTTTGCTAAATATGATTGTGCAAGTGGAGTGTTGTATACATGTGATTTTTTAAAGTTTTCAAAGAGATATATTCTTTTTGTAAACACTCAAGCGTGCAAGAAAGAGAACTACTTCAATGGTTTAAAAAGCTATGATTTTCACATCATATTCATATTGCATTTTAAATTATTAATGATTGGAAAACAATAATATATTATAAATGAATGATTGAAAAACTAATGACCAAGTGTACCTAGAAATTATAGATGATGCCAAACCTCTTAAACTTTCCTTGATAAACTATTGTTTTTGAAGTGATGCAATAACTTGTCACCTCCACTAGTGCAAGTAGACATTCTCCTGTGAGAAATACCCTAGTTTTGTAAGCTTATTCATCAACATGATGAAGTGTGTAGAATGTATTGTTGAGTTTTATATCTTGTTATCATTTCTAATACCATGTTCTTTATTTTCTATGGATAGGATTTATCAGATAAATATTTAGATGCATTGCTTTTATAGTTACAAGCTAAAAACATGGGGTGTATTTTTCACTGAGTAGAAATTGATGCTTGTGTTATGTGATGGAAACACTTCTAATTTATTTTTTAAATATTAGTATATTTTTTACATATGAGAAGTTACTTCTTTTTTTGCTTTGTATTTGGGTATAAGGTTGCATTCATGGCTTCAAGAACTCGCATGAAGGTCTTTGATTATGGGTCTAGCGAGAAGAAACTTTCGGGTTATGACCCGAGTTATGGTTGATTCCACATATAGAGCAATACAACAAGAGATTACACAAGATGAGCTTATATCTGGTCCCTTTAAATTCATAATTGAAGATGAAGATGATGACAGTGGTTGCACCCTAAACCCAGTACAAGAAGAATGTTGGCATGTAGAGAATGTCAAGTTTATTGGTATAAAGAGAGATTCAAGCATGGTAGATAAGATTGGGGATGAGGGCAAGCCTAGAAAATGCATATGTGAAGGCTTGAAGGATACTCTCAAGGACACTAACTTCAATGCAAGCGATGAAGGTGATCATAGTTTGCACAAGTCAGGTGAAAACATAAAGCATATTAAAAGCATGCTCAAGAGCACATTGATTTCAAAGTCTACTCTTGAAAGCTGGCTAAACCGATGTGAGAAGACTCACAAGAAGTTGAGCGAGTGAAACCCACCAAGAGATGATAGGTTTGAGCTTGCCACAAAATATCTTAATGGTGCACCCTTGGCTTGAGTATGGTGCCATGAATGTAAAGCTCCTTATGGATCATGAGTCATTGGCAAGCAATCCGCTTACTCGTGTCTTTCTAATTTCATGAGAACCCATATATTAGAAGGTCAAGCACATCAAATAAGATATTTGACAAATCAAGGGTTGAAGGTGGGAGCGGCTTCTAACTCAAAAGACATAGAAGAAAGCAATGAAGATAATATGGTTGTGTTTTTAGCTGCAATAGAGGAGATGGATATTTTTAATAGCACTCATGAAGGAAAGTGACATATTTTTAACCATTGAAACCTCCAATAAAATGTTATTTTCATATATGACAATTACTGGTTTATGAAAGAGTTGACTTTTAGTAAGGTTTGGGTTTGTTTTAAAATAAATTTTGTATATCATGTATCTTACGGATAATTTCTAATCATTTTGGAGATTAATTTGTGAGCCTTGACTTGAAATCATAAAGGATCTGATTTTGAGCTTATTGAGGCAACATTGAATGACTACATAGATAAAGGGAGAGTAAGAGTTGTATGCAAGTATGATCAGAAATGGTTGCATTTGTGCCCTTCAAGATCAGATTTGCATACGATTCTCACAGAGCATATCAAGTCAAAGTCTCACATCATGGCTATAGCCAAGAAAACACCTACCAATCATGTAGTTTTGAAAAATGCTAGAGGGCAACCAAAGAATCTCTTTCATGCAGATCCACGACAAAAGTCACTAAGCTTTTTTCTTCACCCAACCAAAGAAAGTACCATACTAATAGATTCAGAAGGACCTTCTACTTGTACAGGTGACCCATATATGCCTTCTTCTTGTGATTTAAATTGGTTTTGTTGGGGATTATGGCAAACGACCGTGCCGCCTTACAAAGCATGTGATGTCAACATAAAATCTATTCTACATGACCTTAAAATAGGAAAGTAATGGTATCCAGAGCCATATACAAAAGCTATCTTATATGATGGATCTCTTGAAATTAAGGTAGATGGATGCTACACGCACATAAATTGCCTTGGTATTTCATGTGGTGGAAATCCCTTTGAAAGTTTTACTTGTGAGTATTGTTAAAAAAATCCCACTTATGATGATTTTCGCATTAGAGTATATAGAGAGAGTACTGCTATTGAGAAGAGAGGGGTTAGGAATACAAGAGGAGGAAGGCGATTAGATTGTCTTAGCAGTGAAGAGTTGAAAAATGTGATAGTTAAGTCCAAGAAAGACTTGAAAGAAGCCAAGAGAAAGCTATGGTGGTTAGAAGCAAGAATTGACATGCTTTTCGTGAGGATTAGCTCCTCGAAAGAAGCAAACTTTGAATGATTTAACAGGAAGGATGTGCGGCGCTTTTGTAATAATATAGTCGAGGCCCATCGACAAGGTAAATTTGGAGGTAAACAAGCTTTGTGGGACTTTTTTCAAGATGTAGCAAAGAATATAGTATGAACAAAACAAGCACACCGATTCAATGAGTCCACAAAGGCCATGTTTGAGCTCATTAACCTACTAACCTTGGAGGGTCGTCCATGTGCTCTACAAGAAGGCAAGGGAAGAAAGCAATTCACTTCATGCCTGGAGAGCACAAGTATATATTTGAGGCAGTGGGTAAGATATACATGGATGCAAAAAGTGTAACATCAATGGTGCCGATTATCATTGTTGAAGATGAGACAGCCATCAAATGTCGCATAAGGTGAGCTTAATAGATCTAATGTCTTCTAGTTTGCAACGTTTTTTACTTTCAATCATGTAAATGAAGTTTAAAAGATATTGAAAGTTAAAGCAAACTTTTATTTATGCAGGTGGAATGCAAAGGATGATACTCTTATTGGATTCTGTGGAAGTAAAGGAGAATGTCACTGATGCCTTACAAATGACACAATTATTGTGGGAGAGGGGTCATAGGGTTATAATAAGGTAGTGGATGCCTTTCAAAATCATGTGGTGGGAAATTATGCAAGACTTTTGATAGTAAACCCTCTTCATGAGAGTCTTCCATGACTAGCTTTGGTAGTCCAGGTCACATGTAATCGCTTCGATAGTGTTTTTATTAGAAATCAATGGAATCTTGTGGAGCATTTATGGAGTGCAAAGCTAAAGGATACAATAGGTCCAATAATTGGGCATGCTTCAGATGGAGATAGTAGATGTCGCAAGCTCATGCTTGAAGATTACCTTGGAGATCATAGCGACCAACTCTTTATTAATTGGTGTGGATGGAAATTAAGAGGGAGAATAGTGGAAGGGCATGTGTATGGTTTACATTATCAAGACTTTGTACATTGTGGAAAAAAGTTTTTTAGTCAACTTGATAGCCCTACTCGACAACTTGCGATTGGTAAAGTTTGGATTACACTCAATCATGTTGCAATGGTCCATAACTCATTTTCCATTGATGAACACAAGCTACAGGATGGAGATATACAAAGAAATGATCATCAAAAGTAGGCAGCTACCCAAAGGATTGCAAGCAAACAAGTGCAATTTTGTATGAAATAATTACACAAGAAAGAGAGAATGCAAGGAATTGTGGCATATTTGCATATTGTGGCTGATTACATTGATGTTTTCCTATCACCATATCTAAACTTGAAGGATCGTGTGGTGATGACAACTAAGGTTAGTTTCTTCTTCAAGCTTTGGAGGTTGTGGATACATCAACATGCAATGTACAACTTGAAGATAAATTTCATAAGTAGAGAGGCCTACACAGATATTCAACTCTCATGCCATTTTTTTGTACTTATCATAAAGGTTTTTCGTGACTTTTATCCTGCTCTCAAGTGTCCATTGCATCTCATTGGATCAAATGTAGTTGAAATTGATTTCAGTAAAATTGGAGGTATAATGGGACAAGAGAGAGCCTTTGACTTTGGAGATTTGTTGCATAGTGTTGGTACTTTGAATAAGATTTCCATGCATGGATGTAGTTCAGATGGGTTGGTTTTCTCAAGGGCTCATAAAAAACAAGAGCATATATGGAAATGCTTGAATAAAAAAGATGGAATTGTAGAAGTAGATTTAGGCAACTATGAATGTGTGTCTTCAGATGATGTAATAGTGGATGCCCTGAAAGAGGGCTTGCATCAAGCACAAATGTTGTGTTAGTCATTGGGATTGAAACCTACCAAAGAAGATAACTTGAATTGTTGGTTACACCCTTGGGAGGATACAAATTTGGCATGGTCAAAACTAGATGCTGAGATGGGGGAGGCTGATGAGTACGATGACTTTGCACAACCAAGTGGTGATGACCAACAATTACAAGAGATTCTAGATGGGGATGATGAGATCATTGCTCTTAGTGAGATTCGACATGAAATCGATGGGCTCTTGGATGAAGTTCATGACTCGAGCACTATTGTAAAGAGATAGAAGATCAACCCAACAATAGAAGTTGATGGAAAGTATAGCTTTAAGTCCACATTGGTCACCCAATTGAATGGGAATTCAAAATTGTCAAAAGATTGATTGACAAGAGTGAGGCAATGTGTCTTTTTCATTCACGAATCAAAATCACAATCTTCAAGCAATGTGAATTTCTTTGGGATAGGTTGTGATTGTGCAGTATATTTTGAGTATGACACACAAGATCAAGGTAGTAGCAAGCATGCAAAGAGAGATGGAAAAGCCACAAAGTTAAATAAAATGGATAAGTCTTGTGGCACATGATATCTTGGTTGAGTCCAAAAGATGAGGAAGAAAGTAGGATGTAGATATGTAGATTATAAATGGGGCTTTGATTTGACAAATCGACTAGAAGTTCAGCTTGGTTGGTACCAGAGGGTGAAAGGACAATGTATGTTCACGTATGACTTAACTGACTTGAATATGATTGCTATGGAGTTAGCCATCGCATTGAATTTAACATACAATGCATCAAATGGTAGATACCAACTAGATGAGAATGATTATAAGATATTTAATGACTTTCTCAAGTGCGTTGAGTAATCATTTTCATGCTCAAAGTAAGTGATTTTAATCAATGATAAGCTTTGTATTGCCTTTCTAAATAAGGCCATTACCTTTATTGTAGTGTCTTCTTTCTTGTAGGTAATGGACGTTCAAGCTAGAACTTGGCAAGGTTGGGGTATACCCTTTGCAGCTAGAGGATTGCAACTGAAGAGTTATTTTGAGATATCTTCAAACTAGTCATATGACAATGTGCTACATTTATAGAAGTATATTTTTGTAGTTAAAGTATTAAGGTGATGTATCACTATTGCATCATGGTTGAAATATGGTGCATATATTGTAAGTAATATCTAATCTTTTTCTTTTGATTTTAGTTATGCTATATAAGTTTCACACACTATTGATGTGTGAGTGCTTGATGAGAGGGAATTTGTTTTTGTTTTGATTTCATACCAATTTTGTGGTGTTTTGATCTTTTGGAATTCTCAAGCAGCATCATGCATGGAGATGGCTAGTCATGAAAGCAATGAAGTCAACATACTTATGTATTATTCTTTTTTATAATATACATCCTTTATCATACTACATAATCCAAATGTATAAGACATGCTTTGGTCATGTGGATCTTGGAGTCTTTTGTGTATAGCTCTATGTTGCAGTGCTATTGTAAAAGTTTCATAATATTAACATCATGTTCAAATATCCATCTTGTATTATTGTGAGAATTCCATGGCTAAAATACTATAGTATCGTGTTTTAATTTGAATTGCACAAAAGGGGCCATGAAAATGCACATTCGGTTTGAATTTTAGATGTACAGAGGGGGTATAACTGTTGCCTTCAAAATTCACAAAAGGGGTATACAAAATGGTGAAAAAAAATTTTAAAAGGGGTTTTTAAAGTATCCTTTGAATGCACATTATATAGAGGGCTCCTATAAGGTGACCCCCCCCCCCCCCCCCAAGTTTTGGTGCTTTTTTATGTGCAACCTATATGCCAAATAACAAGATCATTTAAAGTAGTGTGTTGCAGCAAAAAACATGGCTAGTAGGCAACATGATGCTAGGATAATCACTTGCCTTCTTCACGTATAGATTAGTTTTTTACAGCATTAAATGCTTGAAGGGTGACACATGACTTCATAAAATTCTTGATAAATGTCATGCTTGATGTCATGGATGCTTGTTAATGGACTTGAGATTATTGTAATAGGCCCCCCCCCCCCCCCCCTCGCCGGGTATCCCATATGAAACCCCCTCTTTTATAAAAAATCAAATTACTTGAAATTTTTTTCTTCCACCCATGTCGACACCAGCAGCTGCTGGCGGGGAGGGGGGAGTAGGAGTTGACAACAACGGAGCTAGAGATGAGTAGGAGATGATGGGGATGACGATGTTGAAGATGAAGATGATGAGATATCAATGGGGAGGAGGGGCACACTTGGGCTACCTCTCCCCCCCCCCCCCCCCCCCAAAATGTGACTACATGGGGGTGGGCCAATCTAGCCACCCAGATGGAGGTATGGGGCTCCATCATGCCCCCCCCCCCCAATAATACCCCTCCTTCTACCTATAAAACTCGCCCCCTTGAAACGATATATACCACCTCTTTTCCCCCCCCTAGTGCCAACACACAAAGAGAGAGAGAGAGAGAGAGAGAGAGAGAGAGAGAGAGAGAGAGAGAGAAGAAGGCTCAAGAAATTTCCTTCCCTCCTCCTCTTAGAGAGGGGTCACAAATGCCCTCCTTCCTCGCTATTTTTGCAAGAGCTAAGTGGATTCAAATGCCGTATAGGAAATTCCTACAAAAAAGAGTGCATCGAGAGAAGAGAAGGCCCGCATTCCAAGCTCCGAAATGGCCTTGAAGCACAAATTTCCCCAAGTAGCCAGAAAGGCTGCAATCATAGAAGGAGGATTGGGCAAAGATGCCACCGCTAACACAAATGAGCTATTGAGTATAAATACCAACTCATCACTTCAAAACTAGGTACCACTACAATGTCTTATCTTATGAATGAAGCAGTAGATCCTAATTATCATGGAAAAGAATCATATCTTTGCATCATATAGTTTGTATAACATGAAGGGTAAATGCATAGGTTTGGATCTAAATTATGATGGTCATGATAATTACGCGTTGATTAACATTTATGAGATGTATGCAATATTAGGTTGATTAGTAAGCACAAATTTTACAAATGCATCCTAGAGTATTGATATGTAAATATACAAGCTCTTGCAAAGGATTGCATAAACCATTAAAGAGAGTTAGCTTGCATTTACATAAAGCATGATGAATTCATATACTTCACACTTAAAAATATAAGTCACAATGTATCATTTTTCATAAATTCATTGGAATTAATTTTTAAGGAATGGATGTCTCACATTGTAACATCATGAAATCAAGTAAACTTGCATCTTGATTTGCGAGGCATCGTAGGTAGATTTGGTTGCACTACATGACAGAAATTCATCTTAAAAGATAGATTCGAGATGTGCATACAAATTGTTAAACTCAATCATAAGAAGCAATTCGTTAAGTGAATCCCTAGATGGTATTTAAGTTAGAATTTAGTTGTAAATGAACCAATTCAAAATAAGACGCATCCTCACAGATTGCGAGAATTGTCCTTTTGGACGGGACTTGTATTTCTGCTGAAATGTTATTATAAAGTTTACTTCTAAGGAAATTGTTTGAACTGTTTTTGTATTAGTGTATAAAATTACGTAAAGGAACATGTGGCTAGTAGGTTAATTGAGGAAGCTGCTTGTACATGTTACCACTAATGTTCCCTTAGGTAAGTAGAAAACTAAAGCTATCAAGGGAAGCAAGTGAGCGAAACCCCCAATAATTCCATCCTACGGCAGGGTGGTCCCAGAGAACTGGGAGGTTTCTCAACATTCAAATCATGATAATGTATTGACTTTAGTTAATGTAGGGTAGAACCTTGGCTCATATCGTTTTAGGGGACCGAAATGAGACTTTACCCTACGGGTAGAGAGGTCGAGCGATCCATCCCTCTCATTTTCCATTCTATTTGAACCAAGTGCAATATGAGCCCCCATCTCGATTTAGACGCTTTGTGCAAAGTAGATCCTCTAGAAGGCTGTAGCATGACTTAACCATTAGAAACCTAGAAAAATTCAGGTCAATCCTAACAGGGTTGGTCGAAATGCTTGGTTGTAGAGTAGACTCAGGAGTTGCTATCCGACAAGCCCTGTGACATTCTGTGGGAGTACCAGGCGATGTCTTTTAGATCAGACTCCCGATGGACTACTAAAATGTGTCACAACCTAGGCACGTTACAGTTGGTATCAAAGCAAACCAACAAATAAAACAATCAAGATAAGAATAAATAAGGAAGAGTGAAGTGATGTTTCACTAGAAATTTTTTTTTTCTTTTACTCACTTCTGGATTATTGTCGCTTCGATACCTACGAGGCATGGAGCAGGTTCCTCATATTTCATATCATGTTCAGGAGGACAACTATGAATTCTTCAAGTTATTGTAGAAGAACCGACATGATGGGGATCCTGGATTGGCTCTAGAACCCTTCACTGCTGCATGCGGAAACACATTGGACTTGGAATGCAAGTTACTACTACATAGATGCCAACCGACTTGCCTATCTTCAAAACAATCTAAAGAGGCTAAAATGGTTGGAGGACCTGAAGATTATCAAGTTATTCATCTTCCATGAGGCACGTGTGAACTTGATCCTACACATTGGACACTGACAGGTAGAACAGACTTGCTACATCTATGAGGAGGTGATCAAAGTCTTGCCAGTAGATAGAATTAGAGTAATGGGGTTAAATGAACGTCATGGCCATAAAAAACGGAGATTTCTTGAACTTCCCATGACTTACCACTTCATGAGAATCCATACCCCAAACCCATATTATTATTCTATCCTTGTAGCTGAATCCAATAAGGAATTATTGACCTGGCATTGATGTACCTCTTAAAAGAAAAATCATCCCAACCTATCTCTATCTATCCTTGACTAATTGTACTTGAGGCTTATGCTTATGGATAAATAAGAATTTTATGATTATTTGATTTGTTGCACAGCATTGATTAAAAATAATCTGCGCATTGAGATAAGTTGTGAAGAGATGTGTAAATGCAATCTTAAAGAAAAAGTTTAAATTGAAACCAGATACAACCCCAAACACAGAACTAGAATCTTGTTCCCGCATTAAGTCCGACAGAGGCACAAGAGAAGAAGTTTCTTCTCAAACAAATCAAACCACCAAAATTTGATGGGAAAGGGAAGACTATTGAGGCCGATGCCGAAGTGTGGATTGAATCCATGGAGGATTACTTCAATGCAGCAGTAGGAACAACACCTACAAACCAAGCTATGATTGCCAAGCTCAAACTCACCAACGAAGTTAGGCTCTGGTGGAAGCAATGGTGTAAAGATCAAGTAGTCACGGAAAGCACAATAACTTGGGATAAGCTAAAAGAAGCAATGCAGGGAAGGTACATGCCACCTGCGTCCAAAAATAAAAAAATGAATGAGTTCTTTAAGTTGAAATAGTTGAGTCTGCTGTCTTTGGAGGCGTAGTACTCAAAATTTATTTCCTTGTTAAAATACGCCCCAACAATGAGTATTTTCCAACAAGTCTCTACGTTCTATGATGGGCTGAATCCACCAATGAACACTTGTTTGGAATCAATGTGTCCTTTGGATTTACAAGATGCATCGATAAGAGCGGGACCCATTGCCCAAGAAGTCCATGTCCAGGAATAATAGACCTTGGTCTCACAAAGACCGAAATCTAGGGATATTGAAGGCTCAATTTAAAAGAGCACATAGACAAAGTCAAGGCCAACGGAAGAAGCCTAGGCAAATGCACTTAGTGACTTTGTCCCCACTCAAAGAAACGACCAAAGTCTGCAATTGTTTTACTAGAAGGAACCTAGGCACTTCAAAAGAGAATGTCCCAAACTTAGCAAGGATCGTCGTCAAGGGAAATTTAGTGGGCAAGCTAGGGCTACCCATGGCAGCAGTATGCAACAATGGGAAGGGCGAAAACTTCCAATATCACCATTAAGGAAATCAACAAAGAAGAAGACCCGTCCATGGAAACTGAGATTGAGAAGGCATCAGTGCATTCCACTCTCCATAAAAAGGAGTCAAATCACCAATTTTCAGTGATCCAAACTCCATCGGATTACCAAGGTAAGAACTTTGAAACCTTGATTGATTGTGGTAGTACTCATTCCTTTATTTCACCAACTTGTGCAAGAAGGTTAGGAATAACCACTGTAGTTGCACCTACTTTGCTTATCAAACTAGCAAATGCGCGAGAAATCTATTGCACTAAAGTTCACGGTAATAAATCTAGGGGTCCATGAGTGCCTACTCGTGATGGATTAGCTAGTCTCCTTTTGGAATCCTAAAGGTGAGTCAGTTACAACTCAAGGAGAAGCTATTAAACCAAAGATCCAACTAGCCAAGGCAACACAAAATTCTCAAGGAATAAGGAAAGGATTACCTGTCTATTTGATCAAGCTAAATAAGCCAAAATAGGTAGAGGACTCCAATGAAGAACTATCATGGTTAAAAGAGTACGTGGATGTATTCCCAGAAGAATTGAAAGAATTACAACCACTTAGAAAAGTGGATCATGAGATTAAGCTAGTACCAGGTGTTGCACCAGTTGCAAAAAGGCCCTACAAGATGTCCATTCCTAAAGCTACTGAGTTAAAAGAACAACTCAAGTAGCTATTGGACCAAGGGTAGATATGCCCTAATAGTTCTCCTTGGGGGGCTCCAATCTTGTTCTAGAAGAATAAGGATGGTACACTTCAGCTTTGCATCGATTACAAAGGCTTGAACCAAGTGACCATCAATAATAAATATCCTATCCCAAGGATAGATGAGTTACTTGATCGATTGCAGGGATAAAAAATCTTCTCCAAAATTGATTTGAGGTCAGGATACTACCAGATTCGCATCAAGGATGAGGATATTCCTAAGACGACATTCAATACTAGATATGACCATTTTGAATTCATCGTAATATTATTTGGATTGACTAATGCACCTGCCACATTTAATAGGCTAATACATGATATTTTTAGACCATATCTCGATGATTTTGTACTTGTCTTCTTTTGTTAGAATATCAAGTTCTCGTTACTCTTCAGTCACTCTATCTTTATGTGTGACCGACATTAGCTGGATATAGCTGTACACGTGTATGACATTCAATAAGTTGGTGTAGTTAGTGACTTAACTAGAGTTAGTCTTGGTTAGTCATACCTATGTGTGTATGTCTCTTTTAGTTAATATGATGGAAGAATAATGGAAAAATAACAATAATGAGCTAAGGCTCATATTCTACTCCACTCTATCTCTCTCCCTCTCTTCCAACTTGGTATCAGATCAGCTTGAACACCTGAAGTTTGAAGGCTTGGCAGTGGCCATTTAACATCAAGACATCAGATCTGAAGAAAACATCATTAAAGGAGACTATGCATGCAGCCCATTTTTTTGTAGAAGCTATATCTTGCTACAAAAATGGTTTTTGGAGAAACGGCCCAATAACCATGACCATTTTGACATGGTCTACAACTTTGTAGAAGAATTTTTTTTCAAATTCCTCACAAGTTTTGAGATATTCATCACAGACGTGTGCAGAATGGCTGTTTACTGTAGTAAACACAAGGTGATTCTAGGGCATTGGTGGCTTTCATCCTAACAATGTATATGCCCTTATTATCATGCATTTGAGCATGATATTGGAATGTTAAATGCTCAGTTTTGGAGCTTATTTATAGGCTGGAAACAATGAACTGGTTGCTATCTTGAATTTGGAAACAATATACCTATAAGGTTGAAGTATTTGTGATGCTTTTTTGCTACTGACAAATGCTTGGATCATACCACTTGAGTGGTAGATGCTTTTTGGGATATTTTGAGTGCTGAAAGTCCAAAGTTTGGACTAATTTTTTGCTGGTTATACCAGGGTATTGACTGGTTATTTTCTGTAGGAAGGATACCTATCATCTTCACTTGACATACATAAAATATATTCTGACGGTTGGACATGTATCAAATCTTGCATAGAGTGGCAATTGCATGAGATGTTTTGAGGCTATTTTGAGGTCTAAATACTCTTGTTTTAATAGAGAAAATACTGCTAGTTATAGTAGTGGACTGACTATATTTGGTACTGCTACTTGCATACAGTACAAACATTGATACTTGTATACACATAGTTTGTTGCTAGGATGTTTTGCCACTATCATAGAATGTTTTGAATTGATTTGAGCTTGGTTTATGCACAATTCACTGTGTTTTTTCATTGTTGGAATACAGTTTAAAGCAAGCAGGTTGTCAGGAAAACTGACTTGAATTGTAGAAAACTGTCCTGAATAGTAGGAAACTAGTCCTGAAGTGTAGGAAAAGGAGTCAGATACTTATAGGTTGTATACATCACTGAATACCTAAGCTACAACTATGGAAAATACTCAAGGAACTAACAATATCACTCAAATTGTGGGAGAAAAGCTAGACAATAAAAAATTTTCTTTATGGAATTTCTGTATGAAGAATTTATTGGTTGGCAGAGGTTATTGGGACTTATGTACATGTGATAAGGCTGAATCTGAAATGCATGAAAGGAATCCGACAAATTATCAGAAAAGCTCTTATAAGCTATGGATTGAGAGAGCATGCAAGGTGTTACATTGGTTTTCCTTATGTACATGTGATAAGGTTGAATATGAAATGCATTAAAGGAATCCGACAAATGATCAGAAAAGGTCTTATAAGCTATGGATTGAGAGAGCATGCAAGGTGTTACATTGGTTTTCCTTATGTATATCAGATGCTATGGTTATACAGATCACTGGATGCAATTCCCCAAAGGATGCATGGGACATACTCATGAAGAATTATGGAAATGTAACATGCAAGAAAGATTCAGCTAAAGAAACAGTTCAATAACATGTCTAGGAATGGTAGAAGCATTCAAGCCTACACTATATAGATCAAGAACATAGTGGATCAGCTTGCCACCATTGGATCTTCAGTGTCTGAGGATGATATGATTGCAGTGATATTGAATGGACTTGGCAAAGAGTATAAAGCATTTGATACGTCTATTTCTATAAGATTTGAATCCTCTGATTGGAATGAGCTAATTGCTTTGTTGCTGCATGAGGAGGTTATGCTTGGAGTGAATACAAGTTCTAGTACGTCTCAAAGCAGAGACATTGTTCTTTACCCTAGCCAGTGTGGTAGAGGCGGTAGAGGCCGTGGCTCTTTTCAAGGTCGAGGATACACTCGAAATCCTTATGGACAACATCAATAGAATGCCTGGCATGGCAGAAATACACAGAGTTAGCATGGATCTGGTGGCTTTAGAGGCAGGAGGAGATTATCCCATGGTAGAGGTGGTGGATTTGGTTCATGGCAGTCAAATGGTCAGTCAAACAAAGATAAGGACTGTCATTACTATAGTAGATATGGACACATTGCAAATGATTGTTACAAGAAGCAGGGAGATATGAAGGCAAAGGGCAATTAGCATGGGCACTATGCATCTTCTAGCAATGCTCATGGTGAGCACGTTGACAGATTGTTTGCCATGTAACATGTGTCTAAGAATGCATCTAGGCAGAACAGAGATGAGAGATGGTACATTGATTCAAGGGCTTCAAATCACATGACACCCCATGGAGAATGGTTTGATGAGATGGTTTCAAGTTCACATGGTTATGTGTGTATTGGGGATGACACCCAACATGACATTCAGCACACATGAATTATTTTTGTTGATGTGTGATGGAAAGAAAAAGAGTGTGCATGATGTACTACATATACCTACAATAACCAAGAATCTTTTGTCAGTTGGGACAAATGGTAGAACATAATCTCTAGGTGAGATTTAATCGAGATGGATGCTTTGTGGAAGAATATGGTAATGGCTGCAAATTGATTGCTAGAGGCCGAAGAGATGGCAGAATGTTTACTCTTGCTGTGTCAATTCCAGAATTGAAAGCAACCATGTTTGCACATGATCGTGGTGCTATGATCGTTGTGCTATACAAGATGCCAAGATATGGCATAAGAGGATTGGCCATGTGAATGTACAAAAGTTGAAATCTATGCAACAAAAAGGAGATTGTGCTTGGACTACCTAAGTTCAAGTATCATGACTTTGGACATGTATGTGATGCATGTCAGTTTGGAAAGTAAGCACGGTTTCCATTTATGATACATGTACGGAATAGCTCATGACCCTTGCAGTTGGTACATTCAGATATATGGGGTCCATCTCATAATGCTTCGTTTGGTGGTGCTCATTACTATGTATCCTTCATTGATGATTTCAGCAAGTATACTTGGCTTTACATACTGAAACATAAGGATGATGTGTTTGATGCATTCAAGGACTTCAAGAAGCATGCTAAAAATGAGTTGAGCTGTAAAATTTCATGTCTTAGATTAGATGAAGGTGGAGAATATGTCTCTAATTACTTTGATAGGTACCTTGCTAAACATGGGATCAGAAGATAGTTAACTTGCAGCTATACACTATAGAAAAATGGTGTAATAGAAAGGAAAAATAGGGCACTAATGGACTCCGCATGAGCTATTCTAAATGAGAAGAGTTTGCCAAATGGTTATTGGGTTGAAGCAGTAGTGATTGATGTCTATGTGTTGAATAGAACCCCTACAGCAGCAGGACTCGTGATGTAACTCCATATGAGAAGTTGTATGGTCATAAGCCTGACATTTCACACTTGAAGGTATTTGGAAGCATTGCATATGTGCATGTTCCTAATGAAAAGAGGAAGAATTTGGATCCTAAAGCTGTTAAGAGTGTGTTCCTTGGTTATGCACAAGACCGGAAAGCTTACAAGTGTTATGTACCCTCTACACATGAGACATCGATTAGCGGAGATGTTGTTTTTTACGAGATGGCATCATGGTATGGTAATCCAGTTGCAGTGCCTAATGATGGATCAGTCAGCACTAGTAATGCTAAAAATACACCTACAGTGAGTACATCTATGAGTGGTTGTTAACCCCAACACGAAGAAAGCAAAAGGAAGTGGAAAAGACGCAGGGAAAAGGCCGAAAAAAGGTAGCCCGACTGAAGAAAGAAAAGGAGAAAAGGCCAAAAGCGCAAGGGAAACCTTAAAAGTCCAAGGCAAAGGCAAAAGGGGAAAGGCGCATTTTAAAATAAAAAGGCGCACCCTGAAATCTTGTAAAAGAGCGCTGGGATCTCACCCGTGCAATTTGTAAATGTAGACGGGCGGTGGACAGGAAGCTAGGAAGATAGAAGGACAATGGGAAAGAGGGCTTAGGCTATGGCCGGCCATGTAAAAAGGGGAAAAGGGGATGACCGCCCAAAAGGGATTTAGGGTTTTGTATATAAAGTTGAAAAGTGAATGAGAAGCGCATTCTTGTGTGTGGCCAAAAGTAGCTCTCCTCTTCTTCTTCTTCTTCTTGTTCTTGCTTGCTTGAGCTTGTGTTTGAGAGAGGGAGAGTGAGAGTGTGAGGGAGTGAGTGTGTGAGGGTGAGGGACCAAGGAGGAGAAGCTCTCCATCTTCTCCTCTCTTCTTCTCTTCTCTTCTCTTCTCTTGTCTTGCTCGCGGCAATGGAGCTTGGAGCATGGAACTTGAGGATGGAGCTTGCTTGAAGCTTGCACTTGGATCGTGGAGCTACCGGAGTGCGCGGGAGAGGAGGTAACTCGAACGGCATCAAGGTAAGCTCACTACACCTATAGATATGGATGGCACGTCGGCTATGTGAGAGGTAGCCATTAGTGCTCGGCTTGGAACGCTTGAAACAATAAGCGATCTGTGGGTCTTGGCGGTTGAGTGAAAGCTCCCACAGTTTGGTTCCGTTGCCGAGGCCTATGGATTCAAGCCTTGAGCGCTTGCGCGCTTCGAATCGAGCATCAAAGTAAGGGTTTCCCTGAACTGGTGCTTGAGATAGGTAGGAAGGGAGGGGGTTAAAGATGGTATTTGATCTCCTTGGCAAGTAGGTTTTTTGCTTTCTGAGATTTATGTTGTGGAATGGAGTAGTATAGGTATTTATTTTGTGATTTGGATGCGTTTAGGGTAGGAAAAAACAATGAAAAAGAAGAAAAAACAAGCAAACAGTAGGGTTTTCTGTTGTTGTATAACAGGCTAAAACAGGGAAACAGGGGACCAGATTCAAGTTTCTGGGAAGATAGGGACAGGGAACTAGCTGTGAGGTTCTGTAGTGCTGGGAAAGGACCTTAAGAGGCCTAGGAGGCCAGGACAGACCTCATTTCCTTAGTTTGCCTTGTGAGAGAGAGAGAGAGAGAGAGAGAACTTCTGGTTCACAGGACGAGGAAGCGCTGCCCCGATTCCTAGGCATCGATGATTCGTGCTGCTCCAGGTGAGTCTTGTGTTTTCCAACAAGTGCCCTGATCAGATTTAGAAAGTTTATGGTGATTGTGTGCACCAGACAGTGAGGAGGGGTTAAACACGCGAGAATCGCGCCCGTCGGCCGACGCACTCGGACCAACTCGCTGTGGTCCGATTCGCAGAATCCGACCACCCGAGTTTGGGAGTCGGACTGTCCGATTCCCAGAATCGGACCAGCCCGATCGGAGGTGCCACGTGGCACTCGGACCAACCCGTCTAATTTTGAGAATCGGATGCTCGGACCACCGTCCACTCGGACCATCCTGTCCGATCGGACCACTCGGACCAGCCCAGAATCGGACCAGTTAAAATCGGACCAGTCCGGAATCGGACCACCCTATCCAATCCAATTCCCAGAATCGGACCACTTTTAGAATCGGACCAACTCAAAATCGGACGTCCGATTCTGATAATCGGACTCCTGAAAATCGGACATCTTAGAATCGGACCAAAAACTGTCAAAATCGGACAGGTATCTTGAACACAAATTCTGACTTATCTAAACCCCGAAATTGACCCCAAAGACCACGTGGAGCTAAAGGCACATCACAGATCCATCATTGGGCTGAAACTTAGAGCAAGTAGTTCAAAATTTGGCTATAAACGATCCTCCAAATTGTGCATGGCTTTTACCGTGACGGCCCTGCGGGCCGGGGGGGACTGCCCCCCCCCCGGACCCTCGTAGAGGGGGCTCTACCCCCTCCGCACCTCCCCTGAGTAGGTTGCAGAGAAAACACGTGCCATGACAGGCCTTCCAAATTGGACCCTAGTGAAGTAATGGCTCTACACGAGCATGGATTCTCACTTGCAAAAAAGAGCAACCAAAAGCCCATACCCGGGCATAGAGAAACAGAGACCCTAGAACCTCAATGGGCCAATCTAGCCATCCAGGGCAAAAAGGCCACACCACAAGAACACATGTACATTGTGTTCAAACCATGCCTAGTCAGAGCAAAATGCAACTTCAGCAAGCTACAAATGCGAAGATGATTAGACATGACACTCTTGACAAGAGATGTACCTTGAATAGCACTGCACTGACGATCCAAGACAGCAGTGGAGAATCCACATCTGGTCGTGCAGTTGAGAACTCAAGGGCATCTATCAGAAGGCTTAAATTTGCAAGCCAGGACCCAGAAGATGAATACATAGTACCACCTGCTTATCTTAGGGTCAAACTCACCGCAAAAAGAGAGCATACTATTGATGCTCTGATTGATGAAGGAGCAGATTTTAACATCTTGACCTATGAATCATGGACCCTACTAGGCCAACCAGAGCTCACTCCGACTAGTGCAACTCTTAGCCCTTATGGGGGACACCCACAAGCACTCGTAGCAAAGTGCAAAATCCTTGTGACAATTGAAACAGAAAGCTTGCCTATCCTATTTCATGTTCCTCCAAAAAGTGCTAGCTGCAGGGAAGAAACCCTCCTAGGAAGACCCTTCAAAAGGGCGACCAAGTGTGAGGCCGACTATGTAACACAGAGGATACACCTGACACTACCGGGTGTGAGGATAGTCACAACCTTTAGCAAGGGTGACCTCATCAAACCTCGAGGGAAAGGCAAGGAAGGTGCTGATGTAACAGTCAAGCCTACTAAAGAGGGCAAGGACTTGTTGGAAGAGTTGATACAAGCACAGGTCGAACAAGAGGACCAGTGAGTAAGGCCATGCTTGAAACAAAAAGGTTAGAGTGCATCAAAAGCAACGAAGCACAGGAGGAAATCTAAGAGAAACTCTAGGTCTCGAGGCAAGAAACCAGACATGAGTGTCCGAAAGAAAGAGCCTCAACCTAGCATGCTTAATAAGCAGATGTCATATGTAACCATTGAGCGTGCACAAAAGCCATTAGTTCCCAATGAGCCTTTGATTTCCCAAGGGGAGAACAAACATCATAGGCACAACATTGCTCATGGCAAGGCTACTTGCTCAACAAAGCAAATGGCACAATCATCTAATAGCCTTGAGAAAATCATTCAGCTAGTGCCGCATCCACCTAGGAGTCCTAGATCTCCTACACCCTCTTCTCCCAAACAGACACAGGAAGCACTACAGCAGTTGTCAAGGGCGACTGCTCAATTCCAATCTCTATCTCCATCTAAGCTTCCAACCGTCAAAGAGGTGGGACATGATGACATCTGTAGCTCTCGACCCAAGGATATGCCTGAGCCACCTAATGCGACTAGATCAACTCATGTTCGATCTACACAAATGAGTGCTCAAAGGCCAACAAAAGACACAACCACTTCTGATCGCCCTAGGGACTTGACACCTATATCCACCAAGGGTGGCCAGCCCACTGAACTAGTTGCTACTACTTCCAATCAGGGATCACAGCAGTCATAGCCCTTGGCCGTGACAATGCCCCTTGTGGAACGTGTCCTTAGTAGTTTACCTGTGGAGGAGGTGTCGCGACCAAATCCCTTGACAACTCCAGCACTTTCAAAGTGCCTAAAGCCTAGGACGGAGGATTTAAACGCCACGGAGTTGGTTGAAAAGCTAGACTCTCCAAAAAAAGCGGCAGTTGTGCCCTCACAACCGGGCAAGGCTATTCAGCAAACCGCGGCTATGTCCCATAAGGACACACTAGAGAAGGGAAATGCTGAGGCCTAACCAAGCACATCAACGGTCGATATAGCCCAGGGTCCTGAGTCGTCGAGAGAGGCACCTTCATTGACCAAGAAAAAGAGGAGAAAGCAGAGAAAACAGCAACAGGCAGGTGGTTGTGGACCCCAAGAACATTCAGACAAAGAGCGTTGGAGAGCTGATGAATAAAGCATCGAGTCCATCCACCAATGAACCCACTGATGCCTCTCCTAATAGCGGTGAAACCGAGCAACCGAGCAAGCCCTCGTTGAACATAGAGGTGTCGCAGAATGCTTAACTGAGTTGGAGGCTAAGCTCAAAGTGGTCGCACATGTCTACTCCTTGCGGACGTGGGCACGATCCCCAAGGAGCAGCTTGGAGATTACTTGACCTTTCTTCTATCATGGGAAGAACAAGAACATCTTAACGGGCACTATGATAGGCTCCTGCATGAACAGATGCGACTCATCCCTGACGAGGAGGCTGACGAACTACGCTTAACCATCACGTTCAATGAAGTGCTCTGTCGATCGAATCTCGTAGACATAGAGCTACTTAAGCGACTGTCAGCAGGCCAGAGTCAATTTGAGCAGCGTTGGTGCGAAAGCCGTGTTGTAATGGCCGAACTAGGGGCTCAGATCATGACAGTCTCAGAAGAGCGATTGGCCAAATGGCGGTCTCAAAGAGACCCAACCTACGTGGCACCAACTTCCCTTCGAGTGCTCACTGACATTCGGGGTGCGGACTTGACTGGGACTAGGCTACAGGGCCCTTTGATTGATAAGGTACTCACCGAGGAGGAGTTACATATTGCCAGTAGACTTGGTCAAGGTTCCATGCTACTCGACGTGGCAAAATATCTATCAGTGTTAAGTCAGCTGCCACGAATGCTGGATACGTGTGCCACGCTCCGGTACAACCCCGAGTTCTACACTTGGTTCTTATCCTCGTGATGTGACATGGATTCATAGATATGTATATAAATAAACACTAATTTTTGTGTCACCATGTGTAAAAAATATCAACACACACAAGCAATGATAGTCAAGCGCAGGGAGAAGAGTCGGGTTGGACAGGCTAAGCTCCTCAGGTCCTCCTCTCATCACACTTTTGAAAGTCATGTGACCAGCCCCACCTCCAAGTGAAGGGCATGCAACCCATATTGCTGCCATAGGAGGCCTTGACCAACAACTCTAATGGTGTAGACAGGGTGTAGTCCCTTCCTATACACCTTCTTCCCTTTTTGGTCTATCCTTCCGAGGATGCACCCTGTCCCACTCCATGATAACCAGTCCACGCGACTTAGCATAAACTAATATCCGCTAACGACTGGAGGCAACGCGAACATCAGCATGGGGACCATTCCTCTACAACAATCAATGCATGCCTCACCCCTCCCCTTCAACACTATATTGGGGAATATGGGAATTTCCCATAAGTTTGGGACACGTGGTCAAATCTTTGGATTTGTCATAACTTGAACACTATAACTCCAAATTGAGCACTCTATAGCTCTATAGATTCCATTTTTCAAGCGCTTTCCAATGATAGGTCACATCATATAGTTTTGAGAAACTTATGGGCATGTTATCCGGGTGCCACCTTTTTAGTATTCAAAAAATGGGAATTGGGAGTTTCCCAAACTCACTAATATTGGGTTCTTCTTGTCATATGCGCTTCATAAACCACACTAAAATCCCTTCCATGCAACCAGTTGTACCCTGTATCAAGGTTTAACCCTTGAAGTGCGTCTTGCAGGTTTCCTTTTGCGGCGGAACGCATGGAGGATCATGGAGATCTAGCATGCAAAGACGCTCTGCGCACAAGGCAGGAGTATGTGGCACGCACCCCTCCACCGGAGCGCTATGAGCCCACCATCAAGAGGTATGCCAATAAGCGAGGCCCTAAGCGACATTGCCCAGGCCGAAGGCCGAAGAATCCTCGAGTCAAGAAAGTCGAGACTCGAAACGCGCAACAGGTGGCAGCACTAGTGGTACGAACTCCCAGCTCTCACCCGGGCCCCAGACACTCAAAGGCAGAAAGGGCAGCTCAGGAAAGAGAAGAATTCAATGAATTATTTAAAGATATTTTACAGACGGTAGCGAGTCGGGATTACACCATTCATGTCCCGGCCGACATGTTTCCTGCTCACCCCCGCAGGAGCCCCACACCAGCAGAGCCCCAATCACCCGGCCATCCAGACTCGCCCCGCCTCGTACAAATCGAGTAGCCCATAATGCATAAAGGGCTTATCAAATGATAACTGGCCAGGACTTTTTGTTTTTAAATGGTTAAGTGTTCCCGACTTGTTAAGTGTTGACATGTTCTTGGCTTGTATGAATTTATCATATCTGCGTTTAATATATGCTACGCCTTTAGCAAAAGAAAAAGCTAATCAAGCGCAGGTGATAAATGTCTAGTCAACACCATAGAATTCAAATAAGTGATGTATCCTTGCATTGCACTGGTTTATTATAGTTGCGGCATACACAATGCATATGCTCTCATGAAGCGATAAGTGGATGCAGGATAATACAGGTCCTTGTGCAAAAATGTTCAATGCCCAAATCACCGCAACACCCACAACCCCACAACGAGCCATGGCAAAGCCACGCTGCCAAAAGCACCCTTGCCAACCGCCCACATTGCATGGCCCACAAAACATTCCTGGGCAACGCCCCCTTTCTGGGTCAAGCTCTATAGTTGGCTCACGGCAGCCGTTACCTTAATTGTACCCACATCACATGTGCCGCAAGGATCGTTGCAATAGCTCAAATGTATCTCCCCCTTTCACCAACTGCTTCTCTAACAACGAGGCTAGGGCACCATCATCATTGTACTATTCATTTTCGGAGCCTTCGAAGCTTGACATTTTCCAACCCATTGAAAGGCTAATAGCCTCAACATATTGTAATGGTTGTACTCAGGCAAAAAAAAAAAAAGAGAAAAAGAAAAATGAAAAAGAAAAATAAACGAAAAGAAAGGAAAAGAAAAGGAAAAGAAAAGGAAAAGAAATGAATGGAAAAAAGAAGCACCCATGATCACGGCACAATACCTGGGGGTCCTCAAATTAGGTACGTCTGGTGACTTGGTGGACCGGCTTCGTCCCTAGTCCCCTAGCCCCCTACAATCACCCACAATTGTTCAGGGCACATCAAGGGCAGGACATACCTGGGGAGCTTGTCTCGCCTAGGGTTAGACCTGTCACCCTGACCCACTTGCACAATTGTCTCTTGCACTCTGCCTTAGTACCATTGCAATCAGTGGTGATAAGCACCGCACGATTGGCCATGAAAAGTACACCGTACTCATCAAGCAAGTCCAATAGTTTCCAGCTACTAAGTGTGGTGTCCCTGTATTCAATTATACTCCGCGTGCAGACACAATGCAAAGGATGTCGCATATACCCTCACGTGTACTTCTTCTCAACATGGACAACTTTGCTTCATCCACACATTGTTATGAGAAACTAGCCCACGGTCTTCTAACTACATAATATCTAAGTATGCACGAGCACTTACATAATATCTGCACCAAAGTATATGCACAGTTTGGGTCCTCAAGTGCAGGACAATACTCTCAGCTTGCTTAGAGTTCGACCTGTCTCCCAAACTAATCAAATATGTCTTGTGCACGATAAGAAGACTAGCACTACCCCTTAGGGAGAGATCACACGAGAGGTTTTCAAATTGCAGGTATTCAAGCCTCCAACGAAATTTCAATCGCTCTTTACCGACACCCAACTTCGAATGCTTATCCCTTACCATCCAACAAGCCCGCAAAGAATCGTCATGTGCAGAATCCCTAACAAACCAACACTTGTGCTGGCCATCAATGCAATCCCCAACACAGCATAGCCCTACCACCAACTCCAACAACCTTCCACTAGCCACCTGGGCCACCAACAGGCCTCCAGGACCTTCTGCCACACCACCACCAACACTCCTCCACGGAAACCACAAGCGTCCTTGTTACCCACGTCTTCGGTGCATGCTACAGCCTGCTACCTACGACGGTGAGTGCCATGGGACTGGCACTCGTCTAGGAGGGGGGTAATGTTAACCCCAACACGAAGAAAGCAAAAGGAAGTGGAAAAGACGTAGGGCAAAGGCCGAAAAAAGATAGCCCGACTGAAGAAAGAAAGGAGAAAAGGCCAAAAGTGCAAGGGCAACCTTAAAAGTCCAAGGCAAAGGCAAAAGGGGAAAGGCGCATTTTAAAATAAAAAGGTGCACCCTGAAATCTTGTAAAAGAGCGCCAGGCTCTCACCCGTGCAATTTGTAAATGTAGACGGGCGGTGGACAGGAAGCTAGGAAGATAGGAGGACAATGGGAAAAAGGGCTTAGGCTATGGCCGGCCATGTAAAAAGGGGAAAAGGAGATGACCGCTCAAAAGGGATTTAGGGTTTTGTATATAAAGTTGAAAAGTGAATGAGAAGCGCATTCTTGTGTGTGGCCAAAAGTAGCTCTCCTCTTCTTCTTCTTCTTCTTCTTCTTCTTGCTTGCTTGAGCTTGTGTTTGAGAGAGGGAGAGTGAGAGTGTGAGGGTGAGGGACCGAGGAGGAGAAGCTCTCCATCTTCTCCTCTCTTCTTCTCTTCTCTTCTCTTCTCTTGTCTTGCTCGCGGCAATGGAGCTTGGAGCATGGAGCTTGAGGATGGAGCTTGCTTGAAGCTTGCACTTGGATCATGGAGCTACCGGAGTGCGCGGGAGAGGAGGTAACTTAAGCGGCATCAAGGTAAGCTCACTACACCCGTAGATATGGATGGCGCGTCGGCTATGTGAGAGGTAGTCATTAGTGCTCGGCTTGGAACGCTTGAAACAATAAGCGGTTCGTGGGTCTTGGCGGTGGAGTGAAAGCTCCCACAGTGGTCCTATAGGTGACAGGTCAACTACAGTAAGTTCTTGGTCAGGATGCTTGCGGAGTCATACTCCTACATCCATTGACACGGATATGTCAGTGAGGGGGAGATTGAATAAGAGAAAAGAAAAGATGCTTGAGGATGTGACATGTCCACTTACAGCAAGTTATGAGTCATCTAACAGTGACATTTTTGATAATGAGTTGGGCATTCCATCTATTATGATGCTTGGAGCAAGACAGAGTTGTTATGTACCGCCTCAGAGGTCAGCCATAGTTACAGAGATCTGAAAGAGTCAGAAAACCAGTTGATAGGTTTACATACATTGGTTATTCAACCCACCATTATGCATATATGGCTAGTGTGATAGGTTACAAAGAATCTACAAAGTTTGATGATGCAATTACAGATGATAACTGGTGTGCTGCCATGGATGAGGAGTATGTAGCCCTGGCTGAAAATGAGACATGGGAATTGGTTGAGTTGCCTGAAGCCAAAGTCCCTATTGGTTGCAAATGGGTGTACAAGGTTAAGTGCAAGTCATATGGTTTGTTAGAATGCTATAAGGTCAGGCTGGTTGCAAAAGGCTATGCAAGCAAGATGGCCTTGACTATGACGAGACTTTCAATCCGGTGGCTAAAATGGCAATAGCCAAAACTGTCATTGCTTTGGCAGCATGCAAAGGCTAGAAATTATGGAAAATGGACGTCAAGAATGCTTTCTTGAATGGTGATTTGGTTGAGGAAGTATATATGGAGCAGCATAAAGGCTATGTTCACCCAGACTTTCCTACACATGTATGTAGCTAAAAAAGGCTTCATATGGACTGAAATAGGCACCTAGAGCATGGAATGCTCGGATCAGTAGTTATTTACAGCAACATGGACTTAGATTGGGTGATGCAGATCACAGTCTATTCACGAAGAAGACAGATCAGGGATATGTGTTTCTAGTGGTTTATGTAGATGATCTTATCATCACTGGAGATGATGAAGAGGGCATTGCAGAAATTAAATCATGTTTACAGGCTGAATTCAGAGTCAATGACCTTGGGAAACTAAAGTATTTTATTGGGATTGAGATAGTCTCTACACCTCAAGGGGTATATGGTTGCTATAGAAGCAGTATGCTCATGACATGTTACAGAAGTATGGTATGGCTGAATGCAAGCCTATGGAGACACCTCTTGATCAGAATGTCAAGTTACAGATTGATGTTGGGAATGACATAGAGAATGTGACCATGTATCGATAGATAGTGGGCAGCTTGATATACTTGACTATTACCCATCTTAACTTATGCCATGTAGTGAGGCTGATTAGTCAGTTCATGCAAAAGCCTCGCAAACCACATTTAGATGCAGTCAAGAGGATCATGAGATATGTAAAGGGTATTGCAGATTATGGGATGTTTTATGCATATGGAAAATCTCTTGACTTGATAGGGTTTACTGATGCTGATTGCACTGGTTGTGCCTATGACAGAAAGTCAACCAATGGTTATGCATTTGGATTGGGTAGCAGTATGATCAGTTGTGGTAGAGTAAGAAACATCCTACTGTTGCATTGTCTAGTACAAAAGCTGAGTACAAAGGATCTTCCTTAGTGGCTTGTGAAGAAATTTGGTTGATGAAATTGCTAAAAGACTTGGGAATACAACTGGAAAGCAGAGTGAGATTGCATTGTGATAACCTCAGCAGTGCTATGTTGGCTAGCAATCCCGTCTACCTTGCTAGGTCCAAACATATTGAGATTCACTACCATTTCATCAGAGAAATGGTTCTTACATGGCAGATTGACTTGATTCATGTGACGACTGAAGACCAAGTAGCATATATATTTACCAAGTCTCTTGGTAAAGAAAAGTTCATATACTTCAAACAGCTACTTGGAGTTTATGAAATGGTTTGAGCTTGAGGGGGAGTGTTAGAATATCGAGCTCCCATTGCTCTTCAATCAGTCTATGTTTATGTGTGTGACTGACACTAGCTGGATACAGCTATACACATGTGTGACATTCAACAAGTTGGTGTAGTCAGTGACTTAACCACATTTAGTCTTGGTTAGTCATACCTATGTGTGTAAGTCTCTTTTAGTTAGTATGATGGAAGAATAATGGAAGAACAAAAACAATGAGCTGAGGCTCATCTTTCACTCCACTTTGTCTCTCTCCCTCTCTTCCAACTTCTTTTGATGATATCTTAGTTTATTCCAAGGAAGAGGAGGATCATGAACCCTAAGTTTGCATCATCCTTGAGACTACGAGGACACACAAGCTCTATGCTAAGAAGAAAAAGTGTGCCTTCCTCAAGAAATAGATCAAATATATTGGGTTTATTGTGTCAAGAGAAGGAATCTCTGTAACCTCAAGTAAGTTACTCATGAATATATGTCTACATCACGTGGGTTGAAAATAAGGTATTTTTAAAATACCATTTTTATACATTTTTTACGTACATAAGGGTGTAATATAAAGGGGTTATTTATAGATTGAATAAAAAAATGTTATATTCTATTCTAGAAAAATTCACAGATAAGGATATTTTTAAATAGTCCTTGAACACATGTGATGTAGAGGATATACATAGAGTAACTTCCCCTAGCTGTAGACCCTACAAAGGTTAAGGACCTCCAAGAGTCACCTCCACCAACCATTGTCAAAGAAGTGCATAGTTTTCTTGGATTAATAGGTTGGTGCACAATCTTCATTAAGGACTATGCCTTAATCGCAACACCCCTCACATATCTACTAAAAAAGCAGGTTGCCATAGTGTGGATGTCCAGTGAACAATCAAGTTTTGATCAACTCAAGCATAGCTTAGTAGTAGCACCAATTCTGAAACTTCCAGACTTGAGCAGAAAATTCAAAGTTGTCACGGATGCTAACTCACTTAGGTTGTGTACATTAATGCAAGAAGGTTACCCTATATAGCATATTCTTCGAGGAAGATAAAAACCCATGAAAAGAATTATGCTACTCATGACCTAGAGCTACTAGCAGTTATTCATGCTCTCAAAATTTGGTGATGCTATTTGCTTAGCAACAAGTCCTCTTTGGTCAAAGACCATAAGAGCCTCAAATGGATCTTCACCTAGACCGACCTCAATATGAGGCAACATTGTTGGATTGAGGTTCTACATGAATATGACTTTGAGATAAGGTATCGACCTAGTAAAGAGAATATGGTCGTTGATGCTTTAAGTCACAAGGTGTTCCTCAACTCTCTTATTATGCAGGAACCTTCATTGGCAGAATCATTGGCAACTATGGTGTCAATGCCTATTAACCCTATCCTTGAATTAGCTAAAGAGGAAGCTAGCCATGACCTAGAATATCTGAAGATGATAAAGGAGATTTTTGAAAATGACCAAAACCCAAGATCCGATTCTGACAGGGTATTTTACAATGGAGCATACACCCTAATTCTTTCTGGATCTCACGTTTTTGTTCCAGAGATCAATACAAATTTTTTATTATTAGTCCATGCCAATCGGTGTTCCAAAAGTGCCCTTTTGTCTACCTGGGAAAGAGGACACATCCATGACCAGGATGAAGCTTGGGTGAAACTAAGTGGAGGTTCGAACCGATTGATGTTGAAAAATCAACGGATGAGTTATGGTTAGGGGTGAAATGCCACTCGAACCCAGAGCTAGCTAGGAAAAACTCCTAAACTCTATTATAAATCATTAATTTCTAAAATTTTTTCGTTAGAAAAATGGAGAGACTTAAGGTCAAGTATCAAGAATTCTCTGTCAATGGGGGACTTGTCTATTTTAGGACAAGATTATGCATTCCCTCAAGCAAGAAACTCAAGTAGAGAATACTCTGCAAAGCACATGACTCCCCCTTTTCAGGCCATCCCAGATATGTTAAGACCCTCAACATGGACAGGAAGAGCTACCATTGGGAAAGGCTTAAGGGAGATGTACTCAAATATGTCACGAAATGTTTGTCTTGCCAGCACATTAAGGAAGAGCATGTCAAGATGCCTGGGAAGTTGTAACCTCTTGACATTCCCCAAATCAAGTGGGAATTTATCAGCATGGACTTTGTTGTTGGGTTACCTTCAGTTCAAGGAGGATACAATTCAATTATGGTTATAGTAGATATGCTCACCAAGATTGCATCTCATTCTAGTCAAGGAAAACTATAAAGCTTCAGATATTGCTACATTATTCATCAATGAGATATTCAAACTCCATGGGTTTCCCAAAAGGATCGTTAGTGTGACCATGACTCCCTCTTCACATCTCACTTTTGGAGAGGGATATTCAAGGCTATTGGGACTCAACTTTGTTTCAGTACAACCTATCACCCTCAAACTAATGGCCAAACAGAGAGAGTCAACCAAGTCATTGAAGATATTCTTAGAGCGTATTGTTGCCGCGAACCCAAAAAATGGATCCAATATCTACCATTGGTAGATATCGCCTATATTGCTTCTTACCAACAAAGCATTCAAATGACATCTTTTTAAGCATTGTATGGGCATGACTGTCGTACCCCATTGAATTTTTCAGATCCTACCTTAAGGGTAGAGGCATCCAAGAAAATGCTAGAGGAAATGGATGAGTAGGTCAAGGCCATTATACAAGACATTAGAGACACCAAGGATAGGCAAAAAGCCTATGCAGATTTGAATAGACAAGAACGGCTCTTCAAAGAAGGAGATATGGTTTTTATTTATGTACGACCCAAAAAGAGCTCCTTATCATTGCGAGAGTTTAAAAAGCTAAGTCCAAGGTATTGCGGGCCCTATAGAATCCTCAGGTGCTTAGGGCCCAATGCCTACAAACTCCAGCTCCCCGAGAAGGTAAAGGTTCACAATGTATTTCATGTTAGTCTACTAAAGAAATATGTATCCAATCCTAGCCATGTACTCAATGATCAACAAGTTGTAATGCCAAGGAGCCAAGGAGTCATTGAGCTCTGGCCTAATAGAATCCTAGACACTTAGGAGAAGAAATTGAAAAGTAGAACTCTCAAAGATTACATCATCCAGTGTGGAAGGACTATCCAAAAGAAGATGCCACATGGATTGATGAGAGTACTCTCAACCAACAACACCCCCAATTCCTTTCAAGATGAGGACATATCGATCCCTTAAGGGGGGTAGGATGTAATAACCCCCCCGGACCATAGGAACCCCCTTTAATAAACAATCAAACTACTTGAAAAAAAATTCTTTCCCCCCCCTCCCCGGTGTCGATGTTGCTAGCAAGAGGGAGGAGGGGGAAAGTAGGAGTTGCTGATGGTGGAGCTGGAGACAAGTAGGAGATGACGGGGACAACAATGGTAATGTTGAAGATGAAGATAATGATGATGTCGATGGGGAGGAGAGGCACACATGTGCCACCTCTCCCCCCTCCCTCCCTCTATCTCTTCCCCCCCTCAACGTGACTGGATGGTGGCGGGTCAATCTGGCTACCCACATGGAGGTGAGGGCTCCGTCATGCCCCCCCCAATAATACCCCTCCTTCTCCCTATAACCCCCTCCTTGAAACGATATATACCAACTCTTTTCCCCCTACTGCCAGCTGAGAGAGAGAGAGAAGAAGAAGAAGAAGAAGGTTCGAGAAGTTTCTTTCCCTCCGCCTCTTCGAGAGGGGTCAGAAATACCCTCCCTTCCTTGCTATTTCTACAAGAGGTGACTCGATTCAAGCGGCATGCAAGAAAATTCTTGCAAAAAGGAGTGCACCGAGAGAAGAGAAGGCCCGCATTCCAAGCTCTGGAATGGACCCAAAGAACAAATTCTCCCAAGTAGCCGGAAAGGCCACAACCACGAAAGGAGGATCGGGCAAAGATACCACCACTAACACGAATGGGCTATCCAGTATAAGTACCAACTCGTCAAACCAAGTACCACTACGATGTCTTGTCCTATGAATGGAGTGCTAGATCCTGATTATCATGGAAATAATCATACCTTTGCATCGTATAGTTTGTATAACTTGAAGGGTAGATGCATAGGTTTGGATCTAAATCATGATGGTCATGATAATTATGAGTTGATTAACATTTATGGGATGTATGCAATATTAGGTTCATTCGTAAGCACAAATTTTGGGAATGCATCCTAGAGTATTGATATGTAAATATACAAGCTCTTGCAAAGGATCACATAAACCATTAAAGAGAGTTAGCTTGCATTTACGTAAAACATGATGAATTCATGTACTTTGCACTTAAAAATACAAGTTGCAATGTATGTTTTTTCATAAATTCATTGAAATGAATTTTCAAGGAATGGAAGTCTTGTATTGTAACATGAAATCAAGAAAAATGCGCATCTTGATTTGCGAGGCATCATAGGTATATTTGGCTGCACTACACGACAGAAATTCATCTTAAAAGATAGATCTGAGATGTGCATACAAATTGTTAAACTCAATCGTAAGAAGCAATTCATTAAGTAAATCCCTAGATGGTATTTAAGTTAGGATTTAGTTAACACCATATTGGGGAGTATGGGAATTTCCCATAAGTTTGGGACACATGGTCAAATCTTTGGATTTGTCATAACTTGAACACCATAACTCCAAATCGAGCAATCTATAGCTATTTAGATTCCATTTTTCAAGCGCTTTCCAATGATAGGTCATATCATATGGTTTTGAGAAAGGGCATGTTATCCGGGTGTCACCTTTTTAGTATTCAAAAAATGGGAATTGGAAGATTCCCAAACTCACTAATATCATGTTAGTTGTAAATGAACCAATTAATGCTACGATCATAGATCGACTTAGAATCAAATCAATATGGTCATAAATCTCTATCCTAGCAACTAGCCCGTGATAAGTCCAATAACACTCTTAGAGGTATCATTTTGGACCATGATATAACCCGATGTCGATGAGAGAAACTCAAATGTCTTATCTGCATGAAAGAAAGATGATTCACGATGTGTCATTTGATGCTCGCAAATACTCAATGATTGCGAAGGATTTAGGTTACTCTTGGCTTGTAGGAGAGATGAAAGAAAGATTTATGTCATGAAATCTTGAGGGAATGAAACTCTAGGGTAAACTTAGAAACCCTAATAGAGTTCTAAGAAGGAAAATGGTTACCAAATGATCAATTTGGATCCTAGATTGAATCATCTAGATCTTGTAATCTCAAAATAAGAAACCCTAATCTAAAGGTTGAAAAATTAGGGCGATTACCATCCATGAATTATTGGATATAAATCCAATTGCATAAATGCTCATTCTCTACCCCCTCAAAAGGCCATTGCACTTGACACCAAGGCAAGAAAAATCCACAGGTTGAATGCTAAGCATTCAAAATAGGAACTCCACCTTAGCAAGTGTTTTGAGCAATCGCCCACATTATTTTTTGTGCTTGTAAATTTAGGAGCACTGTCTGTGAAATGATTATTTGACCCAAGCTCTCATAAGAAACTGGTATAATGAATCATGTTAAATTCATGAAGGGGCACACCAAACCACCCCTAGCTGGCTGCTAACCCTATCCAAGCGGGTTATAAATAACCATGACGGGAATATGGACCAAACCTGCCAGGAGAGGTCTCTCAGTGGATTAGTTTGAACATAGGAGAACGCTTGGATACCAAGGGGGCTCTGGTTGTAAATTCCCTACCTCCGGGTCCTACCCAAACACTCTACGTGACTCGAGATGGATTCTTAAGGCCCTATTACTAGTACAAGGTCAGAAACTTGGAGGAAAATAAGACGCATCCTCATGGATTGCAGGAATTATCCTTTTGGACGGGACTTGTGTCTCTGCTGAAATGTTATTATAAAGTTTACTTCTAAGGAACTTGTTTGAAATGTTTTTGTGTCAGTGCATAAAATTACATAAAGGAACATGTGGCTAACGATTTAATTAAGGAATCTACTTGTATGTGTTACCACTAATGTGCGCTTAGGTAAGTAAAAACTAAAGCTATCAAGGGAAGCGGGTGGGTGGAACCTGCGACAATTCTATCCCATGGCAGGGTGGTCCCAAAGAACCAGGAGGCTTCTCAACATTCAAATCACGATGATGTATTGACCTTAGTTAATGTAGGGTAGAACCTTGGCTCATATCATTTTAGGGGACTAGAATGGGACTTTACCCTAGGGGTAAAGAGGTTGAGCGGCGATGCATCCCTCTCATTTCCCATTCTCTTTGAACCAAGTGCGATATGAGTCCATCTCGGTTTAGATGCTCTATGCAAAGTAGACTGATGCTACAAGGCTATAGCATGACTTAACCATTAGAAACTCAAAAAGATTCAAGTCGATCCTAACAAGGTTGATCTAAACTCTTCGTTGTGGAGTAGACTCGGGAGTCACTATCTGACAAACCTTGAGACATTCCGTGGGAGTGCCAGGCAGCGTCTTTTAGATCAACTAAAATGTGTCATGACCCAGGCACGTTACAATTATGTACACACACCTAGGCATGAAAATGAAGCAATGGAGTACAGATCTGAATGAATTTTCCACAGTCAGTTTTGTCTTGGAAATAATGACAACTCATACTTGAATTTTACAACTCATTGAAGCTTACTAATACCTATTGATACTCAGTCTTTTCCAATGAAGTGTGGATGTTAAGTGACATGTTATGAGCATTGGATTTCCAAGTCTGGAGCTATGTTGCAGGCTGAATGATGAAGTAAATCTTGCATTATGATAGGCAATTAATTGCAGGCTATTCTCTGTGAATGCAGTAAGATGCATCTCAATCTTTGAATACACATGAGAAGGACATACTAAATCAACATGAACTAATTGGCATTGTTTATGCCTTCAAGATCTTATACTTGAGCATGATTAGGAGTCCAAAATTTAGAGATCTGAATCCATTTACAAATCTAGAATGGTCTTGAAATCAATCTTAGAACAATACCAGCTTTGGTCTAATGCTACAAGCACATTGAACTACATGTTGATATTATCCAATTCTTGGATCTTACTACATGGACTATGGGTGTCTTGAGGAATACTAGAAGTTTTTAATGCTCAATTTTGGACTGATTTATTGATGGTAAAATAGAGGTACTTGACTAGTTGCAATTGCAAGAAACTTCTTGGTTGCTACATGTTGTGTAATCAAGTCTTGATACTTATAGAAATGTTTATGAACTTTCGAATGAAAAGGCATATGTCTAGAATACTTTAAGGGGTTTTTTGAATAAAGAACATTCAAAATTCAATAGAGAACTTGGTGTTGGTCACTCACAGTTGATATTGCAAACAGTTTGTCTTCATATTTATTGGATTGATTGGAGTGCATACACGCAGTCTGTCTGTGAAAATTACTTGGTCTGCAAGAAGTTAAGCGGGGGAAATTTTTATTACTATAGTGAAAACATTGTGTTGCAAACATGGGAAATGTAGAGAGACCAAATAATACAACTCAAATAGTGGGTGACAAACTTGATAACAATAACTATGCCATTTGGAAGTTTTGGATGGAGAACTTCCAAATTGGAAAGGGCTATTGGGATTTAGTCACAGGTGTTGAAGCTGAACCTGAGCTTCTTGACAAAAATCCTACAGCTAAATAGAGACAGGCACATTGAGCATGGATGGAAAGAGCCCAAAGGGTGTTGCATTGGTTGTCCTTGTGTATCTTTGATGCAATGGTCATGCAAATAATGAATTGGAAGTCACCAAAGGATGCTTGCAATATTTTGATGTAATATTATGGCACAACCACTAGTGCTCGCAAAACCTAGTTAAGGTAGAAGTTCAACAATATGGATATAGGAAACGTCGATGCATACAAGACTATGTGTAACATGTCCACTTATCCACTTGTGGGACATGTCTTAGCAGCCCATCGAGAGAGGAGTCTAGAAAGGGCCACCTAGCACTCGTAAGGAATGTCACAGGGTTTGTGATCTAGGTCTTCCCAAGTATGCCCCGAAGCAGAAGTATCCGGCCGTTCCCACTTAGGACTGACCTGAAGACATGGTTTCTTTCCTATCAGCCAAGTCTCTAGGAAGTAGCTAGCATCGAGCTCCAGATGAACCACTTTTCGTAGGAACAACAAAGTCGAAGCAGAACATGGAGAATGGGAAACGGGAGGGATACAAAGCTCAACCTCTCTGCCCATAAGGCATAGTCCCATTCCGCTCCCCTAAAACAACCTAAATCAGAATTCTAACTCTACTGACTCTAGGTCTTCATAGTTTCGTTATCACATCTTTTGAGAAAAGTTCCCAGCTAACTGGGACCACCCTTCCATAGGCGGACCCAAGTCGCATCCACCGCACTTTCCTCGGGTTGCTTAGTTATCTAATTACCTACCACATTATGTTTGACATGCAGAGGTAGCTTCCTTAATTAATCAATTTAAACATAGGTTCCTTTACACAACTTAGGCACTGACATTTTTAAAAAAAATGTCAAGCAAGTTTCTTTTTCAAATATCTGATCTTTATTTATCATAGTCTTAGAATACATCAAGTATCTTGCCCGAAGGCTATCCTAGCAGTCAACAGGATTGCTGCTCCAAGTTTCGCATGTAGACTAGTTCAAGGGCCTCGAGATCCCATCTCGAGTCACGTCGGCCTCTTGTGAGGGATTCGGAGGCAAGGAATTTACAGCCAGAGCCTCCCCTGGCACCCAAGCATCCTCCCACTCCAAGCAGCACCCACGGAGAGACCTCTTGCAGTGAGTTCGGTCCATATACCCGGCGTGGCTAACAACCCCCTTGTATAGGGCCTGGCAGGAAGTCAGAGGTCACTGAACATGCCTCTCCCTCCAGGCTTTTAACCTGAAGCATTAAGTGTTTTTCCTTGAATTAGTTTCTTGAGCAAAGAAGTTCAAACAATGTACCTAAGTGTACAATCACGATCATTTCAGTGGTCGTTCGTACGACTGATTGCTAAGGTGTGATTCCTTCTTCCCGAATACTCCCAGCATTCGATCCTAGATAGTTCGCAACTTGGCGAGATTCCAAGGGCTTGGCAAGCTAGGTTGCTTGTTTTTCCTTTTTCTTTGGGTTAGGGTTTGTGCCCTACCGACCCTAATTATCCTTACCTTAGGTCTCCTTGTAAAATAGATCTTGGACAACCCCGTCGCCCTCAGCTGGTCAATTTGCTTCTTGACAATTCACAATTTCCCTAAAATTGACAAATCGGTCCCCAAGAGAGAGAGTTGTAGTAGGGTGACTACTTGACCTCTTGAAGAATCTAGCTAGTCATTAGATCTCACCTCCCTTGGCCTGTGACGTAGTAATAGCATCTTATGATTTAGTTGCAATAGCATCTGACCTTGCAAACTAGTTGCACAAGATAGGTAGCAGTGCCTATCTTGAGGAATTACATTCCTTTGTTGACATTACTAGTACCCGTGTCCTAAGGCCTGTTACCCTCTCCTACTCGCAATATAGAAAGATCTAAGTACGAGAATGCTGGATTAACTCTGCAAGTGCAATACTAAGCAACATTTTAACTTAACTTAACCTATCTTTCATATTGAATGTGACTGTCATTTCATGTGTATTATATGCTTTTCATCAAATAAAATATAACCCTTTTCCTTTTCATACATTTACTTATGCGTGCAAGTTGCTTATGCATGTAGGTTATGCTATGTGCAGTTACAATGCAAGTCACAATTTACTTATGCGTGCAAGTTGCTTATGCATGCAAGTTATGCTATGTGCAGTTTCAATGATATTGAAATAAAAGCATAATCTTTTTCTTTCCCATGCAAGTCACACGAAATAGAATGCAGTTGCTTATGCAGAAATATAACCCCTTTATTCCACTCCATAGCAACTACATATTCTTTAATTAAACATCCTTCTACAAATCAACCTGTTTACAGTAGTCACAAGGGATTTTTTTATTGCACAAATGCATTGTGTACAACTTAACTCATTCTTGCCAATGTAAGTTACCCAGTGCAAACCTTCCAATGCACATGAGCATCGTGATATATAATTAACCTATGTGCGCGATGCGACTAGGACATTATTGCATGAGTGCATCTTTTAACACATGAACCATATATTCACGAATGCAACAACCTTTCATCATGATGGTGCGGGAAATATAAGTACCTTATGATGCGATCTAAAACTTTCCCAAACATTCCTATGATCTTTTTAAAACAAGGCATTCAATTATAGTAAAATTTCAATGTGTTTAAGACTACCCTATGCGAATTTATACTTAATGCACCCATATCATGCGGAAACGAAAATGGTGAATTTGATGGAACCTGAACTTCTGTAGGAGGGGTATTATCGGCTTTCGCGCTCCGGTTGGGGACTCCTACATGTGCCCCTCTTATTCCCGCGTGTGCTCCTCTCGTGTGGTGCTTTGGGGCCATCGCAATCGGGGCTAGGGCAGGTGGAGGGTGTGCTAAAATTCCCTATAGCTGGCAGTCCTTCCCTCTCGCAAGGGAACTCCCTTCGCGGACGAATTGCGCCCTCCTATGGTCTATGGGTGAAACACCCCCTAGGAGGCTTTTTCTTTTGGAAGCTTCGAGGAAGGTTAAGAAGCTTCTTTTTAATTTTTTTGTTTTCTAAAAAAAAGGGGGGGTTCTCATGGGGGGAGGTATAGGGGGGAGATATTACATCCTCTCCCCCTTAGAGGAATTGAGATGTCCTCATCTCGAGAAGACCTAGGGGTATTGTTGGTTGAGATTATTTTCATCCATCCAGGTGGCATCCTCTTCTGGATAGTCTTACCACTGGATGAGGTATTCTCTCAAGATCCTTGATCTCAAATGCCTCTCCCTAACATCTAGGATTCTATCAGGCCATAGCTCAAGGACTCCTTGGCTAGGCATTACAATTTATTGATCGTCAAGTACATGATTCAGATTAGGTAGATACTTTTTCAATAGGCTAACGTGGAATACATTATGAATCTTTAGAGTTGCGGGTAGCTGTAGTCTGTAAGCATTAGGCCCTAGGCACTTGATGATCTTATAAGGTCCACAATACCTCGGACTTAGCTTCTTGTACTCTCCCAAGGATAGTGAACTCTTTTTAGGGCGACATGGATGAAGACCATATCACCTTCGACGAAGGATCTGTCTTGTCGTTTCAAGTCAGTGTAGGCTTTCTGTCTATCCTTGGCAGCTTGAATGTCTTGTCTTATTGATTTGATTTGATCATCCATGTCTTCCAGCATCTGTCTTGAAGATTCTACCCTTAAAGTTGGAACTGAGAAGTTCAAAGGGGTACGACAATCATCCCCATACAATGCTTGGAAAGGGGTCATTTGAATACGTTGTTGGTAGGAAGCATTGTAAGTAAACTCAACCAGTGGTAAGTATTGAATCCACTTTTTGGGTTCGCGACAGTAGTATGCCCTAAGCATATCTTCAATGACTTGATTGACTCGTTCTGTTTGACCATCATTTTGGGGATGGTAAGCTATACTGAAATAGAGTTGGGTTCCAATAGCCTCAAAGATAGCCCTCCAGAAGTGTGATGTGAAAAGAGAGTCACAATCACTAATGATTCTTCTAGGTAACCCATAAATTTTGAATATTTCCTTGATGGATAATCTTGCGATGTCTGAAGCTTTATAGTTCGTCTTGACAGGGATGAGATCTGCGACCTTGGTGAGCATATCTACTACAACCAAAATAGAGTTATATCCTCCCTGAACTTGGGGTAGGCCAACAATAAAGTCCATACTAATGAACTCCCATTTCATTTGTGGAATGTCAAGTGGTTGCAATTTCCCATGCATTTTAACATGGTTTGCCTTAATGTATTGACAAGACAAATGTTCCGTGACATATTTGAGTACGTCTCCCTTAAGCCTTTCCCAATAATAGCTCTTTCTGATCGTATTAAGGGTCTTGACATATTTGAGTATGTCTCCCTTGAGCCTTTCCCAATAATAGCTCTTTTTGATTGTATTAAGGGTCTTGGCATAACCAGGATGCCCTGAGAAAGGGGAGTCATGGGCTTCCCAAAGTATCTTCTGCTTGAGAGTTTGGCTTGAAGGGATACATAATCTTTTCCTAAAGTAGACAAGCCCACTACTGATGGAGAATCCTTGATGGGGATCTCCCTTAGCATTTTCTGAAAGACTAGGTCATGATATGCCCCTTCTTTTGCTAGCTCAAGAATCGGGTTGTTTGGATTGATACCTTTGTGGCTAGAGACCTTATTGTTGATGGATCTTGTAAAATAAGAGAATTTAGAAATGCTTTGTGACTGAGTGCATCGGCAACTACACTCTCTTTTCTAGGCCTATATTTGATTTCAAAATCATATTCTTCCAACACTTCGATCCATTGACGTTGCCTCATATTGAGCTCATTTTGGGTGAAAATCCATTTAAGACTCTTGTGGTCCGTTACTAAGGAAAATTTGTTACCTAGCAAGTAATGTCTCCAAAGTTTGGGAGGATGGATGACAGCCAACAGCTCCAAGTCATGGGTAGCATAATTCCTTTCATGGCTCTTCAATTTTCTTGAAGAGTATGCTACGGGATGACCTTCTTGCATAAGTACACATCCTAAAGCAAGTGAGCTAGCATCAGTTTTACCACTTCAAACTCCTTACTAAGATCAGGAAGTTTCAGGATGGGTTCTGATACCAAGCTTTGCTTTAGTTTGTCAAAGTTGGTCTATTCAGTAGGTGACCATACAATTGCTACTTGCTTCTTTAGTAGATGAGTCAGAGGTGCTGCAATCAAAGCATAATCTTTGATGAAAATTCTGTACCACCCTATCAACCTAATAAAACTTCGTATTTCTTTGACAAAAGTTGGTGTTGGCCATTCCGGAACATCTCTGACCTTAGCTGGATCTACTGAAGTTCCGTTTGCTGATATAATGAATCCCAGATATTCAATCTGTCGCTTGAAAAATGTGCACTTCTTCTTCTTGGCATAAAGCTTGTATGCTCCCATTGTTTCAAGAACAATGCAAAGCTGGGGTTCATGATCCTTTCTCTGTTTTGAGTAGACTAGGGTATCATCAAAAAAGATGAGTACGAAGTCATCAAGATAGGGCCTAGAGATATCCTGAATTAACCTATTGAAGGTAGCAGGAGCATTCGTCAGCCCGAATGACATCACTAGGAATTCAAAGTGTCCATACCTTGTACTGAATGCAATCTTTGGGATATCTTCTTCTTTGATCCTTATCTAATAATATCCAAATCTGAGATCTATCTTTGAGAAGATCTTTGCCCCTTGAAGATGGTCAAGTAATTCATCTATTCTTGGAATGGGGTATTTATTTTTTATGGTTGCTTGATTCAACCCTCTGTAGTCAATGCATAGACGAAGCGTTCCATCTTTCTTCTTTTGGAACAACACTGGAGCTCCCCATGGAGAACTGCTAGGACAGATGTAGCCTTGATCTAAGAGTTGCTTGAGTTGCTCTTTCAGTTTGATAGCTTCCAGGATGGACATTTTATATGGCCTCTTTGCAACCAGTGCAGCTCCTGGCACAAGTTTGATTTCCTGGTCGACTTCCCTTTGGGGAGGAAGTTCTATCAGATCTTCGGGGAATACATCTGCGTATTCCTTTAACCATGAAGATTCTTCTCTAGATTCCTGATTTTGATCTAGCTTATTCAGTTTAATCAGATAGATAGGTAGACCCTTTTGAACACCTTTTATTATCCGTGTTGCTTTTGCCAACTATATTTTTGGCTTACCAGCCTCACCTTGAGTCGTGACTAGTTCCCCTTCAGAATTGCAGAAGGAGACTTGGCCCTTCCCACAATGGATGTGGGCATCATTGGGTATTAGCTAATCCATTTCGAGTAAACATTCGTGGACACCTAGGTTCATTACCATGAATCTCACAAAAGTTGGCTTCCCACCCAGTAGGAATTTCACCTTAGCAGTTTGCCTAGTGCCAGTGACCTCACAACCATTGGCTATCATGATGGTGCGGGAAATATAAGTACCTTGTGATGCGATCTAAAACTGTCCCGAACATTCCTATGATCTTTTTAAAACAAGGTGTTCAATTATAGTAAATTTTCAATGCGTTTAAGACTACCCTATGCGAATTTATACTTAATGCACCCATATCATGCAGAAACGAAAAGGGTGAATTTGATGGAACCTGAACTTCTATAGGAGGGGTATTATCGGCTTTTGCGCTCCAAGTGGAGACTCCTATTTGTGCCCCTCTTACTCCCGCGTGTGCTCATCTCGTGTGGCACTTTGGGGCCATCGCAATCGGGGTTAGGGCAGGTGGAGGATGTTCTGAAATTCCCTGCAGCTGGCAGTCCTTCCCTCTCATAAGGAAACTCCCTTCGCGGATGAATTGCGTCCTCCCGTGGTCTGTGGGTGAAACACCCCCTAGGAGGATTTTTCTTTTGGAAGTTTCTAGGAAGCTTAAGAAGCTTCTTTAATTTATTTGGTTTTTGAAAAAGGGGGGGGGGGGGGGGGGACACTGCATTCCAAGTGGGGGGTGGCCCTGCTGTCAAGGAGAGGGGGAGGCGGCATTGCTGATCACCAGGGGGGGCTACTGTCCAAGACGACCAGGGGGTGGGGGGGATTCCCCTTATATAGTGGGGGAGGGAGGGCTTCACGAGGGGGGAAGGTGGCCGTTGAACGGCCACCACCCCTCCACCTGGGGGGTTGCATGCCCCCTCTCTCTCTTTACTCCCCCCTCTCTCTCTCTCTCCCCAACATGCTGTCAGCGGGGAGAGAGAGGGAGAGTAAAAAAATTGAATTAATTTTTTAAAATTTTAAAAAAGGGGGGGTGTTCTCATGGGGGGAGGTATGGGGGGGAGATATTACACTATATGATTGAAATTAAGACCATTGCAGATCAACTAGCTTTAGTTGGAGCTGATGTTGATGATGAGGATTTAATGGATGTTACCCTAAATGATTTAGGACCTGAGTACAAATATTTTGATACCTCTATAACAATGTGTGCAGAGATGCCAAATTTTAATGAGCTTATGTCATTGCTAATTGATAACCGGGAAATCAGCGCAAATATAGGCACAAAAACGTGCTAAACATAGAAACATCCTTTGCAAATTAACACTTTGCTTTTGTACTCTTTTGTGAAAAAATCAAATATGAAGCAATGTAAAATGTGTAGTCAAAAAGGCTCGCATTAAAAAAATGTTGATAGGAAAAGGAAATGTCAAACCCTTTTGTCTCATGCTAAAAAATTGAAAGGTCCTTAGACCTTAGCCAATGTATACAAATTTGAATTTCATAATTCAAGAAAGGAAAAGGAGGTGGTTGCATCCGTGGGATTTGGGGAGGTGGGAGGTTGAGGTGGTTACACCCTCTCTCTTCCTTTATCTTCTCCTCTCACGGTTCATTTCTCCCTCTCTCATTTTGGCACAACTCTTATCTTTCTTGTTCTTGCTTTCCTCTCTTGTGCTTCATGCTCATTTCTAATGGAGAGTGAGGAAGAGGAAGAGGGTGAGGATGGAAGACTTTCTCTTAATTTCTTGTGTGCCTTCCTCTTGTGTGTTTGGAGAGCATGGTTCTTGGTGAGAAGAAGGAGAGTTTTCTTGCAGGTTTTGTGGCCAACAAATGTATTTGCAGCCTCTCTTGGCCGGTTCGTAGTTCTCATGGTGCCGTGGCAGGGTGCTCTTCATTTGGTGCACTGGCCGGGAAAGAGGTGGCTATGGAGCTTGCAAGAAGACAAGGTTTTTGAGGTTGGCCATCAAAGGTTTCAAAAATTTTCTCTTATGTTTTGAAGAAAGGGAAGAAGATGATGAACTGCACGATGATTGACTTCTTCCAAAATGCAATCTGCTCATTCTACGTATCAGTCCAAATTCTCCAGGCCTGTTATGTGGTGGCTATGCATCTGCCCGCTACATTGACAAGCTGTATTTATAGGGCTTGTGACTATCTTGAGATGCATAAGTACGTCGTCTTGTGAGAAGTGGGTTGTTGCTGAGAGGGCCAAGATCTTCCATTTCTTCCTTATCAACCACCCGTTTCGTCTGGAGCCTCGCCAATCTTCCTTATCCGCCTCCACCTTCCGCCCACAGGGTTTGTGCCCCTCTCGCGAAGCTTCGCCATGAGCTCATCATCGAGAGAAGGAATTCGATGCTTGTCCAAAGCTCCCGTAGTGGCGGCACTGATGCCTGTGCTAATAATAATGATGGTCGTAGCTACAGAAACAGGCGTGAAGGTCGAGCAGGCAACGTGAAGGCATGAAGATTGACATTCGTCTCTCTCTGTCTCTGCCAGAGATCAAGAGATGACTAACTTCTTGTCAGTACCTCACCCTCACCACAAGCGTGAAGTGCGGGCCTTCAAAATAGTGATGCCGCCTTTTCTGTCACGACGCGAGCCCCTCATCTATCCTCCACGTGCCTTCAGCGAATCGACATCTTCTTCTTCTCCCTTATCATGATGTGGCCAATCAAAAGACCTTCAAAAATCAATACAAGAAACCTTAATCTTTAATCTTTTCTATAAACAGATTCATATGCATATTATCCATACCCTCAATTCAACCCTTCTTTCACCAAGATCATCCTCCATTGCACAATTTCTACACTTTTCGTTTTTATCAATCTTTGTTTTTCTTGCATCATGGAACTTCTCTTTTCCTTTCAACCGGGTGGGAGAACTCTAAATCAATATCTTTTGTAAGGGTGTACTTCATTTATATATCTTTTTCGGATTTCCTTATGTGCTTCATTGGTGGTTATCTTTCATTCTAACTTAAGTGTGATGTTGCTCTTGTGCACAAATTGTTGAAAATCCCTATCTTTCGAGTATTTGCTTGAAGTTTTATTTGGCATGCTTTTAACCCTAGGCTTCAACATCCTAGTTGTGTATTTCTATTTTTTGTGTTATTCCCCTTCTTATCCAAGGGAAATTCAAAGATCCAAGAAGAAAATGAAGACCGAAGATGAAGATGAAGATTTATTCAAGTGTTGATCGTGGTTCTTCTTCAAGTTTGTTCCCGGGGACGCTTCACACTTAAGCATGGGAGGAAATGATAACGGGGAAATCAGTGCAAATATAGGCACAAAAATGTGCTAAACATAGAAACATCCTTTGCAAATTAACACTTTGCTTTTGTACCCTTTTGTGAAAAAATCAAATATGAAGCAATGTAAAATGTGTAGTCAAAAAGGCTCGCATTAAAAAAATGTTGAAAGGAAAAGGAAATGTCAAACCCTTTTGTCTCATGCTAAAAAATTGAAAGGTCCTTAGACCTTAGCCAATGTATACAAATTTGAATTTCATGATTCAAGAAAGGAAAAGGAGGTGGTTGCATCCGTGGGATTTGGGGAGGTGGGAGGTTGAGGTGGTTACACCCTCTCTCTTCCTTTATCTTCTCCTCTCACGGTTCATTTCTCCCTCTCTCATTTTGGCACAACTCTCATCTTTCTTGTTCTTGCTTTCCTCTCTTGTGCTTCATGCTCATTTCTAATGGAGAGTGAGGAAGAGGAAGAGGGTGAGGATGGAAGACTTTCTCTTAATTTCTTGTGTGCCTTCCTCTTGTGTGTTTGGAGAGCATGGTTCTTGGTGAGAAGAAGGAGAGTTTTCTTGCAGGTTTTGTGGCCAGCAAATGTATTTGCAGCCTCTCTTGGCCGGTTCGTAGTTCTCATGGTGCCGTGGCAGGGTGCTCTTCACTAATACATGAAGAAGTCAAATCGAGGTTAGCTACTACTGGGTCAAGTAGCTCTAAAAGCAAAGATACAATGTTTTATTTTAATCAACAAGGTCATGGCAGCCGTGGAAGAGGGTTTGCTTGTGGAAGAGGAACACATCAGAATGCATCTTGTAGTAGTAATACTCCGTAGAGTCAAAATGCAAGAGGTGGTGGATATTTTAGAGTGACAGGGAGATCCAACCTTAGGGACAGAGGATCTTGGCAGCCACAATATATTCATGATAATCCAAATAAAGATAAGGATTGTCACTATCGTGGCAAGTATGGCCACATTGCTAAAGTTCTCTAGAAAAAGTAGGCTAACTAGAAAGGAAAACAAGAGGGACACTATGCATCATCGAGTCATACAAAGGATGCATCCCATTGACAAACTGTTTGCCATGATGTATGTTCGGAACCATGCTGCTAAGGAGACCAAAACAGACGATGTCTTGTACATTGATTCTAGAGCCTCAAATCACATGACACCTCATGGTTTGGTGATTGGTTTATAGACATGGTTCCTAAAAAGAATGGATGTGTGTGTAGGAGATGATACACAGCACAACATTAGGAATAAGGGCATGGTACCCTTGCTCATTCATGATGGGCAGAAGAAAAGTTTGCATGATGTCTTACATGTGCATTCCATTGTGAAAAACTTGTTTTCAGCAATAGGTCAAATGTGACAAATGAGAACTTGCAGGTTCGCTTTAATAGGCACATCTGTTTTATAGAAGAGTTTGGTAATGGCTGTAAACTCATACCATGAGGCCACAAACATGGTAGAATGCAGACGCGACATTACCTCAGCTAAAATCAGCCATGTTTGTGCATGGTCAAGGCACTATTAGGGACTTGGAAATATAGCAAAAAAGGTTAGACATGTGAATATTTAGCGGCTACAAACTATGTAAAGAAAGCAGCTTGTGATAGGTTTGCCAAAGTTTGCATACAGTGAACTCATTCATGTCTGTGAGATGATGCATGCTAGTTTGGCAAATTATCTTACTTTTTGTTTGTTAAGCATGTCCGGAACAACATGAGACCATTACAATTGATACATTCTGATGCATGGGGAGCATCCCATAATGGTTCTCTTGTCCGGTCCAAGTATGATGTCAGTTTCATAGATGATTTTAGCAGATATACATGGGTGTATATCTTGAAACACAAGGACGAAGTGTTTGTTGTTTTTAAAGAGTTCAAGAGGCAAGTTGAGAAGGAGTTTGATTGCTCTATCTCATGCTTAAGGTCAGATAGTGGTGGGGAATATGTATCTAATGAGTTTGACTGATACTTAGCCAAAATGGCATTTGTAGCAGGCAGCTCACATGTAGTTACACTCCACAAAAAAATGGAGTGGGTGAAAGAAAGAACAGGGTGCTGATGGAGACTACTTGTGCAATGTTGAATGAAAAGAACATGCCATTGTACTCTTGGGCTGAGACTATTATGATAGCCATGTATGTGTTGAATCAAACTCCCACTGCAAGTATACATGACATGACTCCATACAAGAAACTCTATGGGCACTAGCCAGACATTATTCACATGAAAGATTTTGGCTACATTGCCTATGTTCATATCCCTAATGAGAAAAGTAGGAAATTGGATTCTAAAGCACACATGTGTGTTCATTGGTTATGCATAGGAGAGGAAGGCATATAAATGTTATGATCCATCTACTAGAGAAACAATATTCAGTAGAGATGTCATATTTAATGAAATGGCTTCTTAGTATACATTAGAGTTCTGCATCATCATCCACCGACACTACTATGTTAGTGAGAGGGGGAGAAATGAGGTGGAAAGGAGAGGAAAAGAAAAATTTTCTGATGATATTTCTAGCATGATGAGTCCTCGTATGATGAATTTTGGTTGTGACTCAGCTAATAGCCTTGATAGTAGCAAACTTCAAATTCCATCTATCTATACTCCAAGTGTTAAGCAAAGCAGGTATGTTCTACCTCATGAAAGAGGGGAATCAAGCAATGCACCATAGTTGAGACACTCACAAAGGGTGAGATACCATTTTGATTAACTTACATACAGTGGATATTCCACAAAGCATTATGCATATATGACTAATGTCACAAAGTACAAATAACCTACTACATTTGTTGAAGCTGTCTTGGATAAGAATTGGTGCATAGCCATGGATGAAGAAATGGTTGCCTTGGCTGAAAATCAGACTTGGAAACTTGTTCCATTGCCTGAAGGCAAGAAGACTATAGAATATAAATGGGTGTATAAGGTAAAATGCAAGTCTAATGGTAGCATGGACAGATACAAGGCCAAGTTGGTCCCAAAAGGGTATGCTCAGCAATATGGTTTAGATTATGAAGAAACTTTTAGCCTTATTGCCAAGATGGCAACCATTAGATTGTGATTGCATTAGCTGTAGCAAAGGGTTTGAAATTATAGTAGATGGATTTAAAGAATGCATTATTGAATGGTAATTTAGAAGAGGATTTATTGATGGATCAACCACTTGAGGGGTATGTACACCCGCAATTTTTGAACTATGTCTACAAGCTAAAGAAAGCTCTTTATGGGCTGAAACAGGCTCCAAGAGCCTGGCATGCACGCATTAGTATTTACTTCCAAAGTCTTGGTTTTAGAGTTGGCAGGGTTGATCACTTTTTTTTTACTAAAAAATTGATAGATACAGGTTTGTTTGTGCTAGTCATCTATGTGGATAATCTCATTATAACATGTGATGATGATATTGGAATACAGGCTGTGATGACTACGCTGAAATTAGAATTTGACATGAAAGATTTAGGTGAGTTGAAATATTATTTAGGAATTGAGTTGGTTAATTCAACCAATGGATTGTGGCTAAAGCAGAGACAATAAGCATTGGAAATGCTAAACAGTATAGCATGACAAAGTTAAACCACTTGATACACTGTTGGATTAGAATACAAAATTGGATATAGACATTGGAGTTGAGATTGCAGATGTTACTATGTACAGGCAGATGGTTGGAAGTTTGATATACTTGACTATCACTAGGCTTTATCTAAGCTATGCAGTTGGGCTTATCAATTAGTTTATGCAAAAGCCCATGAAACCACATTTAGATGTAGTTAAGGAGGATCATGCAATATGTCAAGGCAAAGGTAGATTACTGGTTGTTTTATGAGAAAGATAAGGACTTGAAACTCATTGGATATATTGATGCAAATTAGCCAAGATATCCATATGATCTCCGATCTGCTAGTGGCTATGCATTCTGCCTTGGAAGTGGGATGATTAGTTGGAGTACTAAGAAGCAACTAATTGTTGCACTATCTAGTACTAATGAGGTAGAGTATAGAGGTGCTACTTTAGCTACATCATGTGAGATTGCATGGTTGCTGAAGTTGATGACTAATTTGGATATGTAGGTAGAGGCTTTAGTGATACTATAGTATGAGCATTTGAGTAGTGTACTTTTGGAAGCAAATCCTGTTTACCATGCCAAAACGAAGCACATAGTACACTATCATTTCATCCATGAGATGATACTTGCAAGAAAAGTGGATTCGTGCATGTGAAGACAAATGAGCAAATAGTAGATATCTTTACCAAGTCATCAGGTAAAGATAAGTTTAGTTACTTTAGACAGTTACTTGGATTACATCACCTTACTTGAGCTTGAGGGGGAGTGTTGAGACTTCAAGCTACTAACTCGACATGACAACTATGTGTCTAGCTATCCCTAGCATGTGTGTGTCATTGAATAAGTTAGATATGTGACTTAAATGTAGTTAGTGGATCAATATGGTTTGGTCACTTAGACCTAGTTGTTTTGGTTACTTAGTCGTCGATGTGTGAAATTGAATAATGAGAAATGAGAGCAGTCAACTCTTTGCTGCCTCATCTCTCTCTCCTATTCTTCCAACAAGACAAAGAGGAAATGAATCCTTAAGTCTAAGGAAGCCTCCTCATTGTAGAGGCTCAATTTTGAAATTGAGCCTCATAAGAAGAGAGGAGGTAGAGATCCTCAATATGATGGAAATTTAATTTCAAAATTGAGCCTCTAAGAAGAGAAGAGATGGAGAGTGATATATGTAAGGACATGTGGGGTCTCATATCCTGACTTGGATTCTTAAGTCTAAGGAGGTCTCCTTATCTTGGAGGTCTCATATCCTGACTTGGATTCTTAAGTCTAAGGAGGTCTCCTTATCTTGGAGGCTCACTTTTGAAATCGAGCCTTCTAAAGAGAGAGAGGAGGTAGAGATCCTCAAAATGATGGAGACAATTGACATATTGATGAATTTAAGAAAATAAAAGATATCACAAAATAAACTTAATATTAACCAACAAATGAGAGCAAGAAGTTGAATGCTACATATAGATTTCTTCAAATCGTGATACGTAAATAAACTTGGAAGAATATACATTTAACTTAACCAAGAGAGTAAGAAATTGAATGCTACACATAAATTTCTTAAAATCATGTTGCAAAAATAAACATGGAAAAATATGTGCTTAGGAAACATCCATGTATTAACAAAAAGTCCTTGAGATATATTTCTATATCACATACATCTAGACTCATCAATCAAGAGGTCCCCAAGTTCCATACATTGATAGTTATTGAGATGTGATTTTTTTCCTCATGTGTCCATACTCATCAATCAAAATATCCCCAAGTTTGGATTGCATCTCTCTATTTACATGTGAAAGTCTAATCAATAAACCATCTTGAGCCCTCTTATAATGATAGAAGCTTCCCAATGGTCTACTTTGTTTCACTTCAAAAAATAAGTTTTCTACTTGTAGATACTTCTTATTACAAAATTGTCCACATTAGACATCTTTTTTTTGTAAATATATTAACTTTTCATTTGAGATGATTGATGTGCAATTTTAAATGTACACTTATGTATAAGCTTTCGTGGGCAAATCTAAAATTTTCTTAAAGATGTGAAACTTGCTTATAGCATAACAATTATGCTATCATAGTATGTTATTGATAAGAGACTTTACAACAAAAGAAATAAAGAGAGAAAGTTTCATACATCTAGTTGTGTCATCTATTGTGATGGATGGTTCTTTATCTTTTTTGTGTATCTCACTGACCTCATCTAAAAGCACTTCATCAACATTGTTTTTTTCATCTTCAATGTTCATATCAATTGCCTTGTCTTTCAAAGCAACACTAGCTATATAATTGTATTGGGTTGGATAAGTACATGGCATGTGAAAATATAATCAAAGTTCGCATACCATTAAATTTAATACTAAGAAAGAACATCATAACTAAAGCAAAGAATCATATGCTACCAATGCAAATATGAACTTGGCTAATCTAAGTTTTCTATTTCCAAGTGTGGTGGAGTTTATGAATCTAAAGTGTTATAGAAATTTCTTTGAATAATATAATTAGATATTTTATTACCTTCTTCCTTATCATCCTTCTTGTCTCAATATTTTGAGTCAATATCACCAACATTACAAGATAACATTATCAAAACATGAGTTTAAATTCTAGGATCATACAATAAAAAATAAAATTTATTTTAGAAACAAAACTCTTATATATATATATATATATATATATATATATATATAGAACTTGAAAAATAGGTTTTTCAAGGGGGTCACTCATGAATATATTTTTGTATCATGTGGATTCAAAATAAGAGATTTTTAAAATATCAATTTTATACATTTTTAACATATAAAAGGGTGTCATATAAAGGGGTTATTTATAGAATGAATAAAAAAGGGTTTTTTTAATTTTAGAAAAATTCACAAATAAAAATATTTACAAATAGGCCTTAAACGCACATGATATAGAGGTTATGCATATAGTGAACCCCCCAAGCCACATTGCTAGCATGAGTTTCCTCTTGTACATTATTATAATGTCACTCATTATCTCCTTGATGTTTATTAAGTCTTTGATCATCTTCTACTAGTTCATTAATATCTTGTCGCTCATTATCTCATTAATCTTTATTAAATCCTTGATCATCTTATACCTGCTCATTGTTTTTGTTTTCCTTTTTTCTACATCCTTGGCCATCTTCTCCATCTTTGACTTTATCATCCTCTTTTTTATTGTTATCATCATTGCCATCATCATCTTCTCATTGTCCTCATCCACTTCACTTGTGTGTGTTTCAATTGGTAGCTCATTCAAAGCTTAATGCTCTTCTTCATTTAAATTCTCATGGTCCACATCTTTGTTAAAAATAGAGAACCATTCACTTAAAGAGTTATCCTCTTCTACACGTTGAGAACAAGCATGCTCTAAACTTGGTACATCAGTTGCATTTGTGGTGAGTGCTAAGCACTTGTTATGATGAAGAAGACTTTCTATAAGGAATTTTCCTCCAAAAAACAAATCTACCACAAATCTATAAAAAAGACATAACCCATTAATCAATGAAGAGATAAAGTCATGATTGATTAGGGAGTTTTTGTACTACTACTTCCCCTTATTTTCTTAATGATGGAGGCTTACTTGCAACATTAATTTTCAAGTGGAATTTCAATCCTTGAGGCTCAAATTTGGAATTGAGCCTCTTAGGGAGAGCGGGGATGAAATGTCATATATGAAGAGGTTGATGCATGCAATTGAGGTTTCTAAATTTAGTATGTAAGTGTTAGAAGGTCAGTTTAGAAATATTCAAATTTAACGTGAGTTTGCTATCTACGAGAGGATTTGGAGCATCGTTTGTCCTAAAGAGAGAATAGACTTAAGAGTGGAAGGTCGTGATCATTCTACACTCAAACAAATGAAGAGAGGAGGAAGATTCTTATTCTACACTAGATTGTAGAAAAGGAGAAGAGAGACAATTGTTATTGACAAAGGAGCATTATATATGTCTCAACAACCTCAACAAAGAATGGAAAATCAATTGAGTTCTATTTTTCATCTTCTATTGATGTGAAATGTCATATTTATCTATTAAAATGAAATTTGAGTGTTTGCGGAAGATAAGTAGTTACAACACAAAGAAAAAAACAACAAAGAGTACCATAGATTTTAGCTTGCTTGTTATATTGAAAAATTATAGTCTGTAGCACACTGTCTTCATGTTTGATGTTGCAAATACCAAGATGATTAGATTAGCAATGTAAGGTTGGTATTTAGAAGATGAATAATAAGGCGATGGACAAGGAGAAGGGATGGAAAGGGGAAGCACCATGCAGACACCTCAATGGCAGGCTTAGAATCAAACAACATAGTTGAATTGGCACAACATTGTGGCCTAGGCGCCAAAGCAAACTACAAAAAAAGATGAGAGGAAACGCCACAATGAGAGGAGTCGAAACACTTGATATAGTCAAATCAATGCAACAATGTAGTTTAGGTACTAGAGCAAACCACAAGAAAGATGAGGGGGAGAGCACATAAGTGCAGCTAAAGGTGTGCATATGCTAGGATTGGGTTTGAATCAAAAGTGCAACTAAAGGGGTGCATAGGCTAGGGTTGGGTTTGAATCAAAGCAAAAACACAGAGAGAGCATAACCCTTGAATGAACCAGACAGAGAGAGAAAAGATGATGTGGGCAATGTAAATGTTCGCTTAACGAGGCATGCCGACACGTCAGTTAGAGAATTTGAAAAGTTCCAGTGCATGAAGCATTAATGATTTTGGTTTCGATCTTTAATGAATGTGGCATTCTTTTCAAAATGCAAAAAAACCCAAAAAATAAAAAATAAAAAAGTAAAGTAAAAAAATAAAAAACAAATAGAAATATTGAAAGACAAAGAAAAGAGGAAGAAAAGAAAATGGAAAACAATGAAAGAGAAAAAAATTGATTGAAAAACAAAGAAAGAAAATTGGAAAGAAAAAGTCCCCCAGTCCTGCCCTCACCCTTATCCTCTTTTGATGTAGGGATGAGAATTGTCCATAGGAGGGGAGAGTGGATGCTTGCTTTTTTAGAAATAGTCTAGTAACACAAACAAGCATTTTGCTTATGGGATTTGACTCTCACTAGTTTTCCAATTCGACTTAGTAAACACATATGTAAGGCACTTTGATGGATTATAAATAAATGAGACTCAAAAGTATAATATAAACGGAATGGTGTACTAATACAAAAAAATTTAAAGTGCACTTGTGCACATGCACACACATACCATAACTAGAAACTTGCATAGTGAAGACTCACATATATAACCCTCCATATCCACATGCAAAGCATGTTGGTGAACCTTAAATAAGCATATAAAAAATTGAAATCATTAACAAGACTTATGAAAAGCCACACTCCCATGCACTTATGGTTTCTACAAGTAGAAAAATTTAAATAATGCACTTGTGTACATGCACATATAGAGTATAAAAAACCTATGCATGTGTGAATCCTTACATATGCACACCTTTATATTTATACTCATAGCATGTTAGTGAACCATAGATGTGCACATAGCAAATTAAAAATATTAAGAAAATTTTATTAAAATACACATTAAAATGCACATATGTTTGTATGAATACCAAATATTGAAAATACTTATGCACATGGACCCATATATAATAACAAGTTTGCATATATGAATTTTCAAATATATACACATTCATCTACATATGTGTGGCATGTTGGTGAATCATAGATGAACACATAGAAAACACATAAAACATTCACAATTATAAAATTACACATTCACATGTGCATATGGCTATACAAAAGAACGTGTGTGTGTGTGTGTGTGTGTGTGGCATGCTAACGTGCCGCTATGTGGTCACAGTGTGAAAAACTCTAGAGTGTAGATTTCTTATTGATCTAGAGAGCCAATGTCATTTTAGGCATTAGTGTTAGTGTCTGTAGTGTGGATGGTCCAAAAATACTAGATTTTTGAACAAGTTTAGCCAAATTTTGATATTTTAGATATTATCTATTGTAAAAATCCAAGAACTGTAGACAACTTCTAGAATAGAATGGCATGTAAAAGAAAATATATAGCTTTTAGCCATTTTGGCAGGATTTTATGTAAAAAGAAGGATTGGGAAAATCGTGCGATGTGCGATCGCAGTTTTTAGGCAGTGAACAACACTTCGAACTGGGAGATGAAGAAGTGATCTAGTAGAATTATGGTCATGTGTCCTAGTATTTTACCTCCCTTTTAGAGCCAATGGAAGCATTAGATTTGCAGTCTGAGCAGCATAGAGAAAGGTATTGTTTTAGACACGTTTTTGTCTACAAGAGATTTATCTTCTCATAATGCAAAAATAAATTGATAGGATTCACCTCTGTGAGTATTCTTCTACATCTTCTATTTCTTTCAACCCGTTCTCTTTCATCAACTCCTCTCCTTGAATCTCCCTTCACCCTACTGTCTCTTACCCCCGTGGTAGACTTTTGACCCCAAATGCTTCGACAACGCGTGCATTTGAAGATGTATATATAGGTACTAAACAAACATCCATGAATAAATTTGCATGTAGATTAGTGGCAACAATAACATACACAAAAACCTGCATTTGCACTACAAATATTAGATCATTTTACACATAATTATGCACATTCACATATATATGCAATTATAGATAAGAAAAGGACAAGTGTGCACAAACATGGATATATATACATAAATGTGTAAATATATCTACATAAAAATATGCATATATGAAATCGCATCTTTTGTAAGTGACCATATGAATATGTATGCGAACATGTACATTTACAAATGAATGTCTACATATACAAATACATTATTACATGCAAAAATACACATATAGACACACACCACATTTACAAACTATAGATTTACACATTAAATAGTATACATAATCTATGTACAATATCTAAATGAATGCAAACTCCTCTTAGAGGCTAAACTTGAAATGGATTGATCCTAAGACTCTAGGATTGAGAGCCATCTTAAGGCCCGATTTTGAAATGGAGCCTTCGAGTCTCTTAGAGACTCACAAAGTCGTAGTGCGTAGTGTTGAAGGTCACCACAGGGTTTGGCAAGAGAAGAGTGTATGGGTTCAAGAGCTTTTACTCCAGAGATGGTAGAGATAGGAGAAGGGTTAAATGTTTCAAGCCAAGTTCTTGAAGATAAGAGACATCATGATGTAGATTCAAGGAGAGGAGTAGATGCAAGAGGAGGGGCTCAAAGAAATTGAAGACATAGAATAATACTCCCAAAAAGAAATAGACAATAAAGAAGAATACTAATAGAGATGAAGCCTGTCAGTTTCTTTCAATATTAAGAGAAAATATAACTCTAATAGACAAAAACGTGTACAAAATAATATCTTCCTCTATGCTGCTCAGATCACCAATCTGGTGCCTCCATTAGCTCTGAAAGGGGGGTTAAATACTAGGAAACCTGACCAAAATTCAACCAGATAACTTCTTCTTCATCTCCCACTTTGGAGTGTTGTTCACTGCCTGACCAAAATTCAACCAGATAACTTCTTCTTCATCTCCCAATTTGGAGTGTTGTTCACTGCCTGAAAACAGCGATCAGGCATCACGCGATTTCGTCAATCTCTCTTTTTACATAAAATCCTCTCAAATTGGCTGAAAGCTACATGCTTTCTTTTTCATGTCATCCTAATCTAGAAGTTGTGTATAGTTTTATGGATTTTTACAAGAGATCATATCTAGAATATCAAAAATTGTCTAAAAACTTGTCCAAAAAAATCTAATGTTTTGAACCATGGACACTAACACTAATGCCTAAAGTGGCATTGGCTCTCTAAATCTAAAAGGAAGCCACACTCTAGATTTTTCTACATGCTGTGCACGTAGCGGCATGACATCCACCCCCTCCTAACCTGCACATCCTCTGGCATGTGCCAAAGTCTTACGGATTTGCAGTATTAGAAGAAGTATCTTCTGCCACGTCAATGTCTTCATCTTCTGCCTCCTTTTCTTCCTCTTTGTCTTCATGCTCTTGAATTATATTCAAGTCTTATAGCTCATATGTTGAACTTTCTCTTCATATGAAGAGCTTGATTCTTTTTCTAGCTTTGGGTATCTTCATGCTTGTTCCATCCAATTCAACCAATGAATATGTGGCATTGTCATGAATGACCTTTACCACATACAGGCCAAACCAATGCTTTACCATCTTCCTAAAAGCACTGTATTGATTGTCTAGCCTACTGTCATAGACAAGCACCCAGTCATTTTCTTGAATTGCTCTTGGCCGAAGTCAATGTCGCTTATCAAATCTTCTTTTGTTCTTTAGTCTTGCTGTCTTCTCAACAACTGCTTGAACATCTTCAGGCCTTCTTTCTAGCTGTCCTTTGTGCAAAGTCAGCAGCTCTTCTCTACTGATGCCTTCCTCCCAAGGTAGAAGACTCCATGTGAGAATAGATCCTTCAATTGGCATAATTGGTTGTTGTCCATGCATAAGTTCAGCTGGCGTATAGCCAGTCACTGTACTGTGAGTAGTCCGGTTAGCCCATAATGCAAAAGGTAGCATTTTAGGCCAGTCTTTGAACTTTACTCTACAAGACTTTGCTAGAGCTTTGAGAATAGGCTGGTGCCCTCTCTCACTTTTCCCATTGCCTTCAATGTTGTAGGCTGATGTTAAATCCAACTTAATACCCAATTGAGCAAAGGAGTTGCGTGCCTCATCAGCATCCAAATCTCCTCTATCTGCAGTTACTTTACCCACACAACCATATCTACAAAACACTTCTTCAAGCAAAAAACAACAAACAGCTTGAGTGGATTTGGTTGTTAAGGCTTTGCCCTCAACTTGATTGGTTAGATACTCTCTTGTAAGCACTAAATATTGCATATTCCATATTCCTATAGGCATGGTTACAAGATCAATAACCCATCTATAATGTATAGAAAAGGGATAAGTTGGTTGTAACCCATCTCAATGCTTGACCATAGAATACATCTGACACACATAACATGTTTCAACAAAATGTGTTATGTCCTCATACATGTTTTTCCACCAATATTTTTCTTTAACTTTAATAAAGGTTCCCCATATGCCTCTATGTCGTGCGCACAAGCTTTCACGAAATTCCTTCATTATCTGTTGTTGCAACCTTTTGTTACCTACAACTCGAACAGGTGCTCCTTTCTTCTTCTTTGCATGCTTCCATAGATGTCCTTCTTTAAGAAAAAAACCATAAGATTTCCTCTTGATATGCTTGAACTCCTCATCAGTCCATGTCTCCTTCTTCTTCATTGTGCTCAAATATTGGCCGATCTTCAGCAAATCTTCTTTAAGGAAATGAACTAGAACTTGAGCAATGCAATGAGCATGCTGGCTTCTAGTTGACCACCCTGTTGTTTTTAGCTTTGGACTAGTATATGCAGTAACTGAAAAGGTATTTAAGCAGCCATAGAATGAAAGTCTTTAAGTATGAATTCTCCATCTTCATCTTCTTCCATAAGCTCTTCTTCATTGTCATATCTTGCACGTGATAGCATGTCAGAAACTGGATTTGCCTTTCTTGCAATATGCTTTAATTCAGGGTTGAGAGATTTAATATATGCAATCCATCTTAGCATCACAATGCCGAGTGTAGAGAAAATGAGGCAATCATGCCCAAGAGTGGAAGACAATCAGTTTCTACCACTATAGAAGCACCTATAAAGTATTCACAATCACACTTTAATGCTGTTACAACTCCCCACAATTCCCTTTTTACTTATGCATACCTTCTATTAACCCGAACACGAAGAAAGCGAAAGAAAGTGGAAAAGATGCAGGGCAAAGGCAAAAAAACAGGCAACCCGACGGAAGGAAAAGAAGGAGAAAAGGCTAAAAGTGCAAGGACAACCGTTAAAGACCTAGGCAACCACGAAAAGGGAAAGGCGCATAAAAAGCGCACCCCGAAATCTTGTAAAAGAGTGCCGGGCTCTCACCCGTGCTATTTGTAAATATAGAAGGGTAGTGAAGAGGAAGCAAGGAAGATGAAAGGACAATGGAAAACAGGGCTTGGGCTATGATCCGGCCATGTAAAAAAAGGAAAAAGGGAATGACCGCCCAAAAGGGAAGTAGGGTTTTGTATATAAAGTTGAAAAGTGAATGAAGAGCTCATTCTTTGGTGTGGCAAAATTAGTCTTCTTCTTCCTCTCTTCTTCTCTCCTTCTTGCTTGTGCATACTCTTGAGAGAGGGAGTGTGAGAGTGTGAGGGAGTGAGTGTGTGAGAGAGTGAGGAATCAAGAGGGTGAAGCTCTCCACCATCTCCTCTCCCCTTCTCCTCTTCTCTTTTCTTCTCTTCTCTTGCGCGTGCGGCTATGGAGGATGAGGCTTGGAGATGGAGGAGGCTTGAGGATGCTTGAGCTAGCATCAAGAATCGTGGAGCTACCGAAGTGTGAGAGAGAGGAGGGTACTCGATCAAGCATCAAGGTAAGTTCACTGCATTCGTAGGATCGACGGTGCGTCGGCTAGGTGAGAGATGGCCATGAGAGCTCGATTGGAACGCTTGAAACAATAAGTGGTCCGTGGGTCTTGGCGGTTGAGCGAAAGCTCCCACATTTTGGTTCCGTTGCCGGGACAGAATGAGCTCTTCATTCACTTTTCAACTTTATATACAAAACCCTACTTCCCTTTTGGGCGGTCATTCCCTTTTTCCTTTTTTTACATGGCCGGATCATAGCCCAGGCCCTGTTTTCCATTGTCCTTTCATCTTCCTTGCTTCCTCTTCACTACCCTTCTATATTTACAAATAGCACAGGTGAGAGCCCAGCACTCTTTTACAAGATTTCGGGGTGCGCTTTTTATGCGCCTTTCCCTTTTCGTGGTTGCCTTGGTCTTTAACGGTTGTCCTTGCGCTTTTAGCCTTTTCTCCTTCTTTTCCTTCCGTCGGGTTGCCTTTTTTTTCGCCTTTGCCCTGCGTCTTTTCCACTTTCTTTCGCTTTCTTCGTGTTGGGGTTAACATTACCCCCCTCCTAGACGAGTGCCAGTCCCATGGCACTTACTAGCGCAGGGAGCAAGTGGCGGTATGCACTGAAGACTGCGGGGGGACGGGGGCTTGGGGTCTGCACTGGTGACCGGGTACGTGGAGGTTGGTTGGGGATGCCGCGTAGGCTGATTTTTCTGACTGGCTGGATGCTGGGTGGGCAATTCGGATTGGAGGTCGATGAAGAAAGACTGCCTCTTGGGTTGTGGTTGCTGACACCTGCAATTGAAAACCTGTCAGGTGGTCTCTCCCTAGGGGTAGTGCTCAGTCTCTTGTATTGTGCACAAGACGTAGTTTGGGAGACAGGTCGAACTTTTAGCAAGCTAAGAGTGTTGTCCTGCACTTGAGGACCCAAACTGTGAATTAGTTCTGTGTAGGTATTATATGAGTGCCGTGCGTGTGCATATTTAAATATTACGTAGTTAGAAGACTGGGCGGCGGGGGCCGCATGGAGCAGAATTGTGGTAATGGGGAGATGAAGTACACCTTTGTCATTGTGTGGAGGCGTGTTAAGGGTGTCCCATTGTGTTCGGGACTTGCTTGCTGTTCTTCTCTTTTCTTTTCTTTTCGTTTCTTCTCTTTTTTTTTTTTTTTTGCCATGGTTACATGGGGCAGCAGTACAAGGGATGACAGGAGTTCTACTCCTCATCATCCGAGTGGTGGGGAAGGGTGGGCAGAGGGCGGGGGGCCTTGGTAAGGAATTTTCGGCTTAGCAAGTAGCCTTTAGTGTGGAGGCGGGTTTTGAGGGTGGTGGTGGAGAGAAAGGGGTGGTTGCACTGTTTGAATTTGCTATCGTTCATGTCTTCCAGCAATGCACCACAAAAGGATGGCAAAAGAGTAGCACGCATCATGAGACGAGTCATGGTGGTGCTGTCTATGGCGTTGGGGTCAAAATAGAGGGGTGGAAGGTGGCGCTCTTGGGGTGCAGGTTCCTGGTGTACTAGGATTCAAATTAATCTAAGGTAGTTACAGGTGGTAATGAAGGCTGGGTCATGGCAAGAAGTGAATTCAGTAAGGAATTTATTTATGGAGTTGTACAAATCAGGCAGGGTGAAAAGAAGAGCGTTCCTATGGGAAGTGGCATTGGCATTATAAATGATGGGAAAGTCGAACCTGCCGTGGATGGACGGGTTAAAATCCACTCCTACCCTTCGAGGAAACGGCATAAAGGTGGGGTCGTTCCTTTCCGAAGGGAGGGTGTTGCAAAACGCCATCCACGCCTCCAAGTTGACGTCAAAAATGTGTTGCCTCCAGGCGGGTTGGGAACTATAGCCTTCCACTATGCGAGGTACTTGGAGGACTTTGTTTTGCCAAAATTCACGGTCCTCGGTCCCCCATGCAGTTGGGTGGGCCTCACTCTCTTGTGACCATCTAGCCTTGAGTCGGGCCCCCATGGCGATGACATCCTCCACCAACTGAATGGGCAGCACCCTAATCAAGGCGGTGGGAAACTCGAAGCATAGGTCGAAGGGGTCTCGACTATACTCCTGCTGCTCCCAGATAATCATTTCAGCGCGGTACTCAGCGGGGGAGTCTTGGGTGCGCAGCCGGAAAGGGGCAGGCTATTTCACGAGGGGTCTGATCTTCAGTTTTCTTCTTGCCTTCTCCATCAGTTCCTTCCTTCGGGTGGTGTGGGCCGCTCTTCGTTCGGCAGATGCGTCATGGGGCGGCACTTCGGTTTGTTGGGGTTGAGGGGGTGGCGGGGCATATTCCTCGTTTTGAGGCCCTAGTTCAAGCTCGGGCTCACCCCCTTTCGCTTGCTCCTCCTCTTGTATTTTCTCCTCAGTGAACCCCAGGTCATCCATTTCCTGTGTTGTCAGTCCTGCTTGTGCCAGATATTTCCTTTGTTCCTCTAGGCTCTGCGGAGGGCCTCCTAGCTGCAGTGGTATGTGCAGGCCTGCCCCAAGGGCCGTGCGCGCAATGGTTAGCTTTCTCTGCAACTGATCATTGGCCTCTTCTGTTTCTGAATGGGTGGTGTGGAGCAGCGTGTTGATGAAGGTGCGCTGCTGAGCCATCATAGCAAGTTGGGCTGCCTCTGCCTGGTTTTCAGCCATCACTTTGTCGCCCTCCGTCTTGGCCAGCCGGCGTGCTAGGTCCCGCACCCTCTGCTCGTTATGATTTGACCATTCCTTTGCCCGCCTCTCCATGTCTTCCAGGCTTTCCCCTTGTCGGAGGGTCATTGCCATAAACTGTTGTTGCTGGGCTTTGAGCTCTTGGTGCAAGCGGGACTGCTCTCGGTGCTGCTCTGCAATCTGCTCGTTGAGTTGGTCCCGCGTCGCCTGCAACCTGCGCACCTGTTCCGCCCTCAGTTGATCCAGCTCTGCAACGTCTTGTCTAATTTTTTCAAGCTGGCTCTGCGCCTCCGAGTTGGTTGTAGATAGCTGGTCATTTCTGCGCTGAAGGTGGGCATTTGTCTCCCTCTCCCTAGTGAGACGCTCCATTAGGATTTTCCTTCGTCCCTCCTAGGTAGTGTCGCGCTCCTTCAGGGTTTTCAGCTCCTCCGCCTCCTTGGTGCTGGCCTCCTCCCTCAGCACAATAATTTCTCTTTGATATTCTGTTATTTGCCTTACTCTGTCCAGTTGGAGGGCAGCTTGCGATTCGCGCTCCGCTGCCAGCTCTTCCACCGCCACCCTCCTTTCCTACCTGGCTGTTTGCAACTGCGCGAGCAGCTCCTTTACATAGTCATCATAGTGGCCTGTTGGGGGTGGGGATTGGGGCATGGTCGTAGTGGTGGTAATCTCCTCCACTTTTTGTCTTTTCTCCTCTGGCCCTGGCTCCAGCTCGGCCATCGCTGCCCTTTTGGCCCCTGAGATTGGGGTGGCACCGACTGCTTCCCTTGCCCATTCTCTTTCCACCAAGAATTGTAGCCAGGTGACTACATTGCTTGCATCGACCTTTGGGGTGTGCATCGGGGCGGCTGTGTCAAGGGGCGTCACCTTGAGGGGAGTGGCTTGCATGGTTGGTGCGAGGAGAGGGGAGACAGGTCTGATCGGGTCTTTTCCCTTCCCTTCCGTAGGAGGCGGCGGCACAGGTTCCGGTGCACCAGTGCTGGGACCGGGTGCTTCAGATTCGGATTGATATGCCCTGCCTGCTCCCTCCATGTCTTTCCTCCGCTGTTCCTCGATGGAGCGACGCGTCGCCAGCTCCAATTCTTCTTCTTCTCGCCTCCTCAGCTCTTCCTCAGCCCTTTTTCTTCTTTCCTCTTCTTCTCTTACCGACTCTCATCGGGCCCATTCGAGCTCCTCTTTCTCTTTTCTCCTTCGCTCCTCCGCTCTCTTTCCGTGCAGGGCTTTGGTCCGTTGCTCCGTCTCCCTTTCTGGTGCAACCTGGCATTCTTCCTCCTTGTCGGTGTCCGTCTCTGTTTCATTCGACTGTTCCTCCGCCTGGGGCTGGGACTGCGACGGCGATTCGCCTCCTTTTCCGCCATCTCCCCGATTGTCCTCTCCCGCACGTCCTTGCCCTATTGCCTCATAGAGGATTGCAGTGAGGGCACCTCCAGACCCTACGGTGGAGGCCTTGGAGGATGAGGCCTTGCGGGTTGATCGAGGTGAGGGGGACTCCCCTACTACGGCCCTTCCTCCTGTTGCCAGGGCCTTTGCTGAGGCCTCAATCGTCCTTCTCACAAACCCGTTGAGGTTCACCTCATCCAATGCCTAAGCCGCGATGCTTTCGAGTAAAGGCACATTTATCCTGGACATGATGCTATTGTACCGTTGACTCGAAAATAAAGTATGCATCATTTTTGCCTGCAGCTGAATCTCTGGATCAGGGATGTCTGCCAAGTTGACTCCGTTGTTGGTGTGGACTTTCACTTTGTCCATTCCCAACATGGCGTAGACGTCCCTTTTCGGCTTCTTCTCCACCTTGTTCAGAAGCCCCAGTGCTCTTTCTATCAGCTCAGGGGTCAGTTCAACCTGCACCTGTTTGGTGGCTTCCGCGTCCCGCACTCTGATGGTGCCTCTGTTTTTGTTGAAGGTGCGTAGGAACTCGGCGCACAAGGTATAGTCTATCCTCTGGCCCACAGCTTCCAGATACCATTGTAAGTAGCATTGCTCCATGATCCGTCGTACCGCTGGTTCCTCGATCACCACATCTTCCAAGTTGAATATGTGGCGGAACTTCAGCTGATTGAATGCTCTGGTTTCCACCGTGAGTCCGTACCGCACCTGTTCCTCCTCCGAGAAAAGGAGTTTTGTTGAGAATCAGCAATCACACTCAAACAGCCTCTTTGTATGGAGCCTTAGGGTCAAGGACATGCAGGCTAACTTATCCCATATGCACAATGGTGCCTACTGCAGTTTCCTACTTTCCTATAAAGCATTGTACTTGCTTCCTTTCTTAATGCAATGGTAGTACTCTTTTCTTTTCAGTGAAGTGTCAATGTCATTGTCCACATACACAAGATTGTGTTTATGAGTCCAAGTCTCAATCTTGGAACCTAATTCACTTGTGTAACAAACAGTGTCCTTGTCTTCTCCATCATGAGTCCACACTTCTCATTTCATCCTCCATAGCTTCCGGTTTTGCCATGCTCTAGATCCCGCATTTCTCACATGGTATCAAAGCCCAGTTGGGCATGGCATTGCTTGTTTAGCCTCTCTTGATTCCTTTCAACCTCAGTCTAGCTCAATGTCAGCTCATGACTTCATCTCCCAACTCTACTCTCACTAAAGCTTCCATGGCAGCCATAGCCAGCAGCACCCTGTCAGATTGAGCTGCTTATATCTCACTCCACGGGTCAAATCTCTTGGAGCTTCCTTCTGGAAAAGTATTCCCCAACTCATAAAGCTTCCCTGTATCACATCAATCTAGGACATTGGACCATCTGGAGCTCAGCATTGTGAAAATCCTCAATCTTTGCTCTGTGTCTGCCATAGCCAGACAGGACCTACCTTACTTGGAGCTTCCATAACTCTTCAACCAGGCCATTTCAGCCCACGATTTCTTCTAGGGAGTTGTTCCTCTGCTCAAGGCGCTTCATCCTGGCACAAAAATTGACTGCATTACTGCGCCCTGGCTCCAGCATTGCGGAAATCGCGGAATCCTGTCAGAACTGCGCCTGCTTCTGTTCGACGTGTCTGCGTGCTTCATACAGGCCACAATCTTGACGATTATGATAGGGCTTTGGTAGCCCATGAAGTCAGCTTCCTAGGCATATAAAAATTTTTGAAAATGATCCACTGTAGCTCCTGCAATTAGCAAAAAAACCAGGCCCCTGTCTCAGAAACCCTAATTCCACCATAGCCAAAGCTTCAAAATTCTGACATTTTTTCACTGTTTCTCTCACTGAAGTTATCAACAGTGATTTTAATCACTGAGCAATACTCTCTGAAGTTCATTAAAGTACTGTCACTCAAATCTGAAGGTATGAGCATCAAATCAAGAAGGGGAAGATCACTTGGATTTTAAAAGAGTAAAAGACTTTTGCAGATTTGGTATTCATTGACACTCAGTTAGTGTTTTTTAGCACTTGTGTCTCTCAACCAATTCTTCTGTTGATCAAATCTAATAAGTCTGAAGTTGATTTGCTACTGTTCCCGTAAGTCTAACATGGGCAAAGACTCTCCAAATGCTCGATTCAAAGGAGTCGGGTTCCACACTTGGCAAACCCGCATCAAGCTCATCCTGATGAAGAAGGATCTCTGGGCCATCACAAATGGCAAAGAGAAGAAACCTCGGGATGCGGACCTTGCAACTACTTGGCAAAAGAATGATGACAGAGCACAGGCCATTATCAAACTGGAGCTAGACGACAGTTATATCCATCATGTGGATAACTGTGAGACCTCACAGGATACATGGAAAAGACTTGACACCCTGTTCGGTGCACAATCTAAATCATCAAAGTATGGTCTCCTAATTGAGTTCTTCAGGCTTGAAATGAAGTCCAGCACATCACTTGCCACACATCTCAATTACATGGAAGGACTCCTAACCCAACTTGCAGGAATCAACATTAAAATGGATGAAGATGTTTGCATTGGTGTTCTACTTAAGAGCTTGCCTCCTGAATATAATAATGTATCAACAACTTTAATCAACATGCCAAATCCTGAACTTGTTGATATCCAAGCATCACTATTAGAAGAAGAAAAGAAGCTAAAAACTAAAGAAGAACCAAGTACCTCTAGAGATGAGCATGCATTATATGTTGGCAACAGGTACAAAGGCAAGAAGGATCAGCTCTTCTGTGACTTCTGCAAAAAGGACCGGACACACCGAGAAGTTCTGCCATGCAAGAAAGAGATCCCAAAAGGCCTATCTAGTCGCAGTCAAAGAAGAAGAAGAAAATGGAGCAAAGGAAGAAGAAGATGAAGATGAAGACCACCAGGATCGGAAGGACAAGACTCATCAGTCCTTGTACTCTCATAATTCTGATAGACTGTTTTAAAAGCCTTGTACTTCCTTGCCCTAATGCTTCCTGCCATAAGCCTTGTAAACTCCTTATGTAACTTGGCATTACAGTCCCTGTACACTTTTTGAGGCTCATGTTACAGCCTCTGGATGTCCACCATGTTTATGGTACCCACACTTAGCCTTTTTTGTGACAGCCTCTGGTGTTTTGCCATGTCTATGGTATGCCCACACTTTGCAGGTGGTTCTCATTACAGCCTCTACACACTTTGTGCCTTTTCTAGTTGTGATTGAGGAGGGGTGTTGAGAATCAGCAATCACACTCAAACAGCCTCTTTGTATGGAGCCTCAGGTTCAAGGACATGCAGGCTAACTTATCCCATATGCACAATGGTGCCTACTGCAGTTTCCTACTTTCCTATAAAGCATTGTACTTGCTTCCTTTCTTAATGCAATGGTAGTACTCTTTTCTTTTCAGTGAAGTGTCAATGTCATTGTCCACATACACAAGATTGTGTTTATGAGTCCAAGTCTCAATCTTGGAACCTAATTCACTTGTGTAACAAACATTGTCCTTGTCTTCTCCATCATGAGTCCACACTTCTCATTTCATCCTCCATAGCTTCCGGTTTTGCCATGCTCTAGATCCCGCATTTCTCACAAGTTTGCCCGCTTTGTCTTGACCTGCCATGGTCGCAACCTGTACATTCAGTCAATTCATTCCTTAGTATTTTGGTAACCAATTCGTAGGACAACCATAGCAGATTTTATCATTTATAATCATGATTTTTTCCTTTCAAACTTCTATCACCTATTTCTGCATGGCATTTTAATTTGGAGCCTTTTCATGCGTGGTTCACTTTTTAGTTTTAACATTCATGCTTGGTTTGCTTTTTAATTTGGAGCCTTTTCATGCGTGGTTCACTTTTTAGTTTTAACATTCATGCTTGGTTTGCTTTTTAGATTTACTGCCCCATCCCCCTTGTGGAAAAGAAAAATCCGTCCCAGGATTGGGGTGTGGGTTCAAGGGGTTCAGGTTGTTTTGTGGAGGTGCCAATCGTAGAAGTTGGGGCTATATTCGAGGTGTGCAGAGTGGTTCAGGTCACAGGGTCGGATGCCTATGTGGGTGATTTATGTGAGGACATCGGTGAGGAAATTGCCTGAGTTGATCCGACTTGCGATGTGGAGCTCTTCTTCTGTCAGGATGCGATCGAGATAGGGGTGTCCTAAGATATGCTCGTCCATGGTTCGACCTCGAAGAGTGGTTAACACTCGATACGAGGTGGGCGCGATGTATGTGGGATCATACTCGGCTGTCTTGATGGCTCGGCGTTGTTCGGCGTTGGTCATTATGCAGCATCCTTCCACTGCCCATTTTAATCGAAGAGTGTACCACTGCTTCAAGAAGGGAGATTCGGTGTCCGCGAGGTGGGACAACATTGCTGTTTCTTGGCTGGTAAGGCCGGACGTTGTGCGCGGGTCAAACAATGGAATGAGGGGTTGCTTAATGGCTTGCTCTTTGGAGACCTCGCGAGCGAGTAGCTCAGCGGCGGAGCGTGAAGCTTATGCGAAGGCGAATTCAAAAGTCTCCCAAGAGCAAGGCATGGTGCGCACGTCCGTTGCAAGGGGTTCCGCTAACAGTCCCAAGTCTAGGCGGTCATAGCTAAGGGCCAGTGCCACAAAGGTGGCGTCGAGTTGTTTGATGCAGTCCACAACGTCATCCCCCGTGTCCTCTGCAAGGTCAGCGGCCAGCGTTAGGAATGACTTCCGTTCATAGGAAGGCTTAAGGCCAACGGGTGGTGGAGGTTTGATGGGGCTAGAGGTTCTGTCGGTACAGAGTTGCTGTTGGGGGTCTGTTTGAGTCAGCAACTCGGGCAGTGGTTGGATGGATGGGTCGGGGTTGCTCTTAGGGCCCATGCTAGGGCGGTCGGCAGGGCTGCTGGGTTGCGAGCCAGGGTGGTTGGGTGATATCGCCGGTGGTGGTGGCCGGTGCTTGGGCTGTTGGGCGTGTGCGACGCCTGCGGGGGGACTCGCAAAGGAGTCGGGTGGCTGGGGTGGACTCTGTGGTTCGTGGTCTTGAAGCGTCAGAGGACAAGGCCTTGCGATTGACGTAGGAGCAAGGCCCTTGTCAGTTGGGACCTTGGGGATCCACAGCGAGGCATTCCCTTCATAGTAGCCTTGTGCACGCAGCAGGATTTTAGGGACCCATATTTGTTTAACCACGCGGTGCTTATGATGATGGTGTTTTGGTCCTCTAGGTTTAGGTTTGTAGGTATGTCGCGGACCCGCGCGTCTAGTTCTAGGCTGATCTCGAGGCTTCTTGGGTACCCAATGCAAGTGAGCTTGTTGGGGTTTTGCCTTAGGTCTGGCAGGTTGCGGTGCATGGGGATTTGGGTGTAGTAAATATACACGGCCCTGCTCCTTAGTCCTGGGTGCGGCTATTTCTATTGGTGGCCCATTGAGTGATGCTGGGGTCACGAGGTGCTGACTAAAAGTCGTGATAATAGCCACATTCCCGATTGTTAGGTGGATGCGTTGTGACTCATAATCAACATTGCAACGGGTCTGCTTTTTAAAAGTTCGCCCGAGCAATGACTCTGTGCCTGCCTCCCTGGCATCGAGTAGGACATAGAACATCATGGGTATAGTTTCAGTCTCGATAGAAATGGCAACCCTGCATGTGCCGAGGAGCGGGTAGGATTGGGCCCCATATGGGTTCAATCTGGCTATTGTGGGATGAAGCGTTGGCGCGCCAAGTTGGGTCCAATGCTCATGCGTCAAAATGTTAAAATCCGCCCCCTCGTCGATTAGGGCATTGAAGGAGCACGTCTGCTTGGCCGTGACCGTGATGCGGAGGTACGCGGGTTCTACAAGCTCGTCCTCATTCTCGCCGATTTTTGTAAGTGTGGCTACTCGTATTTTAACGTACGTTTCCACCATTGGTTGTTCATGTAGTGGGTGAGTGGGCGGATAGTACGTTTTGATTTGACTGCCGTTAAAGAAGCCCATTCCCTCTCCATCCAGTGTTTCCAGCTCGACGTTACCCATTCGGCTGATTGCGCGGATCTTAAAGGGCCCGAGACCTCTGAATTTCATCTTCTGTTTGTGTCCTTTAACTTAATAGAGGAGCACTAGGTCTCCCGGCTCAAAGTCTCGTTGCTTGACGTGTTTGTCAAACCAGCTTTTGCGTCTAGCTTTCTCATAAATAAGCACATGGGTGGCTAGGAGACATACCTCTGATAGGCGTTCTAGCTCGACTAAGCGTTGCGTCCAAGCCTCCCTCCCCTCCCAACGTTCTTGGAGTGCTATCCGCAGGCTAGGGACAAAGAATTCTAGTGGGAGAATAGCTTCGGTCCCATAGGTGAGCCTAAAAGGCGTTTGTCTGACGGCCGTCTTATAAGCTGTTCGGTAGGCCCACAGGGCTGCCATCAACTTGTTATCCCAGTCACTTCGTGAGGTTGAGACTACTTTGGTCAGGACAGTGATGAGAATTTTATTGGTTGACTCAGTCTGGTCGTTAGCCTGAGGGTAATATGGTGAGGATTTGCGATGGATGATGAGGAAAGTAAATAGGAGATGGGCTATCGCTTCGTTGATGAAATGTGTCCCCTGGTCGCTGACCAATTCGATGGGGCACCCAAAACGCGAGATTACTTGTTTCCATAAAAACTTGGCAGTTGTCCTAGCGTCGTTTTTCCGTGTGGCCCTCACCTCTGCCCATTTGGTGAGGTAGTCCGTGGCCACCATGATGTATCTGGCCTATGAATACTGTGCCGCAGGGCTGATGGGTCCTATGAAGTCGATTCCCCACTTTTCAAAGGGTTGGCGAGCGATAACTGGGGTTAACTCCATCTGATCTTTACGGACCGGGACCCTTGTCCGTTGGCACTCGTCGCAGTGTTTGACAAATTGTGAGGCATCACGAAAGAGAGTGGGCCACCATAGCTAGGACTGCAACACCTTTCGTGCTGTAGTATCCCCGCTAAAGTGTCCTCCGGCAATACTTTTGTGCGCCTCTGAGAGCACATTGTGCATTTCATACTCACACACGCATCTACGTAGCAGACCGTCTTGCCCCAGCCTACAGAGCTGGCCTGCGATCAACTGATAGGGCTGGATCTTTAGGATTAACTGCCTAAGCCATGCCCGTTCTATCGGTTGTTCGAGTAGCCCATGATCGAGTACTTGGACTATGTTGTCTACCCAGTATGGTGTGAGGTCGGCCCTGAATAGTCTTTTTCGTCGGATACATGGAATAAGTGGCTGTCCGGTAATTCGTCCACTATGCCTTGTCCAGCAGCTTCTCCTGTGGGTACTCGGGACAGATGGTCAGCCATGTAGTGTTGTCTTCCCTTCTGTACTACCACTGAGAAGTCAAATTCCAGGAGCAGGAGAAGCCATCGGGCTATACGTCCTGTAGCACAAGGTTTGTTGACTAGATAGAGCAGGGCTTGATGGTCCACAAAGAAGGTGAAGGGGGTGGCTAGCAGGTAATGCCGGAACTTCTTCACGGCGAATACCATGGCTAATCCCTCCCTTTCTGCTGTTGAATAATTCATCTCCGTTTCAGTGAGATGCCTGCTCGCAAAACTCACTGGGTAATCTAAGTTATGCTCACCAGGTTGGCACAGCACCGCCCCCATGGCGAACTTAGAGGCGTCGATGTGTACATGAAATGACATAGTCCAATCTGGAGGTCATAGGATAGGTGCCGTGGTTAGGGCTTTCTTCAGTTCCTCGTAGGCTCGTTGGCAGGTTTCGGTCCACTGGAAGACAATTAGCAGCTTGTACAGAGGCCTAGCGATCAACGCGTAGTTCAGTACAAACCGCCGATAGTATCCTGTGTGACCTAAGAAGCATTGAACTCCCCTATAATTACTTGGGGGTGGGAGGTCCGCGATAACCTTGACCTTTGAGAAGTCCGTGGCAATGCCGTTTTTGGATACCACGTGTCCCAAAATGCATCCGTGGTTTACCCAAAACTGACATTTCAGGGGGTTGAGAGAGAGACGGTATAACCGGCACTGTTCGAAGACCGCGCGGATTTTTTTGAGATGCTGGTTCTAGGCCGAATGGACACACAGGTCATCGACGAAGACCTCTAACTCCTTGCGAAGCATGTCCTTGAATATGGTGCACATGAGGCATTGGAAAGTGGCGGGGGCATTGGTTAGCCCAAATGGCATGACCACATAGGCAAAGACGCCCCACTTAGTGGCGAAGGCGGTCTTGTGCCTATCCGCAGGGTGCACTTGCACCTGATTGTATCCTGAGAAGCCATCCAGGAAACTGTAGGCTTCCTTACCTGCCACCCTCTCAAGCATGTGCTCGGTGTACAGTAAGGGATAGTTATCTCTCTTTGTTGCTGCGTTTACTTTCTTGTAATTGACGCACACTCGAATCTTGCCATTTTTTTTCATCACAATGACTATGGGTGATACCCAGTCCGTGTGCTCAATTTCGTAAATGAATCCGGCTTGCATCAACTTGTCAATTTCCTCCTTGACAGCATGGGCATGCTTTGGGTTCATGGGGTATGGGCGTTGCTTGACCGGCGTTGCATCTGTTGTCATGGGTATGTTGTGAGTCACAACACTCGGATCTACCCCATGTAGCTCATCTAAAGACCAAGCAAACACATCCCGATACTCCCGCAAAAGAGTGATGAGGCTGGATTCTTCCTCCGTGGTCAGGTCCTCGGCAATGAACACTGGTCGGGGTGTTACTTGTTCCAGGGCTAGGTTTATCTCCTTAACCTTGGCTGGCCCTTCGATGGGTTCGCGGGTTTGCCCTTGGCGCTTGGCACTTAGTAGGAACCACCACCCTATCCCCTCTTTTGAATTTTAAAAAGCGCTTAGGAAGGTCTTTGGCTTCCTTTGCTCCTCCGATCGCACATTGTCGGGACGCTCTACTTCATTCTGCCGTAACCGTCGGCGCCTCAGGTGGATGGGTAAGTCTCCCCTGGTGCGTCTGGTCATGGGTGGCCTAGGGATTTCTGGGTCATCCTCTGAAGTGACTTCAGATTCAGAGTCGAATTTCCCATTTTCACTAGGGGAGGTGGTCTCCCCTGGCGGCCCAGTTCGGATGGCGACTCAGTTCTAAGCATGGCTGCCGTTTTTGGTTGGGTCAGGCCGACCTGCTTAAAATCCACAGCTCCCATCTGTTCCAACCAAACGTGATCGCATTTTGCACACATGACTCCTTGGTCCAGTCTAAGGGCCAGCCTCGGCTGTGGTTTTGCATCTGCTCGGATTTGCTCAATCTCTCGCCCTTCGATGTCATAATCTACGGTGTCCATCTCATCCTCACTTCCTTCATCGAAGGGTTGGCAATCTTCGTATTCGTCGCCGGAATCCGCCCCGCTGGTTTGCTCATCGTCCCCCAAGGCCTGCTCTGCCTCATTTTGTTGGTCGGGGACCAATGCCCAGTTGTATTTGAGATTTAGTTCGTGCACTCTGGTCCGCTTCCATTCGGGTTCCTCCAAGAGGTCTTGGAGCGGCCTGAAATTGGCGGCTGTGTTGCGTGCCAGTTGGTCCGTTAGGTGCCCCAGTATTCCCTGGAGCTCTTTCCTGTTGGTTGGCACTTGGGAGGCGACAGGCTTAGGCCCGTCATGGAGGCTTGCTGCCATCATGTAGACAGGTGCAGGCTGTGTTTCTCTTGGCTTGCCAACTGTTTTGACAGCCTGCTCATATGCTTCATGATCTGAGAACGGCAGGTCAAGTGTAGCGAGAACATGCATCCAATCCCGCTCGTCCTCTGGGTAGGGGATGTACCTCGTCAAGGACCCATAGGGTTCCTTGCTGTGGGTGGTTCCCCTGAGTAGAGTAGAGATGGCATCCAGGTCGACTGGTGAGGTCTTCCAAGTGGCCATCTCTATTCTCACAGCGTCACTTCGGTTGCCCAGGAAGATCAGACTGTTACCCCAGTCCTCGATAACTCTGGCATTGTGCATCCAGGGTCGACCCAATAAGACATCATAGTCCACTCCCTTCATGATGATGAAGTCGACAGAGAACTGGAATCCTGCAATCTTCACTAGCCAATTCTTCAAGACCCCAAATGGTCTCACTCGCATGCCATTTGCTAGCGTGACGTTAAACCGAGCAACCTCGACAGGTGGGTTTCCCCACTTCTGTAGCATCGCATGGTAAAGCACACTGACCCCAACTCCCGTGTCTATGATCCCCTTTCTCATTGCGTCCCCCAGAGCTAGGACTGGCAAGACTGCATGCATTTTTGAGCCCTCCCAGAAGGCGTTGACGTGCAAGGATTTAGGGTCTGAGTGTAGCGTCAAACTTGGTAAGTGCGCTTCCGTGTCCTGGTCTTGAGCCTTTGCCGGAGCTCGCTGGTGTGGTCCTTCGACCCACTGTTTGAGGTCCTGCCATAGGGTAGAGGGCTGCTGGAGCAGCTCTCCCAGTCCAACTATTACATGTGTGGTCACTAGTGTGGTTAGGAGATTGAGAAACACTCGTCATTCCCTTTGTTCAGACTGTCCGGGCCAATGGCCATGGCTGTCCTATGGTTCTGTTACGTCGAGGCTTGGCCTTCTCGGCACTGCTTGGGGCGTAGCAGCCTCGGCAGACTTAGGTTGGGGTAGTGATAACGGTGCACTCATGCTGGAGAGGTCCTCAATCTCATCCTCCATGATGGGCTCGACATCCTTGAGGTGCTGTTGAGCCTCCTTCACCCATTCCTTCACCTTTTCTATGGCTTCCAATTGCCGCCTGGGGTGTGGGTATTCCCTACCTTAGCGCTTTCCTATTGGGCAGTTCTAGGGGCTGAAGTCTCCGCCTCTGTGTCTGAGACTTTCTTTCCATGGGGTAAGGTCGTAATGCTGTCGGTCTTTAGTGCGACCTTAGCCTCTAACCTCTTCTTTTTTCGCCTACGGCTTTTCTTTCCTACTGAGGTGGCGTCGAGATTGCTAGGTCCTGGTAGAGAGACACCGGCCTGCTTCGTTTGTGCTCGGGTCATCACTCGTAGGGGGATAGGTGTGGCCTCCCCATCGGGGTTTTCAACACCAAACAGTCCCAGTGGGACAGACGGTAAATTAGCTGTACCAGAAGGTGGCTTCTGTTTTGGGCAATCTATGAAAAGATGAGTGATTCCGCACTCTGGACACCTTTGGTCTACTTTGTCCCTACTTTGCTGCTCTCTTTCTGGGCAGCGTGATGAAACGTGACCGGGATGTCCACATGTCCAACAAGTGACTGGATCCTGTGGCTGCCCTCCCGGGCCTCTACCCCGTCCTCGTCCGAGTGCCATCACCGGTACTGGTCGGTAATCCATGAGGATTACATTTCCCTCGTTGTCATGCGAGACGTAAGGGTACATGTAGGTCTCTTCGTCATTGGGCTCCTCTACGTAGTGCACAGGAGCATCGCTCGGTGGGTGGGTCACATAGGGACCAAGCGGTCTAGGTATACCGATAGGATTTATGTCCAGCCTAGGGACTGCTGGATTCATGTCGTTAGGTGCTGGTAGGGAAGGAGGAGTTCCCCTTTTGTAGAATGGCTATGGCCTGTTAGCCAGGTAAGGCTGGCCGTAGGGCTGCGTGTATGGTAGTCTTCGTGGTAGTCTACAGTGTGCGGCATCATGGCCGAACCTCCCGCAGTTAGCATAGGGTCTTGACCTAGGGTCTTGACATTCTGCTGGCAGGTGGTTTCCTCCACAGTACACGCACTGGACATGCGGACGCGTAGGTCGCCTTAGCAAGTCTTGTATTTTGGCCAGTTCTGTCTTGACCTCGGCCAAGCCGTGGTCCGTCTCGGCGGCCTTCCCCTTATCGTGGGATGATGCGTTGAATCGCTCGCTAGAGGTTGGCATTCGTTCTAAACTCCGTGGGTTGATTTCTTTTGGGTTCGAGCTCCTGGAGCTCTGCTCCTTCAGCTGGTCATCGACCCTAATGGCCTCCTCAAAAACCCTAGCCACTACGTCCCTTTGAAAGCTTGAGTTGCCTGCTAGTGCTTTGTACAATTCTTCATCCCGAATCCCGCTGATGAACACGGTTGACACAGCTCTGTCAGTCGGTCTTTCGCCCAAGGGGATTCTCTTAAGGAGGCTTCTCACGTGGGTCACATAGTCGCGGATGCCCTCCTTCTCCTTCTGCTTGACGTTCATCAGACGCACTAGCAGGTTGTCAGAGTATCCAGGTTCGGCAAACCTCTTGACAAAAAGGTCCTTGAGGTTATTGAAGTTGGCCCGTTCTATAGCATCTAGGCTCGTATACCACGTCCTACCCTTATCGCTTAAGCAAAGTCCGAATGCTTGCGCACGTTGGGCATGGTCATTGAGGCCATTGGCTTCGCAGACCTGCTCAAACTGCTCGACAAAGCTGTACGGGTCGTCCGGTGGCTGGTACTTATCGAGTTGCTTAGCGACGATAGGTATTTTGGCTTGGCCCTTTGCACCCTGGGTTGCCCCTAGTCCTGCAAGTAGCGAGGTTGCTAGCGCAGCGGCACTTTGCTCCACCGCAGTGTTATCGAGCAACCGCTTCATGAGGAGCTCGCCCATCGTCAAGTCTTCCTCGAGTGCTCTTTCCTGGTCCGTTCGGTTTCGGCCAGCCAAGTTCAACACTCGCTGCACCTCATGCAGTTCCATGCTTTGCCTTAGGCTCCTGGCTTGTTGGTCCCTATTATAGTGTGCTATGCCCTGCAGTGCCTTGCGGGCTAGCCTCCTCTCTTCCTCTAGGTCTGCAATGATTGCCTCCGCCATCTGGCCATGGTGTTCGTACCTGGCATGCGCATCGTAACTGCTCACCATTTGCTGTATGGCTTCTAGAAATGCGCTAACATCTAGCTCCCCTACAAACTGATGATCTGAGCCTCCCTCTGTCATGGTGGAATTCTCACGCCTGGTTGTAAGTCAGATCCTTGTCGTTGTCGCTCCTTGCTTGATCCTGCCTTGCGCTCTGTGCGTTCGTTACGCTTATGTTTTCTCCTAGTGGTGGGTTTTTTGGCAATTTATCTGAGTGAGTTCTTTTAAATTTTTGAATGCAGTGCTCAACTTAGGGTCACTCGTGAGCGTATTGTCCCTCGTGCACTCGTGCTCAAACAGGCTTTCGACTTTCCTAAATGTTCTTCAAGTGCGGAAATTCAATCAGAGTGCTGTGAGTGCTTTCCTTACTCTTGCTCACTCTTGCTCGTTTTGGGCCTGACAGGCTTTGCTACTCTAGTCCTGGCTGCCTTATGGGTCACAGGGCCCTATGCTGCTTCTTGTTGCTCACGTGGGGGTGGGTCACTGGGGGAGTGCCCCAGTGTGCTCCTAGATGGGTCAGGTTTTGTTTTGGTTTGACTCTGGGAATCAGACGTCCGATTTACCAGTGGTCTAATTTACCAGTGGTCCGATTGTGGGGATCGGACCAGGTATGTTAGGGCGAAGTGGGGGTCTTAGGGTCCGCGTGTCCGATTCTCAAGAATCGGACGGGCGAGTGTGCGAGGAATCGGTCCGATTCTAGGAGGTCCGATCGGACCGGTCGATTCGATTCTTTCTGGTCCGATTCTGGGGATCGGACTAGACATGGTCCGACTGGTGACGTGTATTACTCCGTCCGATCGGACCGGGTGGGTCCGAGTCAGAGCGTCCGAGTGGTTCGAGTAGTTGGGTCGGACAAGTTGGTCCGGGCGTCCGATTCTAAAAGAAAGCGACGGTCAGTCCGAGTGCCACGTGGCACGTCCGATCGGATCAGTTAGTCCGAGTCTAGTGATTGAGCGGGTTGTTCCGATCGGACAGTTGTCTGAGTGTCCGATTCTGGGAATCGGACACTGGGTCGGCCATCCGATTCCGCCGGTCCAATGGGTCACACACACCAATTTGCTCGATTTTCACTAGGTGTATTACCCTATTGGTTGTGCGATTACCCCGCGACAGAGCTGAAGTGGAGCAGACGAGATCGATTACCTGAAGTCGCCCAATGCGATGTCCTTCTAGCTCCAGTCGATCGGACAGCTGCCCAGCTCGCTCACTCTTTCACTCTCTGTCTCTCTCACTCTCTATTGGTTGGAAATGGGGTCCTCTAGCCCTCCCAGAGTTTATACCCTGCTAGTTCTGCCCTACACACTACAGGTTCCTTCCCTGGGGTTTCCTATGCCGTTACCTTGCATCTACTCCATTTTTTCCCTTTGTTCCTGTGATTTTTCCCATGTTTCACAGCAGTAGCCCTCTGCCTTTTCGTGTGTGATTCCCTACTACTAGTCTATCCTAAACACATCCTGAATCGAAAGCAAAACACTGAACTAATTTCTCCCTGTTTTCCAGTCATTAATAACCAGATTGTTCCAAAATGCTTACCTGTTCTGAAGATAAAAAACACCAGACTTCCTACCTATCTCAAGCTCCGTTTCAGGGTGAATGCCCTACTTCGATGCTCGATATGGGGCGCGCGAGTGCTCGAGCTTGAATCCGTTGGTCCTGGCAACGGAACCAAAATGTGGGAGCTTTCGCTCAACCGCCAAGACCCACGGACCGCTTATTGTTTCAAGCGTTCCAATCGAGCTCTCATGGCCATCTCTCACCTAGCCGACGCGCTGTCGATCCTACGAATGTAGTGAACTTACCTTGATGCTTGATCGAGTACCCTCCTCTCTCTCTCACTTCGGTAGCTCCACGATTCTTGATGCTAGCTCAAGCATCCTCAAGCCTCCTCCATCTCCAAGCCTCATCCTCCATAGCCGCGCGCGCAAGAGAAGAGAAGAAAAGAGAAGAGGAGAAGGGGAGAGGAGATGGTGGAGAGCTTCACCCTCTTGATTCCTCACTCTCTCACACACTCACTCCCTCACACTCTCACACTCCCTCTCTCAAGAGCATACACAAGCAAGAAGGAGAGAAGAAGAGAGGAAGAAGAAGACTAATTTTGCCACACCAAAGAATGAGCTCTTCATTCACTTTTCAACTTTATATACAAAACTCTACTTCCCTTTTGGGCGGTCATTCCCTTTTTCCTTTTTTTACATGGCCGGATCATAGCCCAAGCCCTGTTTTCCATTGTCCTTTCATCTTCCTTGCTTCCTCTTCACTACCCTTCTATATTTACAAATAGCACGGGTGAGAGCTCGGCACTCTTTTACAAGATTTCGGGGTGCGCTTTTTATGCGCCTTTCCCTTTTCGTGGTTGCCTTGGTCTTTAACGGTTGTCCTTGCGCTTTTAGCCTTTTCTCCTTCTTTTCCTTCCGTCGAGTTGCCTGTTTTTTTGCCTTTGCCCTGCGTCTTTTCCACTTTCTTTCGCTTTCTTCGTGTTCGGGTTAACAGAAGGTATGCATAAGTAAAAAGGGAATTGTGGGGAGTTGTAACAGCATTAAAGTGTGATTGTGAATACTTTATAGGTGCTTCTGTAGTGGTAGAAATTGATTGTCTTCCACTCTTGGGCATGATTGCCACATTTTCTCTACACTCGGCATTGTGATGCTAAGATGGATTGCATATATTAAATCTCTCAACCCTGAATTAAAGCATATTGCAAGAAAGGCGAATCCAGTTTCTGACATGCTATCGCGTGCAAGATATGACAATGAAGAAGAGCTTATGGAAGAAGATGAAGATGGAGAATTCATACTTAAAGACTTTCATTCTATGGCTGCTTAAATACCTTTTCAGTTACTGCATATACTAGTCCAAAGCTAAAAACAACAGGGTGGTCAACTAGAAGCCAGCATGCTTATTGCATTGCTCAAGTTCTAGTTCATTTCCTTAAAGAAGATTGGCTGAAGATCGGCCAATATTTGAGCACAATGAAGAAGAAGGAGACTTGGACTGATGAGAAGTTCAAGCATATCAAGAGGAAATCTTATGGTTTTTTTCTTAAAGAAGGACATCTATGGAAGCATGCAAAGAAGAAGAAAGGAGCACCTGTTCGAGTTGTAGGTAACAAAAGGTTGCAACAACAGATAATGAAGGAATTTCGTGAAAGCTTGTGCGCACGACATAGAGGCATATGGGGAACCTTTATTAAAGTTAAAGAAAAATATTGGTGGAAAAACATGTATGAGTGTCAAGATTATGGGAGAGAAGGAAGGAGTCTCACTTGAAGCTTTCTTGCTTGCACAATGGGGGAATACACACAAGGGTGGAGGCTGAAAACAGTTTTCCTCTTCTTAGTTGTGTAAGCCAAAAGAACTCAAGTACAAAGAAATAGAAAAATCCTCTATATGGGTCTCAAACCAAACTCAACTAACTAAGGTGGCATACTAACTGAGCCACGAACTAGAGTAGATAAGGATAGCTATCATGTAGCTATTATTCATGGGCGGTGTACCAACCGCGTCTGCAACTGACAAGTTGGTGACATAAATACACAACGGTCACCCTGGCGTATCACGAGTGGAGCTCGATATCTCAACACTCCCCCTCGAGCTCAATCCCAATTCCTGCACACCAAGCAGGTCTCTGAACTTGCGCAGCTTCTCTGCGCCCAATGCCTTCGTGAATATGTCAGCTACCTGATCCTCTGTGCTGACATAAACTAGATCAATAAGACCTAGTAAAACCCTCTCTCGCACATAGTGATAATGCACCTTAATGTGCTTTGTTCTAGCATGATAGACTGGGTTATTTGCCAAGTGTATACTACTCATGTTGTCACAATAAATGACAACTGGTCCATCTGTAGACTGATGCATATCATAAAGTAGCTTATGCAACCAAGCTACCTCACATGCAGCCATTGCTGCACCCCTGTACTCAGCCTCTGTGCTCGACAAGGCAACTGTAGGCTGTTTCTTGCTACTCCAAGTGACTGCAGCACTCCCAAAAGAGAACACATATCCACTGGTAGATCGTCTATCAGAAATGCTACCAGCCCAATCAGCATCAGTGTATCCATGCAACTGTATCTGAACCCTAGTCTCATAAAATAGTCCATACTGCAATGTGGACTTCACATACCTGAGTATCCGTCTAGCCGCATCCAAATGTGGTTTCCTTGGAGCCTTCATAAACTGACTTACCAATCCAATAGCATAGCTCAAATCTGGCCTGGTAATAGTCATATAAATCAAACTTCCTACTATGCGTCTGTACATAGTAGGGTCTTCTAGAAGCTCACCTGCATCTGTGCTCAGCTTCACATTCTGCTCCAAAAGAACTGAAATAGGCTTCCAGCCTGTCATCCCATATTTGGACAACATGTCCAATCCATACTGCCTCTGCAAGAGCTGTATCCCACTTGGTGATCTAATCACCTCAATGCCCAAGAAATAACGCAGCTCTCCCAAATCCTTCATCTCAAACTTCTGCTTCAATAGCATTTTCACATGAAGGATATCTTCATCACTGTCACCTGTCATAATCAAATCATCAACATAAATGACAAGTAGCATAATACCTTTCTCTATTTTTCTCACATAAAGTGAGAAATCTGCCTTGGAAATCTGAAAGCCAATAGTGACAAGATATTGTTCTATCTTGTCAGACCATGCTCTAGGTGCTTGCTTCAAGCCATACAAGGCTTTCTTCAACCTGCAAACAAACTCAGGATGATCAGCATGCACATAACCTGGTGGCTGCTCCATATAGACCTCTTCTTGCAAATCACCATGCAAGAAGGCATTCTTTACATCCATCTGATGTAAAGACCATCCCTTTGATGCAGCCATAGCAATGACCGCTCTTACGGTTTCCATCCTTGCAACCGGACTGAATGTTTCTTCATAGTCAATACCATATGTTTGTGTATACCCCTTGACTACTAATCTTGCCTTGTATCTATTCACAGAAGCATCTGCATTGTGCTTCACCTTATAAACCCACTTACAGCCAATTGCATTTTTACCTTTCAAAGGTACCAATTCCCATGTAGCATTTGCTTCCAAGGCATCCATTTCTTCATCCATGGCTTTCTCCCATTTTTCTTTTCCCATGGCTTGCTCAAAAGAAGTGGGTTCTTGTTCCTATATCACTTTGACCATATATGCATAGTGAATGGCTATAAATCCATCATATTTCAGCCTATCCACAGGATACCTAGCTCTCGTAGACCTGCGCAAAGTAGGTTCACTCCCAGGTGCTCTCAAAACATCCCTGGTCTTCCTTACTCCAGGTGTAACAATAGAAGGAATACCCAACTCATCATCAATGCTCTGTTCTGAGCCAGTGGATTCACCATCCACATAAGAGTGACCTGCATTCACATCAAACATGGGCTGATCAACCTTCTCTTTTCCTTTTCGTGATACCTGCATACCACTATCTGCATTACTTTGAGAAGATTCTCCTGATCTCAATCTGCCTGTCCATGGCGAAGAATGTGAACCACTGCTAGAGGACGCTCCAGGTCCACTAATATTTTGTGACTGCTGCTGTGAATTCTGTGAAGTATTACCATTTTGTGCATCTACATCATCAATCACATTTACTGGTTTATACCAGCTACTCATCTCATCAAAAACAACATCTCTACCCACTGTAAACTTACGAGTAGAAGGGTTATAGCATCTATACCCTTTTTGCTGCAGAGAGTAACCAATAAAGATACACTTCTCAGCTTTTGGATCCAACTTGGATCTCAACTCATCTGGCACATGTACATAGGCAATGCAACCAAAAATTTTCAAATGAGAAATATCTGGTTTCCTACCAGTATACCTCTCCTCTGGAGTCATTCCATGTATTGCTGCAGTGGGAGTCCTGTTCATTATGTAAACTGCTGTAGCAACTGCTTCAGTCCAATAAAAATCTGGCAAGTCTTTTTCATTGAGCATGGCACGAGATACCTCTCCAATATGCCTGTTTTTCCTTTCTGCAATTCCATTTTGTTGTGGGGTATGACTGCATGAATATTGCTGCTTTATGCCATGCTCCTGCAGGAACCTTGCAAACTCATTTGAGAGGTACTCTCCCCCTCCATCTGACCTTAGGCATTTTATCTGCAGGCCTGTTTCTTTTTCAACCATCACTTTAAGAGTTTTGAAATGCCCAAAAACTTCACTTTTCTTTTTTATAAAATACACCCAAACTTTTCTGCTATAGTCATCAATAAAACTGACAAAATAATGACAGCCTCCAAGAGATGCAGCTTTAGTTGTCCACACATCAGAGTGGATTAATTCCAATGGCTTCTTACTCTCTTGAACATGTCTAGGAAATGGTTTCCTTGCCTGTTTTCCAAATTGACAGGCTTCACATACCTTATGCATTTCTGCAACCTTGAATTTCGGCAAGCCTGCAACAATATTTTGGGCCTGCATTGATTTAAGTCGCTGTACATTAACATGACCAATGCGTTTATGCCAGATATCAATATCTGCAACTACACCGGTCCCATGTGCAAACATTGCTGCACTCAATTCAAACATGTCTGCATCCAATGTAAACATTCTGCCCTTCTTCTTTCCTTTTGCTATCAAGCGACCTTTATTTTTCATATCCTCAACAAAGCATCCATGAGGATTAAATCTGACCTGTAAGCCCTGTTCAACCATTTGACCAACAGAAACCAAATTCTTGGTGATATTCGGGACATGAAATACATCGGACAGGTATTTCTTTTTCCCATCCTGCATAGACAAGGGAATTTTTCCAATCTGCACAATAGGATGTGCAGTATCATCACCAGTCTCCACAAATCCTGGTTTTTCCATTTTCCTTGCATCCTCCATCCATTCTGCATGACCTGTCATGTGGTTTGATGCACCTGAGTCAACATACCATACATCATTGATTTCTTCTGCACTTGTCACAGAATTGTTCATGTGCTGCACCATAAACAGATGCTCATTTATGTCATCACCCTGTCTACTAGAGAATGTATAATTTCCTTGTTGCAGTTTTCCATTCATGATATCATTCTGCTTTTTATAGTAGTCTTTAGCCATATGACCCATTTTACCACAATAGTAGCATTCAACGTTACTGTTTGCATTTTGGCCTCTTTGCCATCCACCACGACCTCTTTGGCTCCCCCTGCCTCTAGAGTTACCACGTCCTCCTCCATAGGACTGGTTTTCTTGAGTTTGCTGCATATTCTGATTTCTACCACGGCCTCCATATCGGCCTCCTCTACCTCTGCCTCTACCTCTTCCAGCATTTGAGTAGAAGATAGCTTATTTTGAAGTTCCTCCTGAAGAAGATGCACCACCATTTCTCTGTTCCTCAGAAATTAGAAGAGCAATCAACTCCTCAAAATCAGGAAATCTTTCACGAACTAAAATGGATGTCCGAAACTGTGCATAATCCTTTCCTAGACCATTCAAGGTCACAAAAACTAAATCATCATCTTCCACTGGTGACCCAATGGAAGCAAGTGCATCTGCAATCTTCTTCACCTTCATGTGGTAGTCATTGATGCTCATATTTTCTCTTTGCACATTGTGCAACTCTTGCTTGAGCTGCATTTTCCTGGCTTGCGTATTTGTGCTATACATTTTTGACAAAGTATCCCATGCCTCCTTTGGCGTACTTGCATCCTGAATATGCACAATCATAGAGTCTGAAATGCTGATAGACAGCGAATACATAACTTTCCTGGCTCTCTCATGCCATGCTTTAAATGCCTGCATTTGCTATTGATTGGGAACGTCAGGAAGAACTGGTTCTTTTTCATTTCCTACAACAAATTCCCAATATCCTTTTTCCATAAGGAAATTCGTCATTCTGAACTTCCATGCTTGGAAGTTGTTTTTGTCAAGCTTTTCAGTGACAATCTGTGAAAGAGAATCAGATGCCATTACAGAAGACTGCAAAAAATTCCTGTCATTGCAAAAACCACAGCTTCACCCTCACAAGGGAAAATTTGCAAAACTGGCGAAAGTGGTATTTGACCACACAGTCACTTCCTAGTGACAATTTGCATCAACAGGCAACAGGGATGATTCTGTAACTCCCAATGTCTCTGCGCACAAGCATACAATGCAATTTTTACAGTAACTATTCACCGACTTGTAGAACAGTGGCTGCACAGCATAAAACTGGGCCTTTTCCTGAGTGCGTGCAGAAAACTTTCGCCTCCAAAACAGGCCTCGAAATGGCCTCAAATAAAAAAAACAAAGTCGCCAAGGGCGAAAGCCCTCACCTGCAGCATATACTGCCCTCTTGCTTCACCGCGAAGGGCGTCTCAACCTGAGACAATGCACTCCTGCACTTTCCGGCTGTGCTACCTATAGAGATCTGCTCCCAAAACAGAAAATGAAAGCAGCACTGCTCCTCTTACCAGAACACCACGAGCTTGGCTTGCTTTCTTGAGCTCCTTACCACGAACAAGGCTCTAATACCATATCAAGATTATGGGAGAGAAGGAAGGAGTCTCACTTGAAGCTTTCTTGCTTGCACAATGGGGGAATACACACAAGGGTGGAGGCTGAAAACAGTTTTCCTCTTCTTAGTTGTGTAAGCCAAAAGAACTCAAGTACAAAGAAATAGAAGAACCCTCTATATGGGTCTCAAACCAAACTCAACTAACTAAGGTGGCATACTAACTGAGCCACGAACTAGAGTAGATAAGGATAGCTATCATGTAGCTATTATTCATGGGCGGTGTACCAACCGCGTCTGCAACTGACAAGTCGGTGACATAAATACACAACGGTCACCCTGGCATATCACTAGTGGAGCTCGATATCTCAACAATGAGGACATAACACATTTTGTTGAAACATGTTATGTGTGTCAGATGTATTCTATGGTCAAGCATTGAGATGGGTTACAACCGACTTATCCCTTGTCTATACATTATAGATGGGTTATTGATCTTATAACCATGCCTATAGGAATATGGAATATGCAATATTTAGTGCTTACAAGAGAGTATCTAACCAATCAAGTTGAGGGCAAAGCCTTAACAACCAAATCCACTCAAGCTGCTTGTTGTTTTTTGCTTGAAGAAGTGTTTTGTAGATATGGTTGTGTGGGTAAAGTAACTGCAGATAGAGGAGATTTGGATGCTGATGAGGCACGCAACTCCTTTGCTCAATTGGGTATTAAGTTGGATTTAACATCAGCCTACAACATTGAAGGCAATGGGAAAAGTGAGAGAGGGCACCAGCCTATTCTCAAAGCTCTAGCAAAGTCTTGTAGAGTAAAGTTCAAAGACTAGCCTAAAATGCTACCTTTTGCATTATGGGCTAACCGGACTACTCACAGTACAGTGACTGGCTATACGCCAGCTGAACTTATGCATGGACAACAACCAATTATGCCAATTGAAGGATCTATTCTCACATGGAGTCTTCTACCTTGGGAGGAAGGCATCAGTAGAGAAGAGCTGCTGACTTTGCACAAAGGACAGCTAGAAAGAAGGCCTGAAGATATTCAAGGAGTTGTTGAGAAGACAGCAAGACTAAAGAACAAAAGAAGATTTGATAAGCGACATTGACTTCGGCCAAGAGCAATTCAAGAAAATGACTGGGTGCTTGTCTATGACAGTAGGCTAGACAATCAATACAGTGCTTTTAGGAAGATGGTAAAGCATTGGTTTGGCCTATATGTGGTAAAGGTCATTCATGACAATGCCACATATTCATTGGTTGAATTGGATGGAACAAGCATGAAGATACCCAAAGCTAGAAAAAGAATCAAGCTCTTCATATGAAGAGAAAGTTCAACATATGAGCTATAAGACTTGAATATAATTCAAGAGCATGAAGACAAAGAGGAAGAAGAAGAGGCAGAAGATGAAGACATTGACGTGGCAGAAGATACTTCTTCTAACACTGCAAATCCGTAAGACTTTGGCACATGCCAGAGGATGTGCAGGTTAGGAGGGGGTGGATGTCATGCCGCTACGTGCACACCATGTAGAAAAATCTAGAGTGTGGCTTCCTTTTAGATTTAGAGAGCCAATGCCACTTTAGGCATTAGTGTTAGTGTCCATGGTTCAAAACATTACATTTTTTTGGACAAGTTTTTAGACAATTTTTGATATTCTAGATATGATCTCTTGTAAAAATCCATAAAACTATACACAACTTCTAGATTAGGATGACATGAAAAAGAAAGCATGTAGCTTTCAGCCAATTTGAGAGGATTTTATGTAAAAAGAGAGATTGACGAAATCGCGTGATGCCTGATCGCTGTTTTCAGGCAGTGAACAACACTCCAAAGTGGGAGATGAAGAAGAAGTTATCTGGTTGAATTTTGGTCAGGTTTCCTAGTATTTAACCCCCCTTTCAGAGCTAATGGAGGCATCAGATTGGTGATCTGAGCAGCATAGAGGAAGGTATTATTTTGTACACGTTTTTGTCTATTAGAGTTATATTTTCTCTTAATATTGAAAGAAACTGACAGGCTTCATCTCTATTAGTATTCTTCTTTATTTTCTATTTCTTTTTGGGAGTATTATTTTATGTCCAATTTCTTTGAGCCCCTTCTCTTGCATCTACTCCTCTCCTTGAATCTACATCATGATGTCTCTTATCTTCAAGAACTTGGCTTGAAACATTTAACCCTTCTCCTATCTCTACCATCTCTGGAGTAAAAGCTCTTGAACCCATACACTCTTCTCTTGCCAAACCCCTGTGGTGACCTTCAACACTACGCACTGCGACTTTGTGAGTCTCTAAGAGACTCGAAGGCTCCATTTCAAAATCGGGCCTTAAGATGGCTCTCAATCCTATAGTCTTAGGATCAATCCATTTCAAGTTTAGCCTCTAAGAGGAGTTTGCATTCATTTAGATATTGTACATAGATTATGTATACTATTTAATGTGTAAATCTATAGTTTGTAAATGTGGTGTGTGTCTATATGTGTATTTTTGCATGTAATAATGTATTTGTATATGTAGACATTCATTTGTAAATGTACATGTTCGCATACATATTCATATGGTCACTTACAAAAGATGCGATTTCATATATGCATATTTTTATGTAGATATATTTACACATATATGTATATATATCCATGTTTGTGCACACTTGTCCTTTTCTTATCTATAATTGTATATATATGTGAATGTGCATAATTATGTGTAAAATGATCTAATATTTGTAGTGCAAATGCAGGTTTTTGTGTATGTTATTGTTGCCACTAATCTACATGCAAATTTATTCATGGATGTTTGTTTAGTGCCTATATATACATCTTCAAATGCACGCGTTGTCGAAGCATTTGGGGTCAAAAGTCTACCACGGGGGTAAGAGACAGTAGGGTGAAGGGAGATTCAAGGAGAGGAGTTGATGAAAGAGAACGGGTTGAAAGAAATAGAAGATGTAGAAGAATACTCACAGAGGTGAATCCTATCAATTTATTTTTGCATTATGAGAAGATAAATCTCTTGTAGACAAAAACGTGTCTAAAACAATACCTTTCTCTATGCTGCTCAGACTGCAAATCTAATGCTTCCATTGGCTCTGAAAGGGAGGTAAAATACTAGGACACATGACCATAATTCTACTAGATCACTTCTTCATCTCCCAGTTTGAAGTGTTGTTCACTGCCTAAAAACTGCGATCGCGCATCGCACGATTTTCCCAATCCTTCTTTTTACATAAAATCCTGCCAAAATGGCTAAAAGCTATATATTTTCTTTTACATGCCATTCTATTCTAGAAGTTGTCTACAGTTCTTGGATTTTTACAATAGATAATATCTAAAATATCAAAATTTGGCTAAACTTGTTTAAAAATCTAGTATTTTTGGACCATCCACACTCCAGACACTAACACTAATGCCTAAAATGGCATTGGCTCTCTAGATCAATAAGAAATCTACACTCTAGAGTTTTTCACACTGTGACCACATAGCGGCACGTTAGCATGCCACACACACACACACACACACACACACACACACACATTCTTTTGTATAGCCATATGCACATGTGAATGTGTAATTTTATAATTGTGAATGTTTTATGTGTTTTCTATGTGTTCATCTATGATTCACCAACATGCCACACATATGTAGATGAATGTGTATATATTTGAAAATTCATATATGCAAACTTGTTATTATATATGGGTCCATGTGCATAAGTATTTTCAATTTTTGGTATTCATACAAACATATGTGCATTTTAATGTGTATTTTAATAAATTTTTCTTAATATTTTTAATTTGCTATGTGCACATCTATGGTTCACTAACATGCTATGAGTATAAATATAAAGGTGTGCATATGTAAGGATTCACACATGCATAGGTTTTTTATACTCTATATGTGCATGTACACAAGTGCATTATTTAAAATTTTCTACTTGTAGAAACCATAAGTGCATGGGAGTGTGGCTTTTCATAAGTCTTGTTAATGATTTCAATTTTTTATATGCTTATTTAAGGTACACCAACATGCTTTGCATGTGGATATGGAGGGTTATATATGTGAGTCTTCACTATGCAAGTTTCAGGTTATGGTATGTGTGTGCATGTGCACAAGTGCACTTTAAATTTTTTTTTATTAGTACACCATTCCGTTTATATTATACTTTTGAGTCTCATTTATTTATAATCCATCAAAGTGCCTTACATATGTGTTTACTAAGTCGAATTGGAAAACTAGTGAGAGTCAAATCCCATAAGCAAAATGCTTGTTTATGTTACTAGACTATTTCTAAAAAAGCAAGCATCCACTCTCCCCTCCTATGGACAATTCTCATCCCTACATCAAAAGAGGATAAGGGTGAGGGCAGGACTGGGGGACTTTTTCTTTCCAATTTTCTTTCTTTGTTTTTCAATCAATTTTTTTCTTTTTCATTGTTTTCCATTTTCTTTTCTTCCTCTTTTCTTTGTCTTTCAATATTTCTATTTGTTTTTTTTTTAAACTTTACTTTTTTTTTGGGTTTTTTTGCATTTTGAAAAGAATGCCACATTCATTAAAGATCGAAACCAAAATCATTAATGCTTCATGCACTGGAACTTTTCAAATTCTCTAACTGACGTGTCGGCATGCCTCGTTAAGCGAACATTTACATTGCCCACATCATCTTTTCTCTCTCTGTCTGGTTCATTCAAGGGTTATGCTCTCTCTGTGTTTTTGCTTTGATTCAAACCCAACCCTAGCCTATGCACCCCTTTAGTTGCACTTTTGATTCAAACCCAATCCTAGCATATGCACACCTTTAGCTGCACTTATGTGCTCTCCCCCTCATCTTTCTTGTGGTTTGCTCTAGTACCTAAACTACATTGTTGCATTGATTTGACTATATCAAGTGTTTCGACTCCTCTCATTGTGGCATTTCCTCTCATCTTTTTTTGTAGTTTGCTTTGGCGCCTAGGCCACAATGTTGTGCCAATTCAACTATGTTGTTTGATTCTAAGCCTACCATTGAGGTGTCTGCATGGTGCTTCCACTTTCCATCCCTTCTCCTTGTCCATCGCCTTATTATTCATCTTCTAAATAGCAACCTTACATTGCTAATCTAATCATCTTGGTATTTGCAACATCAAACATGAAGACAGTGCTACAGACTATAATTTTTCAATATAACAAGCAAGCTAAAATCTATGGTACTCTTTGCTGTTTTTTTCTTTGTGTTGTAACTACTTATCTTCCCCAAACACTCAAATTTCATTTTAATAGATAAATATGACATTTCACATCAATAGAAGATGAAAAATAGAACTCAATTGATTTTCCATTGTTTTTTGAGGTTGTTGGGACATATATAATGCTCCTTTGTCAATAACAATTGTCTCTCTTCTCCTTTTCTACAATCTAGTGTAGAATAAGAATCTTCCTCCTCTCTTCATTTGTTTGAGTGTAGAATGATCACGACCTTCCACTCTTAAGTCTATTCTCTCTTTAGGACAAACGATGCTCCAAATCCTCTCGTAGATAGCAAACTCACGTTAAATTTGAATATCTCTAAACTGACCTTCTAACACTTACATACTAAATTTAGAAACCTCAATTGCATGCTTCAACCTCTTCATATATGACATTTCATCCCCGCTCTCCCTAAGAGGCTCAATTCCAAATTTGAGCCTCAAGGATTGAAATTCCACTTGAAAATTAATGTTGCAAGTAAGCCTCCATCATTAAGAAAATAAGGGGAAGTAGTAGTACAAAAACTCCCTAATCGATCATGACTTTATCTCTTCATTGATTAATGGGTTATGTCTTTTTTATAGATTTGTGGTAGATTTGTTTTTTGGAGGAAAATTCCTTATAGAAAGTCTTCTTCATCATAACAAGTGCTTAGCACTCACCACAAATGCAATTGATGTACCAAGTTTAGAGCATGCTTGTTCTCAACGTGTAGAAGAGGATAACTCTTTAAGTGAATGGTTCTCTATTTTTAACAAAGATGTGGACCATGAGAATTTAAATGAAGAAGAGCATTAAGCTTTGAATGAGCTACCAATTGAAACACACACAAGTGAAGTGGATGAGGACAATGAGAAGATGATGATGGCAATGATGATAACAATAAAAAAGAGGATGATAAAGTCAAAGATGGAGAAGATGGCCAAGGACGTAGAAAAAAGGAAAACAAAAACAATGAGCAGGGTATAAGATGATCAAGGATTTAATAAAGATTATTGAGATAATGAGCGACAAGATATTAATGAACTAGTAGAAGATGATCAAAGACTTAATAAACATCAAGGAGATAATGAATGACATTATAATAATGTACAAGAGGAAACTCATGCTAGCAATGTGGCTTGGGGGGTTCACTATATGCATAACCTCTATATCATGTGCCTTTAAGGCCTATTTGTAAATATTTTTATTTGTGAATTTTTCTAAAATTAAAAAAACCCTTTTTTATTCATTCTATAAATAACCCCTATATATGACACCCTTTTATATGTTAAAAATGTATAAAATTGATATTTTAAAAATCTCTTATTTTGAATCCACATGATACAAAAATATATTCATGAGTGACCCCCTTGAAAAACCTATTTTTCAAGTTCTATATATATATATATATATATATAAGAGTTTTGTTTCTAAAATAAATTTTATTTTTTATTGTATGATCCTAGAATTTAAACTCATGTTTTGATAATGTTATCTTGTAATGTTGGTGATATTGACTCAAAATATTGAGACAAGAAGGATGATAAGGAAGAAGGTAATAAAATATCTAATTATATTATTCAAAGAAGTTTCTATAACACTTTAGATTCATAAACTCCACCACACTTGGAAATAGAAAACTTAGATTAGCCAAGTTCATATTTGCATTGGTAGCATATGATTCTTTGCTTTAGTTATGATGTTCTTTCTTAGTATTAAATTTAATGGTATGCGAACTTTGATTATATTTTCACATGCCATGTACTTATCCAACCCAATACAATTATATAGCTAGTGTTGCTTTGAAAGACAAGGCAATTGATATGAACATTGAAGATGAAAAAAACAATGTTGATGAAGTGCTTTTAGATGAGGTCAGTGAGATACACAAAAAAGATAAAGAACCATCCATCACAATAGATGACACAACTAGATGTATGAAACTTTCTCTCTTTATTTCTTTTGTTGTAAAGTCTCTTATCAATAACATACTATGATAGCATAATTGTTATGCTATAAGCAAGTTTCACATCTTTAAGAAAATTTTAGATTTGCCCACGAAAGCTTATACATAAGTGTACATTTAAAATTGCACATCAATCATCTCAAATGAAAAGTTAATATATTTACAAAACAAAGATGTCTAATGTGGACAATTTTGTAATAAGAAGTATCTACAAGTAGAAAACTTATTTTTTGAAGTGAAACAAAGTAGACCATTGGGAAGCTTCCACTACAAGATATAGACCTTATAGCGACGTTTAAAGCGACGAAAATACAAACAACAAAATTTGCCCCCGTCGTCGCAAAAAGCGTCGTTATTGACGACGCCATGGAATCGTCGCTATTTGCGTCGCTATATGCGTCGCTATATGCGTCGCATTTGCAACGCATATAGCGACGTAAATAGCGACGCAAATAGCGACGGTTACAGAGAATTTGCGACGCTGATAGCGACGACAATAGCGACGCCTGCAGTAAATTTGCGACGCAAATAGCGACGGTAACAGAGGAAAAAAAATTTTGTGGCAGGGCAGCAAGCTGCCCTGCCACATATAGCACTGTGTGCTGTATGAGAGCCATACAAAATAGTTTCTGCACTGCTGCATACAAAGCGTTTGCAAACAAAAAGAATCTATACTGAAATCATAAAACTGATAGATGAAATAAATACATGATATCGCATAAAATGCGATTGGTACAATCATAAAACAATATCACTAATATATAGAAAATGTCTACATAGATCGGGCGACTAAAAAGTAAAGGTATGTGAGCGCTAAGGATCCGAGGGCGAGCTACAAATCGTCGTCCCCCGAAAGCTCGTCCCTCTGCAAAGGAGCATCAAACGGATTCTGCAGAAAAAGAAACAACATATCAATCCACCATACAATAATGCATTCAAATATCTCATGGTAACTACGGACATGAAAGATGAGAGACTTACTGGGCCGCCGCGTCTGTACAATCGGTCGATCAATGATCTGAGACCGTGCCTCTCTGCATATTGAGTCTCAAGGCCTTGCGGATCACGATTTGTAATGGAGTGCTGCAAAGAAAACAAAATGCTAACTGTTAGAAATATGATTGTCAGTACAAATAATATCTCAAAAAAACAAATAAGCAAAACAAAAGAGAAACTTACAAAGTCCTCCAAATATGTCCTGTGGCCGCCACTCCCAAGATGATGTACCGATCCGGCCTCGATTCGTGCCCTCGCCGCCTCCCGCTGCTGACTCCAACATCCTGGCGAATTTGTAGCCTCCTCCCTCAGTCGGCGCCAGTCCTCTGCATCTAACCACTCGGGCTTTGGAGCCCCACTCTTGATTGCCTTGCGTGCGTCGGATCGTCTATGTGACATGTATGCACGCATGCAATCCATCATCCAGCCCGTAGAGAATCTATCCACTGCGGCTGGCACCGGGAACTCCTCATGCAAGGATGCTACTATGTACTCCTTGCTCCCCTCCGGTATGTTCCTCCAATGATCCAGGACGTTGTGCCGAAAAACTTGTTGGCACAACTCCCTCATGCGAGCTATCACCCTCCTCCCCTCATCATTCATGATGATAGCTCCTGACCTGCCATCCACTAGGTATCCATAATCCCTAGGAGTGTGCCTCGTATGGGCCCTCTCCCATCTCCGTCCACGCTCCTGGGCATATCCAGGAGACCCCTGAACATCCGGTGTACCGACGGGGGTACCCTCTCCCGGAGTGCCACTGAAAGGGGTGCCACCAAAAGGAGTGCCACCAGAGGGGGTGCCACCAAAAGGAGTACCACCAAAAGGCGTGACATCTGCCGACGGCTGCGCAAAAGCCGGAGTAACTGGAGTGGACGTCCCCACAGGTGTGACAAATCCTGGAGGTGACCGAGCTCTAGCTGAACGACGAGACGGAGACACCGCGTCCGTGTCTCCACAGCAGCACCCCCCTGATCCTCCTGCAGTCGCAGTCCCTCCCTCTGGCCCAAGTCGCGAGCGTCGAGATCGTCTACTCGAAGCTGAAGCATCTGATCGCACTGAAGCTGATCTAGCAGAGCGCCCTGACGAAGAACGAGACAGCTCCTGATCTGCTATCTCTCTGAATCTCGCGAGCTGATCTGGAGACATACGTGCCATCATCTCCTGAAACTCCTCATCGCTCATCCCTCGACTCATCCTAAAAATAAAGATATCTGCAGAGATAAAAAATAATGTTAGAATAATCAATTGAAACTATACAAAGCGCATTAATATAAATCATTTTTGAAAAATCCATCTTAAAATGCATATCTTATCTACCTTTATGGAAGATCTAAACAACGAATTGAGTAATACAATTCTCCAAGAATGAAGTATTCTATGGTCCCATGTTAATCTCCTGACATAACTCTGCATACACTGGAAGGTCGATAGACATGTCACCACAAAAGAACGAGTCTGCCTCGTTCTCAAAAAATTCTACGACTTCTGTATTTCCATCATTGTTAGCCGATGCGGGCTCCAAGCTTGCGGTGGCCTCCACCCCTTGTAATTTCGATCCCTCTATTTGCATATATTCTTCATCTATGCCTGGAACATCGCTTTGATCGTATACTCTCGCACCTCTAGGAGTTGAAGGTATAACATACCACCATCGAGGTTGTCGGGGATTTGGATAGAAGATTACCTGTTCACAAACACTTACAAACCGTCTTCAAATCATTGTGACATAAAGCATGTCGTATTACAATTAGCAAGCAAATGACTAGAAGATTACCTGTTCACAATGTGCCGGCAACACAAAGGTGTCGCGCAAATCCATCCATTTTTTTTCGGAATCTATTTCGAGAAATCCAGATGGACCTCGTCGAACCGTTGCGCCAGCTCCTCCAAGTACCACTTTGAACCACTGCACATCGAATATTATCATGGAGAAGCTACGGTAATCCATCGTAATAATACTTTGCAAATTCCCAAAATACTCCATCTCATCCACAACCGTGTTCGGATCCGTTGCTCGTCGCCGGCTCTCTTGCTCAAACCTTGCCATGACACCACAGTCCATTGTGGAGCGCATTTTGTCAATACGCTCCACCCGAAAATGCCGTCCGCGCGACCACGCTGCACTATATATTTTGTACTGCACATTGAAACACTCAAATTACATGTAGCAAACAAATTCAGATACGACACATTCTAAACCCCTCATTACCTTTGGACTACATCCCCTCGAGAACTCCCACTCCTCCATTGAGACCTCTGCCCCTTCGCTGGATGCTGCGATCAAGGCTCCATGCAACCATCGTGTTGACATAAACCGCGGCATCTCCTCCATGCCTTCGGGATATCGAATCGGTCGGTGACGCGTACTGCGTCGGAATTCAGCTCGCGCTTCCTCTCGATCTTGCCTTGCAATCTGGTACTTGGCGAGCCACGTCTCCATGGAGGCATGGTGCAACATACAAAAGCGATTCACTTTCTCTTCCATTGAGGCATCCATTCTTTTTTCTACCCCATTTCCAACCACCACATCTCCAGTCAGCCTGTCATCGTCCTTGAGCGTCCATAGCATTTCATTGTCTGGTTCCACCGTTGGTAGCCATTGTGAGATATGCACTAATGCCTCTGACACTCGACTGCGGCCAAAGCGCCTCCATCTTCAGCACTCGACTGCGGCCAAAGCGCCTCCATCTTACCTACCTCCTTTAAATCCATTCGTGACCCTATAGTGTCTCTCTTTCCTGTGATGTGGTCCCATAGCAAGCTGCCCACATTTTTGAAAATATGCATGGGATCCAACAAGTGGTTGACCTGTAAGTGGGTCCAATATGGCAACTCGTAGAAAACTGAGAACCGTCGCATTCCATTTGGATGTGATTCCGGGTTTACCATTTTCAGCTCGTACCAGCTTGCAGCGTTCATACGTGCTGGAGGTCGTCCAAGAAAACCTTCCCTGAGTTCATGATCCTCCGGCAAGAAAGTGGCGTGTCCTTGATATACCATCTTCTTCATGGTTCGTGACCTTCGGGAGTCTAACTGTGGCCCACACAATGGACATGCATGATAACCTGAGGTAACGAGACCTGCAAGGCGATCCACGACCTAGTGAATACTTGATTGAATGAAATAAAATATAGATATTACCGGCGTGAACAAAGGTCTGCTCACCTGAGCACTCTCCCAATCCCGGAAAGTCATGCATCGTCCACATGAGAATGGCTCGAATGTTGGCTGACCGCCGACCATCGCGCCTGCTCATATCTTGCACGGTGACCCCCTCCTCCCACAAAATCTTAAGCTCATCGACTAATGGACGAAGATACACGTCCATATTTTTTACTTTGTAGCGGCCCGGGACGAGCAAGCTAAGGATGAGATGTCCTTTCTTCGTAGAAAGCCATGGAGGAATGTTGTAGTTGACAAGCACTATAGGCCACACACTGTAAGAAGTCGAGCGCAGACCGAATGGGTTCACACCATCCATGACGAGACCGAGCCGAAGATTCCTTGGCTCTCGCGCAAAGCCTGGGAAGGTAGAGTCAATGTGGCTCCATGCGCGCGAATCTGCTGATATTCGTTGCACTCCATCCGTAGACCTATTCTGCACATGCCACGTTGTCAAGCTTGCCATGGCAGACGTGCGAAACATGTGGTTTATGCGGGGGATGAGCGGAAAGTGTCTGAGGACTTTTTGAGGGATGGTCTGCCCTTGCAAGTCCTGTCGATACCTGTGAGCACCACACTTTGGACATGTCTCCATAGTCTCGTATTCATCTCGAAACAATATGCAGTCGTTGATACATGCATGGATGTTATTGTAGTCCATGCCAAGCTTCCGTAAAACATGTCGTGCATCATCACGAGACTCAGGCATGGTGTTTGCAGGTGGCAATATATGATATTTCAATAACCTGAAAACATCATAAAACACCTTGAAAAATCCATCCATATTTACAATAATACTGTTTAAAAAAAAAACAATGAAGTCTGTATGCAAGGTACCTGAATAACTCAGTCACACTCGTATCGCTCCAACCGTATTTCGCTTGCACGCTTAAGAGTGCAAGCAATGTCTTCAACCGAGATACTCGGCACCCATCATATAATGGTATGGATGCTTCCTCTCTAAGCGGGTCAGATGTCTCAACATCCATGGGAATCAATGCATCGATCATTGCCTCCATCTCAGGCTCCAAGATTGTAGGCAAGTCAGGAAGGTTGTCTGTCTCCTCTGGCATTGACGATATAGATGGGCCTTGCGAGTGGTCTATTGGCTCCTGCCATCCATCCATCTCACGTCCACGAACTCTTCTAATTGGCCGCAAAGGGTGCACTCCCCCTTGGGTCGAGACATCACCCCCCTGGACACAAAATTTGCCAACAAGACCCAATCTTATTGTGTATGGTTTTCAATTAGCTTGAGAGTACAATGCATGAAAAATGCTAACTTGAAAATACCGTTTGCTGAAAATCTGCAATCGCCTGATCAATAATCTCAGGTTGAAACTCGCCAAATCGTCGTACGTGTTCTATAGACAATCGGCGTTTTCGTCTAATTGCCAACTTGCATTGAGAGCAAGGACATGGGACACGCTGATTAAGATACGACTCGCGGTCTTGAACAATAGGACCTTCTTCGTTTGCCATCTTATCTACATTACAGCAAACGAGGCTTAAATGGATAGCTTTTTGGAGATGTACGTCAACTTGCAAGTTGACCATAAACCTTGCATTGTATATAGTAGTCGAGAGATTTTCCGATGTTATATCTCGGCCTTGTATCATGCTCAACGATTTGTTTGTCCCGGTAGATAATTTTTTGTTATATCTCGGCTTTGAGTATAAGTAATCCATTTTAAAATTAATGCGCGCCATCTATGAAATTTTACAACTATAGTAATAAAATTTATTTCAATCAATTCTACTCATAGTCATAAGACCTGAGAGAAATTATCCTATACTCAATTTAAGGGATCTCCACTTCTATAACAATAATTTTGGGTTAATTTTGATGAAGTACGTGGCCGTATGCAAAGCACATTGCATACCATTATCGATACGTATATTATCTTAAATTTCATTCCCTTCCCTCTCCCTCTCCCTCTCCCTCACCCTCTCCCTCTCTTTCTCTCACCCTCTCCCTCACCCTCTCGTTCTCTTTCTCTCCCTCTCTCATTTCCTCCCTCCTCCTCCCTCTCCCTCTTTCTCCCTCTTTCTCCCTCTCCCTCTCCCTCGCTCCCTCGCTCCCTCTCCCTCCCCCTCCCTCTTTCTCTCCCTCTCTCATTTCCTTCCCCTCCCCCTCCCTCTCCCTCTCCCTCTCCCTCTCTTTTTCTCCCTCTCCCTCTCTATCTCTCTTTCTCTCTCATTTCCTAAACAAGCAAAAAATAAAGTGATTTAAACATCCTCCAAGCAAAAGGGAGAGGGAGAGATACAATGCACTCTCCCTCTCTTTCTCTTTCTATCCCTCTCTCATTTCCTTCCCCTTCCTATCCCTCTCACTCTCTTTCTCTCTCATTTCCTCTCCTAAACAAGAAAAAAATAAAGTGATTCAAACATTAAACAAGCAAAAGGGAGAGGGAGGGAGAGAGAGAATGCACTCTCCCTCCTTCTCCCTCTCTTTTTCTTTCTCTCCCTCTCCTATTTCCTCCCCCTCCCTCTCCCTCTCCCTCTATTTCTCTTTCTCTTTCTTTCCCTTTCCCTCTCCCTCTCCCTCTCTTTCTCTCTTACTCTCTCGTTTCCTCTCCTAAACAAGCAAAGAAGAAAGTAATTTAAACATTAAACAAGCAAAAGGGAGAGAGAGAGAGAGAGAGAATGCACTCTCACTCTCTTTCTCTCCCTCTCCCTCTCTTTCTCTCCCTCTCTCTCCCTCTCCCTCTCCTTCTCTTTCTTTTCCTATCCTAAATAAACAAAAGAGAACGATTTAAACCTTCAACAAGTAAAAGAAAGAGAGAGGGAGACTCACCAATGAGATATGGCGAGCGTGGGCGGCTTCTCTTTGCAACGAGGGCTCCTCCTCTCCTTCGCGAACAACGACGGTGGCGGTGGCGGTGGCGGCGGCAACAAGTCTCTTCCTCCTCTTCTTTCACAAAGCCTTGGCTCTCTCCCTCGCTCTCGCTCTCAAAAGGCGAAGAAAACAAAATGAAAACGGCGCTCTGGTTTCGGCCGCGCTTTTTTTCCCTGCGGCGTCGCTATATGCGTCGCTATTTGCGTCGCTATTTGCGTCGCTATTTGCGACGCAAATGCGACGCAAATAGCGACGCATATAGCGACGCCGATAAACGCCGTCGCTAATCGGCGTCGCTATTGCCCCAGTCCCTTGTAGTGTTCTATCATTATAAGAGGGCTCAAGATGGTTTATTGATTAGACTTTCACATGTAAATAGAGAGATGCAATCCAAACTTGGGGATATTTTGATTGATGAGTATGGACACATGAGGAAAAAAATCACATCTCAATAACTATCAATGTATGGAACTTGGGGACCTCTTGATTGATGAGTCTAGATGTATGTGATATAGAAATATATCTCAAGGACTTTTTGTTAATACATGGATGTTTCCTAAGCACATATTTTTCCATGTTTATTTTTGCAACATGATTTTAAGAAATTTATGTGTAGCATTCAATTTCTTACTCTCTTGGTTAAGTTAAATGTATATTCTTCCAAGTTTATTTACGTATCACGATTTGAAGAAATCTATATGTAGCATTCAACTTCTTGCTCTCATTTGTTGGTTAATATTAAGTTTATTTTGTGATATCTTTTATTTTCTTAAATTCATCAATATGTCAATTGTCTCCATCATTTTGAGGATCTCTACCTCCTCTCTCTCTTTAGAAGGCTCGATTTCAAAAGTGAGCCTCCAAGATAAGGAGACCTCCTTAGACTTAAGAATCCAAGTCAGGATATGAGACCTCCAAGATAAGGAGACCTCCTTAGACTTAAGAATCCAAGTCAGGATATGAGACCCCACATGTCCTTACATATATCACTCTCCATCTCTTCTCTTCTTAGAGGCTCAATTTTGAAATTAAATTTCCATCATATTGAGGATCTCTACCTCCTCTCTTCTTATGAGGCTCAATTTCAAAATTGAGCCTCTACAATGAGGAGGCTTCCTTAGACTTAAGGATTCATTTCCTCTTTGTCTTGTTGGAAGAATAGGAGAGAGAGATGAGGCAACAAAGAGTTGACTGCTCTCATTTCTCATTATTCAATTTCACACATCGACGACTAAGTAACCAAAACAACTAGGTCTAAGTGACCAAACCATATTGATCCACTAACTACATTTAAGTCACATATCTAACTTATTCAATGACACACACATGCTAGGGATAGCTAAACACATAGTTGTCATGTCGAGTTAGTAGCTTGAAGTCTCAACACTCCCCCTCAAGCTCAAGTAAGGTGATGTAATCCAAGTAACTATCTAAAGTAACTAAACTTATCTTTACCTGATGACTTGGTAAAGATATCTACTATTTGCTCATTTGTCTTCACATGCACAAATCCACTTTTCTTGCAAGTACCATCTCATGGATGAAATGATAGTGTACTATATGCTTCGTTTTGGCATGGTAAATAGGATTTGCTTCCAAAAGTACACTACTCAAATGCTCATACTATAGTATCACTAGAGCCTCTACCTACATATCCAAATTAGTCATCAACTTCAGCAACCATGCAATCTCACATGATGTAGCTAAAGTAGCACCTCTATACTCTGCCTCATTAGTACTAGATAGTGCAACAATTAGTTGCTTCTTAGTACTCCAACTAATCATCCCACTTCCAAGGCTGAATGCATAGCCACTAGCAGATCGGAGATCATATGGATATCTTGGCTAATTTGCATCAATATATCCAATGAGTTTCAGGTCCTTATCTTTCTCATAAAACAACCAATAATCTACCTTTGCCTTGACATATTGCATGATCCTCCTTAACTACATCTAAATGTGGTTTCATGGGCTTTTGCATAAACTAATTGATAAGCCCAACTGCATAGCTTAGATCAAGCCTAGTGATAGTCAAGTATATCAAATTTCCAACCATCCGCCTATACATAGTAACATCTGCAATCTCAACTCCAATGTCTATATCCAATTTTGTATTCTAATCCAACAGTGGATCAAGTGGTTTAACTTTGTCATGCCATACTGTTTAGCATTTCCAATGCTTATTGTCTCTGCATTAGCCACAATCCATTGGTTGAATTAACCAACTCAATTCCCAAATAATATTTCAACTCACCTAAATCTTTCATGTCAAATTCTAATTTCAGCGTAGTCATCACAGCCTGTATTCCAATATCATCATCACATGTTATAATGAGATTATCCACATAGATGACTAGCACAAACAAACCTGTATCTATCAATTTTTTAGTAAAAAAAAAGTGATCAACCCTGCCAACTCTAAAACCAAGACTTTGGAAGTAAATAATAATGCGTGCATGCCAGGCTCTTGGAGCTTGTTTCAGCCCATAAAGAGCTTTCTTTAGCTTGTAGACATAGTTCAAAAATTGCAGGTGTACATACCCCTCAAGTGGTTGATCCATCAATAAATCCTCTTCTAAATTACCATTCAATAATGCATTCTTTAAATCCATCTACTATAATTTCAAACCCTTTGCTACAGCTAATGCAATCACAATCTAATGGTTGCCATCTTGGCAATAAGGCTAAAAGTTTCTTCATAATCTAAACCATATTGCTGAGCATACCCTTTTGGGACCAACGTGGCCTTGTATCTGTCCATGCTACCATTAGACTTGCATTTCACCTTATACACCCATTTATATTCTATAGTCTTCTTGCCTTCAGGCAATGGAACAAGTTTCCAAGTCTGATTTTCAGCCAAGGCAACCATTTCTTCATCCATGGCTATGCACCAATTCTTATCCAAGACAGCTTCAACAAATGTAGTAGGTTATTTGTACTTTGTGACATTAGTCATATATGCATAATGCTTTGTGGAATATCCACTGTATGTAAGTTGATCAACATGGTATCTCACCCTTTGTGAGTGTCTCAACTATGGTGCATTGCTTGATTCCCCTCTTTCATGAGGTAGAACATACCTGCTTTGCTTAACACTTGGAGTATAGATAGATGGAATTTGAAGTTTGCTACTATCAAGGCTATTAGCTGAGTCACAACCAAAATTCATCATACGAGGACTCATCATGCTAGAAATATCATCAGAAAATTTTTCTTTTCCTCTCCTTTCCACCTCATTTCTCCCCCTCTCACTGACATAGTAGTGTCGGTGGATGATGATGCAGAACTCTGATGTATACTAAGAAGCCATTTCATTAAATATGACATCTCTACTGAATATTGTTTCTCTAGTAGATGGATCATAACATTTATATGCCTTCCTCTCCTGTGCATAACCAATGAACACATATGTGTGCTTTAGAATCCAATTTCCTACATTTCTCATTAGGGATATGAACATAGGCAATGTAGCCAAAATCTTTCATGTGAATAATGTCTGGCTAGTGCCCATAGAGTTTCTTGTATGGAGTCATGTCATGTATACTTGCAGTGGGAGTTTGATTCAACACATACATGGCTATCATAATAGTCTCAGCCCAAGAGTACAATGGCATGTTCTTTTCATTCAACATTGCACAAGTAGTCTCCATCAGCACCCTGTTCTTTCTTTCACCCACTCCATTTTTTTGTGGAGTGTAACTACATGTGAGCTGCCTGCTACGAATGCCATTTTGGCTAAGTATTAGTCAAACTCATTAGATACATATTCCCCACCACTATCTGACCTTAAGCATCAGATAGAGCAATCAAACTCCTTCTCAACTTGCCTCTTGAACTCTTTAAAAACAACAAACACTTCATCCTTGTGTTTCAAGATATACACCCATGTATATCTGCTAAAATCATCTATGAAACTGACATAATACTTGGACCGGACAAGAGAACCATTATGGGATGCTCCCCATTCATCAGAATGTATCAATTGTAATGGTCTCATGTTGTTCCGGACATGCTTAACAAACAAAAAGTAAGATAATTTGCCAAACTAGCATGCATCATCTCACAGACATGAATGAGTTCACTGTATGCAAACTTTGGCAAACCTATCACAAGCTGCTTTCTTTACATAGTTTGTAGCCGCTAAATATTCACATGTCTAACCTTTTTTGCTATATTTCCAAGTCCCTAATAGTGCCTTGACCATGCACAAACATGGCTGATTTTAGCTGAGGTAATGTCGTGTCTGCATTCTACCATGTTTGTGGCCTCATGGTATGAGTTTACAGCCATTACCAAACTCTTCTATAAAACAGATGTGCCTATTAAAGCGAACCTGCAAGTTCTCATTTGTCACATTTGACCTATTGCTGAAAACAAGTTTTTCACAATGGAATGCACATATAAGACATCATGCAAACTTTTCTTCTGCCCATCATGAATGAGCAAGGGTACCATGCCCTTATTCCTAATGTTGTGCTGTGTATCATCTCCTACACACACATCCATTCTTTTTAGGAACCATGTCTATAAACCAATCACCAAACCATGAGGTGTCTCGTGATTTGAGGCTCTAGAATCAATGTACAAGACATCGTCTGTTTTGGTCTCCTTAGCAGCATGGTTCCGAACATACATCATGGCAAACAGTTTGTCAATGGGATGCATCCTTTGTATGACTCGATGATGCATAGTGTCCCTCTTGTTTTCCTTTCTAGTTAGCCTGCTTTTTCTAGAGAACTTTAGCAATGTGGCCATACTTGCCACAATAGTGACAATCCTTATCTTTATTTGGATTATCATGAATATATTGTGGCTGCCAAGATCCTCTGTCCCTAAGGTTGGATCTCCCTGTCACTCTAAAATATCCACCACCTCTTGCATTTTGACTCTACGGAGTATTACTACTACAATATGCATTCTGATGTGTTCCTCTTCCACAAGCAAACCCTCTTCCACGGCTGCCATGACCTCGTTGATTAAAATAAAACATTGTATCTTTGCTTTTAGAGCTACTTGACCCAGTAGTAGCTAACCTCGATTTGACTTCTTCATGTATTAGCAATGACATAAGCTCATTAAAATCTGGCATCTCTGCACACATTGTTATAGAGGTATCAAAATATTTGTACTCAGGTCCTAAATCATTTAGGGTAACATCCATTAAATCCTCATCATCAACATCAGCTCCAACTAAAGCTAGTTGATCTGCAATGGTCTTAATTTCAATCACATAGTGTAATATCTCCCCCCATGAGAACACCCCCCCTTTTTTAAAATTTTAAAAAATTAATTCAATTTTTTTACTCTCCCTCTCTCTCCCCGCTGACAGCATGTTGGGGAGAGAGAGAGAGAGAGAGGGGGGAGTAAAGAGAGAGAGGGGGCATGCAACCCCCCAGGTGGAGGGGTGGTGGCCGTTCAACGGCCACCTTCCCCCCTCGTGAAGCCCTCCCTCCCCCACTATATAAGGGGAATCCCCCCCACCCCCTGGTCGTCTTGGACAGTAGCCCCCCTTGGTGATCAGCAATGCCGCCTCCCCCTCCCCTTGACAGCAGCGCCACCCCCCACTTGGAATGCAGTGTCCCCCCCCCCCCCCCCTTTTTCAAAAACCAAATAAATTAAAGAATCTTCTTAAGCTTCCTAGAAGCTTCCAAAAGAAAAATCCTCCTAGGGGGTGTTTCACCCACAGACCACGGGAGGACGCAATTCATTCGCGAAGGGAGTTTCCTTATGAGAGGGAAGGACTGCCAGCTGCAGGGAATTTCAGAACATCCTCCACCTGCCCTAACCCCGATTGCGATGGCCCCAAAGTGCCACACGAGATGAGCACACGCGGGAGTAAGAGGGGCACAAATAGGAGTCCCCACTCGGAGCGCAAAAGCCGATAATACCCCTCCTGTAGAAGTTCAGGTTCCATCAAATTCACCCTTTTCGTTTCTGCATGATATGGGTGCATTAAGTATAAATTCGCATAGGGTAGTCTTAAACGCATTGAAAATTTACTATAATTGAACGCCTTGTTTTAAAAAGATCATAGGAATGTTCGGGACAGTTTTAGATCGCATCACAAGGTACTTATATTTCCCGCACCATCATGATAGCCAATGGTTGTGAGGTCACTGGCACTAGGCAAACTACTAAGGTGAAATTCCTACTGGGTGGGAAGCCAACTTTTGTGAGATTCATGGTAATGAACCTAGGTGTCCACGAATGTTTACTCGAAATGGATTAGCTAATACCCAATGATGCCCGGATCCATTGTGGGAAGGGCCAAGTCTCCTTCTGCAATTCTGAAGGGGAACTAGTCACGACTCAAGGTGAGGCTGGTAAGCCAAAAATATAGTTGGCAAAAGCAACACGGATAATAAAAGGTGTTCAAAAGGGTCTACCTATCTATCTAATTAAATTGAATAAGCTAGATCAAAATCAGGAATCTAGAGAAGAATCTTCATGGTTAAAGGAATACGCAGATGTATTCCCTGAAGATCTGATAGAACTTCCTCCCCAAAGGGAAGTCGACCACGAAATCAAACTTGTGCCAGGAGTTGCACTGGTTGCAAAGAGGCCATATAAAATGTCCATCCTGGAAGCTATCAAACTAAAAGAGCAACTCAAGCAACTCTTAGATCAAGGCTACATTTGTCCTAGCAGTTCTCCATGGGGAGCTCTAGTGTTGTTCCAAAAGAAGAAAGATGGAACGCTTCGTCTATGCATTGACTACAGAGGGTTGAATCAAGCAACCATAAAAAATAAATACCCCATTCCAAGAATAGATGAATTACTTGACCATCTTCAAGGGGCAAAGATCTTCTCAAAGATAGATCTCAGATTTGGATATTATTAGATAAGGATCAAAGAAGAAGATATCCCAAAGATTGCATTCAGTACAAGGTATGGACACTTTGAATTCCTAGTGATGTCATTCGGGCTGACGAATGCTCCTGCTACCTTCAATAGGTTAATTCAGGATATCTCTAGGCCCTATCTTGATGACTTCGTACTCATCTTTTTTGACGATACCCTAGTCTACTCAAAACAGAGAAAGGATCATGAACCCTAGCTTTGCATTGTTCTTGAAACAATGGGAGCATACAAGCTTTATGGCAAGAAGAAGAAGTGCACATTTTTCAAGCGACAGATTGAATATCTGGGATTCATTATATCAGCAAACGGAACTTCAGTAGATCCAGCTAAGGTCTGAGATGTTCCGGAATGGCCAACACCAACTTTTGTCAAAGAAATACAAAGTTTTCTTAGGTTGACAGGGTGGTACAGAATTCTCATCAAAGATTATGCTTTGATTGCAGCACCTCTGACTCATTTACTAAAGAAGCAAGTAGTAATTGTATGGTCACCTGCTGAATAGACCAACTTTGACAAACTAAAGCAAAACTTGGTATCAGCACCCATCCTGAAACTTCCTGAGCTTAGTAAGGAGTTTGAAGTGGTAAAACCGATGCTAGCTCACTTGCTTTAGGATGTGTACTTATGCAAGAAGGTCATCCCGTAGCATACTCTTCAAGAAAATTGAAGAGCCATGAAAGGAATTATGCTACCCATGACTTGGAGTTGTTGGCTGTCATCCATCCTCCCAAACTTTGGAGACATTACTTGCTAGGTAACAAATTTTCCTTAGTAACGGACCACAAGAGTCTTAAATGGATTTTCACCCAAAATGAGCTCAATATGAGGCAACGTCAATGGATCGAAGTGCTGGAAGAATATGATTTTGAAATCAAATATAGGCCTAGAAAAGAGAATGTAGTTGCCGATGCACTCAGTCACAAAGCATTTCTAAATTCTCTTATTTTGCAAGATCCATCAACAATAAGGTCTCTAGCCATAAAGGTATCAATCCAAACAACCCGATTCTTGAGCTAGCAAAAGAAGGGGCATATCATGACCTAGTCTTTCAGAAAATGCTAAGGGAGATCCCCATCAAGGATTCTCCATCAGTAGTGGGCTTGTCTACTTTAGGAAAAGATTATGTATCCCTTCAAGCCAAACTCTCAAGCAGAAGATACTTTGGGAAGCCCATGACGCCCAGGATTTTTCAGAGCTCGATTCGGAGTCCGGAGAGGGAAATGGCCAAGGAAACGGTCAAGATGCGAAGAGGTGAACAAAAGTTTGGCCAAATGGGTAAGTGACCCTTGGGAGCCCAAATTGAAGATGTTACATGAAATGTAGGAGAAAAAACGTGGAAAAGAAGGAGAAGCATGGCGGCAGCATGCTGGTGAAAATTGCACCCACATCTTAATGAATCCATCCTCCTGCCTATAAACAACCCCCCCAATGATCATGGGCATTCATTCCCCTCTAGATGCTGACTCTATCGCGTGGGAAAGAAGGAGAAGCATGGTGGCAGCACGCTGGCGAAAATCGCGCCCACATCTTGATGAATCCATCCTCCTGCCTGCAAACAATCCCCCAATGATCATGGGCATTCATTCCCCTCTGGATGCTGACTCTATCGCCATGCTTCGCCTGTCAAATGGTGGCCTCAATGGAGATCTCTGATTTCAGTCTTTCTCTCTCCTCCCTCTCTCTCCCTTAAGGGGATGTTCTTGTGTGGAAGAAGACAATGAAGAATGGTGGAGGAAAGCTTGTCTGGATGAGATCGAATTGCTTCCGGGTGGATGAAGACATGAAGAGTGCTGATTTTGAAGATGCTGGACATTGAATGAGGGCTGACACGCAGTCCCATAGCAAAATCGAGATCCCGAGACACAATGCCTAAGCGGTAATTTAATTTTTATAAAGAAAAAATGAGTTTTTATGCTATTTGGGTGATGAAATATTGTTTCCATGGGCTGATTATGCATTATGTTGTTGTTTGCTATGAGTTTGATCAGTTTATGCTCAGAAAATCAGAAAATCATAAGTGTTATGATTGAAATTAATGGTATAAAACCCGTAAAACACGCGTTTAAGAGGCAAAATGGGGGTTTTTTGCAAAATAAAGGGGAAACATGAGATATAACATCAATAAAACCTGAAATTTTGATGTCAAAGAACCTAAGGGCCAAAACCCACAATCAATCTCAATTTCTAGTCATTTTTTATTGAAGATAATAGAGGAAAAATACAAAAAAATGGTGGAAAATGGGTTTTAAATGGGAGAAAATTAGGAAACGATAAAAGAAAAATTCCAAAAAACCACATAAGTGTTTGTGCAATGTATAATGAAGGTAGAGCATGAGGTTAGCCTCGGTTTACCCTCGTTTCTATGTTTTCGTTCGTGTTTATTGCTTTCCCTACAAAGAAATACACATAAAACGACTCTTACACCTATCAACGATTGCAAAACATTAAACGGTAGGGTGAGAGGGGAGTTTGAGCATCAAAGTACAATCTTAAATCTGATTTATGTGTTGCATCATGGCTATAGAATATTGTTTTAAAATAAAGGAAAAGGCAGCATGAGCTTAAGGCTCGGTGTCTCTCCTCATTTCAATACATAAACGTTAGCATGGAAATCATGAAAAGATTGGTTTCACACGATGTACAATGCTGATTTTCTATTGTTTGTGCACTAAACCATTAACATTATGCACTATGCATGGTTCATGGTATCGAAGGAAAATCTCCTAGACTGCATAACAATTGTTTTCTTAGGACTTTGACCCACGATTCAGAGTGTGAGGCTATCCCTTGCCGTAGGGTAGAGAGGCGATTTCCTAAGGGACTGTGAAGTGAGGAAGCATGGTATATCTCCTGAAAATATGAGAAATATAAAAGAGAGGAGTCTATGCTCATTTGTGTTACATGTTTAGCAGCACGTCAAAGGGCCAATCCCTGCGATGTAGGAGAGCTACAGTGGGGCTCCGACTATTAGTCGGTGGAGTGCCTCCTATATGTGTGTGATCGTGGCATTGCCAATGTATAAGGGTTCTCCCTTTGAGGAGTTTTAGGGAAACGTTAGACTATGAACTATAAACGCATGAATTAAGCTTTAGGGCGGTTTTTCCCTTAGAATTAGATTGACACTCCTGGTCCACGAGGCCGTGAGGGTGTTTGTGTGTCATGAGTATGAGGTCCGGCTAGTGCTATAGCCAGTGCCGGCCCATTGTAGGTCCCATCAGGTAGCACAGCCGGAAAGTGCAAGAGTGCATTGTCTCAGATTGAGATGCCCTTCACGGTGTAGCAAGAGGGCACTATATGCTGCGGTGAAGGGGCTTTAGCCCTCGGTTGCCCTGTTTTTTTTATTCGAGGCCATTTCGGGACCTGTTTTGGAGGCGAAAGTTTTCCACACGCACTCAGAAAAAGGCCCTATTTTTTACTGTGTGACCACTGTTCTACAAGTCGGTGAAAAGTTACCATAGAAATTGCATCGTATGCCTGTGCCCAGAGACATTGGGAGTTATAGAATCATCCTTGTTGCCTGTTGATGCAAAATCGTCACTAGGAAGTGACTGTGTGGTCAAATACCACTTTTGTCAGTTTTGCAGATTTGCCCTTGTGAGGTTGAAGTTGTGTTTTTTGCAGTGACAGAATTCTTTGCAACGTTCTGTAATGGCGTCTGATTCTCTTTCACAGATTGTCACTAAAAAGCTTGACAAGAACAACTTCCAAGCATGGAAGTTTAGAATGACGAATTTCCTTATGGGAAAAGGATATTGAAAATTCATTGCAGGAAATGAAGAAGAACCAGTTCTTCTTGATGTTCCCAATCAACAACAAATGCAGGCATTTAAAGGATGGCATGAGAGAGCCAGAAAAGTTATGTACTGGCTGTCTATCAGTATTTCAAACTCTATGATTGTGCATATTCAAGATGCAAGTACGCCAAAGGAGGCATGGGATACTTTGTCAAAAATGTATAGCACAAATACGCAAGCCGAGAAAATGTAGCTCAAGCAAGAGTTGCACAATGTGCAAAGAGAAAGTATGAGCATCAACGACTACCACATGAAGGTGAAGAAGATTACAAATGCACTTGCTTCCATTGGGTCGCCAGTGGAAGATGATGATTTAGTTTCTGTGACCTTGAATGGTCTAGGAAAGGATTATGCACAGCTCCGAACATCTATTTCCATCCGTGAAAGATTTCCTGATTTTGAGGAGTTGATTTCTCTTCTAATTTCTGAGGAGCAGAGAAATGGTGGTGCATCTTCTTTAGGAGGAACTTCAAAAGAAGCTGTCTTCTACTCAAATGCTGGAAGAGGTAGAGGCAGAGGTAGAAGAGGCCGATCTAAAGGCCGTGGTAGAAATCAGAATATGCAACAAACTCAAGAAAACCAGTCCTATTGAGGAGGACGTGGTAACTCTAGAGGCAGGGGGAGCCAAAGAGGTCGTAATGGATGGCAAAGAGGCCAAAATGCAAACAACAATGTTGAATGCTACTATTGTGGTAAAATGGGTCATATGGCTAAAGACTGCTATAAAAAGCAGAATGACATCATGAATGGAAAATTGCAACAAGGGAATTATCCATCTTCTAGTAGACAGGGTGATGACAGAAATGAGCATTTGTTTATGGTGTAGCACATGACCAATTCTGTGACAAGTACAGAAGAAAGCAATGATGTGTGATATGTTGACTCATGTGCATCAAACCACATGACAGGTCATGCAGAATGGATGCAGGATGCAAGGAAAATGGAAAAACCAAGATTTGTGGAGACTCGTGATGATACTACACATCCTATTGTGCAGATTGGAAAAATTCCTTTGTCTATTAAGGATGGGAAAAAGAAATACCTGTCGGATGTATTTCATGTCCCGAATATCACCAAGAACCTGGTTTCTGTTGGTCAAATGGTTGAGCAGGGCTTGCAGGTTAGATTTAATCCTCATGGATGCTTTGTTGAGGATATGAAAAATAAAGGTCGCTTGATAGAAAAAGGAAAGAGAAAGGGCAAAATGTTTACATTGGATGCAAACATGCCTGAATTGAGTGCAGCAATGTTTGCATATGGGAGCGGTGTAGTTGCAGATATTGATATTTGTCATAAACGCATTGGTCATGTTAATGTACAGCGACTTAAATCAATACAAGCCCAAAATATTGTTGCAGGATTGCCTAAATTCAAGGTTATCGAAATGCATAAGGTATGTGAAGCCTATCAATTTGGAAAACATGTAAGGAAACCATTTCCTAGACATGTTCAAGAGAGTAAGAAGCCATTGGAATTAATCCACTCTGATGTGTGGACTACTAAAGCTGCATCTATTGGAGGCTATCATTATTTTGTCACTTTTATTGATGACTATAGCAGAAAAGTTTGGGTGTAGTTTATGAAAAAGAAAAGTGAAGTTTTTGGGCATTTCAAAACTCTTAAAGGTATGGTTGAAAAAAAAAAGGCCTGCAAATAAAATGCCTAAGGTTAGAGTGGAGAGTACCTCTTAAATGAGTTTGCAAGGTTCTTGCAAGAGCATGGAATAAAGCAGCAACATTCATGTAGTCATACCCCATAACAAAATGGAATTGCAGAAAGAAAAAACTGGCATATTGGAGAGGTATCTCATGCCATGCTCAATGAAAAAGACCTGCCTGATTTTTACTGGGCTTGCTATAGTAGTCTACATAATGAACAGGACTCCCACTGCAGCAATACATGACATGACTCCAGAGGAGAGGTATACTGGTAGGAAACCAGATATTTCTCATTTGAAAATTTTTGGTTGCATTGCCTATGTTCATGTGCTAGATGAGTTGAGATCCAAGTTGGATCCAAAAGCTGAGAAGTGCATATTTATTGGTTACTCTCTGTAGCAGAAAGGGTATAGATGCTATAACCCTTCTATTCGTAAGTTTACAGTGAGCAGAGATGTTTTTTTTAATGAGATGAGTAGCTGGTATAAACCAGTAAATGTGATTGATAATGTAGATGCACAAAATGATAATGCTGCACAGAATTCACAGCAGGAGTCACAAGATATTAGTGGACCTAGAGTGTCCTCTAGCAATGGTTCACATTCTTTGCCATGGACAGGCAGATTGAGATCAGGAGAATCTCCTCAAAGAAATGTAGATAGTGGTATGCAGGTATCACGAAAAGGAAAAGAGAAGGTAGATTAGCCCATGTTTGATGTGAATGCAGGTCACTCTTATGTGGATGGTGAATCTAGTGGCTCAGAACAGAGCATTGATGATGAGTTGGGTATTCCTTCTGTTGTTACATCTAAATTAAGGAAGACCATGGATGTTTTGAGAGCACTTGGAAGTGAGCCTACTTTGCGCAAGTCTACCAGAGCTAGGTATCCTGTGGATAGGCTGAAATATGATGGATTTATAGCCATTCACTATGCTTATATAGTCAAAGTGATACAGGAACCAAAACCCACTTCTTTTTAGCAAGCCATGGGAAAAGAAAAATGGGAGAAAGCCATGGATGAAGAAATGGATTACTACATGGGAATTGGTACCTTTGCCTAAAGATAAGAATGCAATTGGTTGTAAGTGGGTTTATAAGGCAAAGCACAATGCAGATGGTTCTGTGAACAGATACAAGGCAAGATTAGTAGTCAAGGGGTATGCACAAACATATGGCATTGATTATGAAGAAACATTCAGTCCGGTTGCAAGGATGGCAACTGTAAGAGCAATCATTGCTATGGCTGCATCAAAGGGATGGTCTTTACATCAGATGGATGTAAAGAATGCCTTCTTGCATGGTGATTTGCAAGAAGAGATCTATATGGAGCAGCCATCATGTTATGTGCATGCTGTTCATCCTGAGTTTGTTTGCAGGTTGAAGAAAGCCTTGTATGGCTTGAAGCAAGCACCTAGAGCATGGTCTGACAAGATAGGACAGTATCTTTTCACTATTGGCTTTCAGATTTCCAAGGCAGATTTCTCACTTTATGTGAGAAAAACAGAGAAAGGTATTATGATGCTTGTCATTTATGTTGATGATTTGATTATCAAAGGTGATAGTGATGAAGATATCCTTCATGTGAAAATGCTATTGAAGCAGAAGTTTGAGATGAAGGATTTGGGAGAGCTGTGTTATTTCTTGGGCATTGAGGTGATTAGATCACTAAGTGGGATACGGCTCTTGCAGAGGCAGTATGGATTGGATATGCTGTCCAAATATGGGATGACAAGCTGTAAGCCTATTTCAGTTCCTTTGGAGGAGAATGTGAAGCTGAGCGCAAATGCAGGTGAGCTTCTCGAAGACCCTACTATGTACAGATGCATAGTAGGAAGTTTGATTTATATGACTATTACCAGGCCAGATTTGAGCTATGCTATTGGATTTGTAAGTCAGTTTATGCAGGCTCCAAGGAAACCGCATTTGGATGCGGCTAGACGCATACTCAGTTATGTGAAGTCCACATTGCAGTATGGACTATTTTATGAGACTGGGGTTCAGATACAGTTGCATGGATACACTGATGCTGATTGGGCTGGTAGTATTTCTGATAGACGATCTACCAGTGGATATGTGTTCTCTTTTGGAAGTGCTGCAGTCACTTGGAGCAGCAAGAAACAGGCTACAATTGCCTTGTCGAGCACAGAGGCTGAGTACAGGGGTGCAGCAATGGTTGCATGTGAGGTATCTTGGTTGCATAAGCTACTTTACGATATGCATCAGCCCTATAGATGGGCCAGTTGTCATTGATTATGACAACATGAGCAGTATACACATGGCAAATAACCCAGTTCATCATGCTAGAACAAAGCACATTGAGGTGCATTATCACTATGTGTGAGAGAGGGTTTTACTAGGTCTTATTGATCTAGTTTATGTCAGCATAGAGGATCTGGTAGCTGACATATTTACGAAGGCATTGGGTGCAGAGAAGCTACGCAAGTTCAGAGACTTGCTTGGTGTGCAGGAATTGGGATTGAGCTCGAGGGGGAGTGTTGAGATATCGAGCTCCACTCGTGATATGCCAGGGTGACTGTTGTGCATTTATGTCACCGACTTGTTAGTTGCAGATGAGGTTGGTACACCGCCGATGAATAATAGCTAGATGACAGCTATCCTTATCTACTCTAGTTCGTGGCTCAGTAGTATGCCACCTTAGTTAGTTGAGTTTGGTTTGAGACTCATATATAGGGTTCTTCTATTTCTCTATATGAGTGTTCTTTTTGGCTTACAGAACTAAGAAGAGTGAAACTGTTTTCAGCCTCCACCTGTGTGTGTATTCCCCCATTGTGCAAGTAAGAAAGCTACAAGTGAGACTCCTTCCTTCTCTCCCACAATCTTGACAAGGGAGAGGCATTTGAGATCCAGAACCTTGAGAGAATACCTCATCCAATGGAAAGATTATCCCGAAGAGGATGCCACTTGGATGGATGAAAGTACTCTCAACCAACAATACCCCCAGTTCTTCTCGAGATGAGGACATCTCGATTCCTCTAAGGGGGAGAAAATGTAATATTTTTGCTATGAAATATTCAAGACCCATAATCTTACACAAAAGCAGTTCAAAATAATCTCTCGCAACGGAAAAACCCTTGGCTAAGTGCTTACTCCGCGTGCATCATCAAATTCCAGCCCGCGTTGTGCACAAGAGTCCATGGCTAAAAACCCACAAGCTCACACAGGAATACCTCTTCAAGGGGGGAAAAAAGGGGACAGTGGATAGATTTTGGCAATTTTTTTTTAAATAACCCCTCTCCCTCATCTGTCGCATGGTAGGGGAGAGGGAGTGTGAGAAGAATTCTTGAGTTAAGTGGTGGAGGGGCATGGGGGAGGGAATCATGCACCCACCACTTGGGTGGCTAACCCCCCACCTTAGCCTATAAGAAACTCCCCCCCCTGAAGCTTAAGGGAGGAGGGAGGAAGAAGCTGTCGTGCTGCCCGTGCTGCTGCCGTGAGGAGCGCCGCCTGTGCCACGCCTCCTATTGCTGCGCCACGCCATCGCCATCCTCATCACCATCATCATCATAATCATCATCATTATCAACATCGTCGTCATTATCCTCATCTCAATCCTCATCTTCTCTCTCCATGTCGTTCTGTCCTGACAAAATCTTGGAAGCTTCTTTGGAAGTTTCCATTAAAGGCCTCCATAAGCCCTATTCACCCGTGCTTTTTGGGTTCTTCTTAAAACCGTATCTGCAAGGGCTGAGTCCTACGCAGAGGAGAAGGCCTCGGACAGAGAGAATTTGAACGCAGAAGTAACCCAAGGGGGGAGTTGCTGCGATGAAATTCATTGCATAAATGGCTCCTAAGTAGAAGTCACAAGGTGCACATGCGGGAGCTTCCAATCCGAGTACACGTGTGGACAACGCTCCGATCCTAAATGCCCAGGTACTTAAAAATTAATTCTACATGAAAGGATGCATTAAGCATGATTAAATTCACGTAGGCATGTTTGAATACATTGGAAATTTTATATATACTTGCATCGAATTACCAAGTAAGTTGCATGATGACTACTTGCATGGTCATGGTAGCTGCATTCTTGAACGCATATTACATAAGTTAAAAGATGGATTTTTCTAAAAGCATCCTTGTTGCCTCGCAAAAAGAACAGTGCATAACACACTTAGGTAATAATCTCCTAGCAGTGTTTCGCATATAAAATCATCATAGACGCACATTGAATGATGTCCAAATGGTCGCAATGCATGGAAATTTGCATGCAAAGATGGTTGCATTTTAGGTCGAATTAAGTACTAGAGGAAGGATTAATTAATGATGGACTCATGGTATTCGCTAAAGAGTGGAGTTCTCTATCAAAGTTTGAATGTATCTTCATTAAAATTATTAAAGCTTGATTTCGTTGCATCAACATAGGGCTATAAGAGTTAGTTCCGAATTGTTAATCATTATAGTTTAGGCAAGGAAAAGTAATGATCATTGTAGATCTTATAGCTGCATAGAAGGAAAAAGTCTATGGTCTTGAAATCGCATATTTGCATGGAATGTTATATCTTGCAGTTATTTGCATCTTCTAGGGAAAAGTACTTGCTAATTATAGAAGAATGTAATTGCATTTACTCGCGGGTTGGATGGATCAACTAAGTGATCCGCTTTTAGTCGAGTAGCTCACATGAAAATTATAAAGATACGATTAGTTTACGTATGACGATCACCTCAAAGTGCTAAGTAGGGTTTACGTTAAAATTCTACCTAGTATCGCACTTGGGTTGCCAACCTAATATTTTCGATCCCCATAGATCCTACCCACATTCTCGAAAATGTTAGGGCTATCTAATAACCCGTGCAAGAACGATCTAGGGTTCTCACCCTAAGGATAAATTGATCAAATACTAGACTTCCGTATGAATTTAGGATCCCTAGGTCCAAAGCGTTATCGGCCTAGTAGGGTTAGGGTTGGATTGGGTCAAGAGGAATACCAAACCCTACATCTTGACCAAAGGTATTCATGACCAAGGAATACCGTGTGATGGGAGAAATAATCCCACAAGTTAGATGCGACACCTATCTCGTGCAACAAGTTGCAACATCGCATGGTTTTGTGTCTAGATCACAAAATGGTATTGCCACTCCTTAGAACAAGGTTGGCAAGTTCTAGTACAAGTCTAATTTTCTAGAGGATAATTAGTCATCCTGCTACATCACCCTTCCTTGGGGCTGATTTTCCAAGTTAGGGAAAATATGAATTGCCTAGCAAGGAATTGACCAATCAAGTGAGGAAAACGGGATTGTCCAGGATTTATTGACCATAACATATGGAAACCTAAAGTATTGATAATTTGGGTTAACAAGGTATAAACCATAACCCAAGGATAAAGGGTAAACAAGCAACTTAGCTTATGAGACCCTTGGGATCTTGCCAAGTCGAAATTGATCCCAGATCGAATGCTGGATGTATTTGGAGAGAAGGAATTATACCTTAGCAGTTGGCCATATAAACGACCACTGGAGTGCTTGTGTTTGTACACTTAGGAGCACTATTTATTCTTCTTTGCTCAAGAAAATAATGTTGGAAAATAATTAATGCTTCAGGTTGAAAGCCTGGAGGGAGAGGCAGCATCATTTACCCCCGAATGTCTACTTGACCCTATCCAAGGGGGTTGTTAGCCGCGCCGGGTACGTGAATCGAACCCACTGTGAGAGGTCTCTCCGTGGGTGCTACTTGGAGCAAAGGAAGCTTGGGTGCCAGGGGGGGCTCTGGCTGTAAATCCCTTGCCTCCGGACCCCCCCTCCCCTACACAAGAGGCTGACGTAACTTGAGATTGGATCTCAAGGCCCTCATACTAGATGGCCCTTTCCTCTCTTTTCTTAAGATTCATTTTAATAAAGAGCCTTTAAGTGATTAAGAGACTCAATTTCAAACATTGAGTCTCTAAGAGACTGAGATATTCGATTTCAAAATTGGGCCTTATGATGGCTCTTGCCCCTCTTTTTCTTCAAATTTATTTTAAAACAGACTCTCTAAGAGATTGGGAGGCTCACTTTCAAAATTGGACTTTAAGATGTTTCTTATGCCTCTTTTCTTAGGATCTATTTTGAAATTGAACCTCTAAGAGACCAAGAGGCTCAATTTTAAAATTGGTCCTTAGGATTGGTCTTCCTCTCTTTCTTGGCATATATTTTAAGAGACCAAAAACTCAATTTCAAAATCAGATCTTAAGATCCTCTAAGATAGGTCCTCTAAGAGACCGAGAGATACAATTGTGAAAATCGAGCCTTTAGGAGATGACCTCAATTGCCTATATTGGGCATTAAGATGGCCCTAGTCCCTCTTTTCTTAAGGTTCATTCCAAAATAGAGCCTTTGAGAGACCAGTAGACTCAATTTAAAAATTGGGCATTAAAATGGCTCTTCATCCTTTATTTCTTACGATCCTTTAAAAAAAAGATTCTCTTGAAGCATTCATTTTAGCATAGATCCTTCAAAAGATCAAGAGGCTTAATTTAAAAAATAGAGCCTTTAAGAGACCGTTGTCGTGCCGCTACGCGCACATTGTGTAAAAAAATCTAGAGTGTGATTTCCTTTGAGATTTAGAGAGCCAATGCCACTTTAGGCATTAGTGTTAGTGTCCATAGTTCAAAATATTAGATATTTTTGGACAAGTTTTTAGCCAATTTTTGATATTCTAGATATTATCTCTTGTAAAAATCCATAAAACTATACACAACTTCTAGATTAGGATGACATGAAAAAGAAAGCATGTAGCTTTCAGCTAATTTGAGAGGTTGATGAGATCACGCAACGCGTGATCGCTGTTTTCAGGCAATGAACAACACTTCGAAGTGGGAGATGAAGGAGTGATTTGGCTGAATTTTGACCAGGTGTCCTAGTATTTAACCCCCCTTTTGGAGCTTATGGAGACATCGGATTGGTGATTTGAGCAGCATAGAGGAAGATATTATTTTGTACACGTTTTTGTCTATTAGAGTTATATCTTCTCTTAATATTGAAAGAAACTGACAAGCTTCATCTCTGCTAGTATTCTTCTTCATTTTCTATTTCTTTTTGGGAGTATTCTTCTATGTCTTCAATTTCTTCGAACCCCTTCTCTTTCGTCTACTCCTCTCCTTGAATCTACATCCTGTTGTCACTTATCTTCAAGAACTTGGCTTGAAACCTTCAACCCTTCTCTTATCTCTACCATCTTCAGAGTAAAAGCTCTTGAACCCCCATACATTCTTCTCTTGCCAAACCCTCGTGGTGACCTTCAACACTATGCACTATGACATTGGTGAACTCGACATGAAGGTCTGTGTAAGAGAACTCCAAGATGGGGGATTCTTTAGGAGATACTCTACAACAACTGGTGCGCATACTGTAGCAGACTCAACACCAACAAATCCAAATGTTACAACAACAACAATAAAGGCAAGACGAAGAGAAGATGGATTCCATAGCTATCAAGGCCCTAGAGGAAGTTGGGTGTGAATTATGGTCAAAATATCTCTATTTTTATTCGCTTACATGTTGAAAAAATGCTATTCTTTGGTGTACCACAACATGCATGGAGCCGTTATTTTACCAGACTAGTCAAGCATGGTCTTTAAGAAAGAATCCATGGTCTTTTTCAGCAAGATGCGGATTGGCTGCATTCAAAAAAGCCCTACGTGAAGAATTCTTCTTAGAAAACTTTGACCTAATGACGAAGAAAAGTTTCACTAATTGGATTGAGAAACCCAACAAAGGTTTAGTTGCAACCGCTTTATACCATGAGTCTGAAAGTAAATTTAGACAACTTCATGCTGAAGACCAACAAAGTATGGAAGGTCAGAAAATTGAATTATTCCTTAAGGCTGCAGATCCCATTCTGCAAGAGAAGCTTGCTGATCGCTTAGAAGATACTACCTTCGAATCAGGAGTCGAGACTGCATGGATAGATGTTACTGATGCAGTTAACATGATTGCTCGAAGAGAGTGGATGCAATTAAGATTGGGCTCTACTGATGGAGCTTGTTTCACCTTCAAAATCCCCTATTCCTTTGACTAATCAACCAATTCTTTCTTCTTTAGTTCATTCTAAAAATGATGTCATGGATGAACTCATTAAAAGCATGTGTGACTTTCATCTGAATCTCACATAAATTAGTTCCAAGGTGGAGAAGCTGGATGTCAAAGTTGAAGAACGAGGACATTCATCAACTCAAAGACCCATGAGAGAAGGCTTTAAGAGGCATTGTATTTGGTGTGACAGCCAACAACATGATAAGAGGGAGTGTTCTGCCTTCTGTGAGGCTGAAGCACAGAAGCTCGTCCTTTGGAAAGACGAAAAAATTCATGCAGTTGAAACTGGTCTTCTGCTGGAGCCAAATTTTGGCTATGGTGGAATGAAGAAAAGATTAGAAGATTTAGATGTAAAGAATGCCTATACAGTAATTGATGTAGCTATCTATGGTCTACAAATTGAGCCAACTAAATCAAGTTTAAAAGCATGCAAAGATAATGTGCAATCTAAAGTATGGATGCAGGCACTAGATCAAATGGAATGTGGTAAAGTAGCCAAAGAAGATTTGGCTAACGCCAATCAGTGCATTCGAGGAATAACTGGTTGGAAAGAACCGGATTTTCCACCTTTGCACATTTGGCTGACATCAATCATAAAGAAGTCTTGATTGAAGAAAAGAGAAGAAGAGAAGATGAATTAGGGCCTTCCTCGTCTGGCCCTCCAAAACGAGTAACTAGAAGAACGTTTGAACAACCAAAGCTTGCTGAAAATATAACCCCAGATCAATAGATGGCAATTGCACCACAAACAAAGAAGACCAAAGGAAAGAAGAAAGGCAAGTAGCCAGGCTATAAATTGTAGTCTGACATAGAATCTGCAATCGATCTCAAACGAGTCCTAGAAGAACGAATTCTAGGAAGCAAAACTGAATTCACCTTAGGCAAAATTCTTGGAATTTCCAAACATGAATTCCATGATGTAATTATTAATGTAATAAAAAGGAAAAGACAATATGTCAGTGATGAAGCTAAAGAAACACTGCATGCTTTTTTGCAAGTTCTTCAAGTTTTTGTGCAGAATGAAGAGAAGCTGACTTCACAAGGAATTCAACTTGAATCAGTTAAAGAATTAATTGTAGTAATTGAAGCTGAAGATAAAGAAAGCATGAATGCAAAAATTAAAGAAGTGAAAGTTGAAAATGTAATGGTCGGCTGGTCCAAACCAATTGGATAGGCCATCTCTCAAAAAGAAGACTGTCTACAGCACATGCATGAGAAGGAAGAGGCTCAGTTCATTCCAAGTAGTCACTACTCCCGTATGCATTGGGCAAGAGCAATAATGGAGACAGTCGTCAAAATTGGAGAAAAAGAAACACCATGTATTGCACTCTTAGACCATGGCTCAAAGATAAACGTCATGGCAAGGAGTCTCTATGAAAGTGGCAGATGGCCCATAGATGTTGATCTAGGTTGGTGAATGAGAGATGTAAACAACTCTTCTGGAGAGTTATTTGATGTATGTCCTAATGTGCAGGTAACTATTGGAGACATAAAAGATAATTTTCACTTTTTTGTTCAAGACTTTTGTAGTTACCCTATCATTCTTCAGCAACCTTTCAATTCTAAAGCCCGCTTGGAAACAAAATCTCTTGATGATGGTTCTTCCTATGCTCGAATCCAAAGCAAGGAGAATGAACAAGCTATCCAATTTCTTACTCTGTGTGTTAACCATCATCGAAACAGAGATCAACTGTGTGATTATCCTGTGCCTCCTAATGCCCGAGAATTCAAGGGTTTTTGGGTTGCACTGATATAAAAGGAGGCTATGGTAGTGCATCATGTAAAAAGATTGACCCTCCTTATGCTACATAAACTGTGTCTCTAGAAAATCTGTATGTATGTACAGCCAATAGTATGGGTTGTTATAAGTCTCTTCCAGCCATGACTAAAGCTAAAAGAAAATACTTATGTCATGTAAAAAGGGAGCTAAAAACTTATGACATGATGGCTGAAAATGAAGGTATTTCAGGTTTTTTTTTTGGAATGATTACTACTGACACATTGGCTGAAATAGATGCAGCTGCTCATATAAAAAATTGGTCCATAGAAGTATGTACATTGGATTTTTATCAAACAATTCAAGAATATTTTGAGCAGGATGACATTGGTTTACTCAACAAGGCTGAAGCACAAGTGGAGAAAAAATACAAGACCACGTGGATAAGAAAGTCAAGTCTGTGGCAGTCCCTTTGCCTCTTGAAAGTAAAGGGCTGGCTAATAGGGTAGCAAATCAGTCAAGTCTTTGTGATCCTTCCAACATTGGTCACAAGTTCACATTTGAAAGTATAAAAGAGCTCAAAATAGGTGATAATTCTTTCCTTTTGCCGGCTGAAAAACACTCTTTTATGCAAATGCTAATGAAACATGGAAAAGATGCAAATGCTAATGTGTGGATCCAAATATTGTGGCTCCTATGGTCATTTTTACAATTTCACATATACCTTGGAACCTCAAACCTATTCCTATTCCGAGGGTGCATTTGCCCAAATTACTAGAACTTCTAAATGAAAAGATCAAAATGAATATTTTGGAACTTTCTTCAGCACCTTACTCAAATTGATGGTTTACTGTGCCTAAGAAAAATGGATGTTTATGATTCATTCAAGATCTACAGCCTGTTAATCATGTCACAATCCGAAATGTTAGTTCAGGTCCAATTGTTAACGAGTTTGCTGAAGCTTTTGTAGGTAGAGCAATTTATTCTATGGGTGACCTATATTCAGGATATGACCAATTATTTAGCTTTCATGAGAAAGTCGAGACATTACCACAATGAAGAAAACTCTTGGATTGGTCTGTATGTGCACTCTACCACAAGGTGCAACAAACTCCGTAGCCCATATGGTGAATGCCATGCACAAAGTCTTAAGGGACTTTATTCCACAACTTACTCTTCCATTTCTTGATGATGTACCTATCAAGGATGTGAAGTCAATGAAAAGAATGAGAAGCTTGATGAAGATGGCTGTAGGACATTTGTAGTTAACCATATTCATGATTGTGACAGGATTTTGATAAGGCTAGAAGAGGTATACCTTACCGTTTCTCGAGCTAAGTTGATTTTTAGAGTAGAAGAAGTCCTAGGGGTCAGTCATATATGTGGCCCCTATGGACACAAACCTTCGCCAATCAAGATAGATATCATTAGTAGAATGCAAGAAAAATGCAAGAATGTTTCAGAAGTACGAAGATTTCTTGGTGCACGTGTATTCTATCTCATATAGATACCACATTTTGCTCATGTAGCCAAAAATCTTTATCAATTATTAAGAAAAGGCCAAAGATTCTCTTGGGGTAATGAGCATACTCTCACTATGTGTAAATTAAAGAAGTTGTTAATTTCAGTCCCGACTCTCAAAAGGGCTGATTATTCAAATGGTCAACCCATCATGCTTACTGTGGATACAAGTCCCATTGGAATAGGATGGGCTGTTGGCCAAGAGGATCTTGAAGGTAATAGGTATGCAATTCGTTTTCGAGCAAAATTTCTCAATGAATGTCAAAGAAGGTGTGGGAGCTTTCGCTCAACCGCCAAGACCCACGGACCGCTTATTGTTTCAAGCGTTCCAAGCGAGCTCTCATGGCTATCTCTCACCTAGCCGACGTGCCGTCGATCCTACGAATGTAGTGAACTTACCTTGATGCTTGATCGAGTACCCTCCTCTCTCTCACACTTCGATAGCTCCACGATTCTTGATGCTAGCTCAAGCATCCTCAAGCCTCCTCCATCTCCAAGCCTCATCCTCCATAGCCGCGCGCGCAAGAGAAGAGAAGAAAAGAGAAGAGGAGAAGGGGAGAGGAGATGGTGGAGAGCTTCACCCTCTTGATTCCTCACTCTCTCACACACTCACTCCCTCACACTCTCACACTCCCTCTCTCAAGAGCATACACAAGCAAGAAGGAGAGAAGAAGAGAGGAAGAAGAAGACTAATTTTGCCACACCAAAGAATGAGCTCTTCATTCACTTTTCAACTTTATATACAAAACCCTACTTCCCTTTTGGGCGGTCATTCCCTTTTTCCTTTTTTTACATGGTCGGATCATAGCCCAGGCCCTGTTTTCCATTGTCCTTTCATCTTCCTTGCTTCCTCTTCACTACCCTTCTATATTTACAAGTAGCACGGGTGAGAGCCCAGCACTCTTTTACAAGATTTCGGGGTGCACTTTTTATGCGTCTTTCCCATTTCGTGGTTGCCTTGGTCTTTAACGGTTGTCCTTGCGCTTTTAGCCTTTTCTCCTTCTTTTCCTTCCGTCAGGTTGCCTGTTTTTTTGCCTTTGCCCTGCGTCTTTTCCACTTTCTTTCGCTTTCTTCGTATTGGGGTTAAGATTACCCCCCTCCTAGACGAGTGCCAGTCCTATGGCACTTACTGGCGCAGGGAGCAAGTGGCGGTATGCACTGAAGACTGCGGGGGGACGGGGGCTTGGGGTCTGCACTCGTGACCGGGTACGTGGAGGTTGGTTGGGGATGCCACGTAGGCTAATTTTTCTGACTGGCTGGATGCTCGATGGGCAATTAGGATTGGAGGTCGATGAAGAACGACTGCCTCTTGGGTTGTGGTTGCTGACACCTGCAATTGAAAACCTGTCAGGTGGTCTCTCCCTAGGGGTAGTGCTCAGTCTCTTGTATTGTGCACAAGACGTAGTTTGGGAGACAGGTCAAACTTTCAGCAAGCTGAGAGTGTTGTCCTGCACTTGAGGACCCAAACTGTGAATTAGTTCTGTGTAGGTATTATATGAGTGCCGTGAGTGTGCATATTTAAATATTACGTAGTTAGAAGACTGGGCGGCGGGGGCCGAATGGAGCAGAATTGTGGTAATGGGGAGATGAAGTACACCTTTGTCATTGTGTGGAGGCGTGTTAAGGGTGTCCCATTGTGTTCGGGACTTGCTTGTTGTTCTTCTCTTTTCTTTTCTTTTCGTTTCTTCTCTTTTTTTTTTCTTCTTTTTTTTTTGCCATGGTTACATGGGGCAGCAGTACAAGGGATGACGGGAGTTCTACTCCTCATCATCCGAGTGGTGGGGAAGGGTGGGCAGAGGGCGGGGGGCCTTGGTAAGGAATTTTCGGCTTAGCAAGTAGTCGTTAGTGTGGAGGCGGGTTTTGAGGGTGGTGGTGGAGAGAAAGGGGTGGTTGCACTGTTTGAATTTGCTATCGTTCATGTCTTCCAGCAATGCACCACAAAAGGATGGCAAAAGAGTAGCACGCATCATGAGACGAATCATGGTGGTGCTGTCTATGGCGTTGGGGTCAAAATAGAGGGGTGGGAGGTGGCGCTCTTGGGGTGCAGGTTCCTGGTGTACTAGGATTCGAATTAATCTAAGGTAGTTACAGGTGGTAATGAAGGCTGGGTCAGGGCAAGAAGTGAATTCAGTAAGGAATTTATTTATGGAGTTGTACAAATCGGGCAGGGTGAAAAGAAGAGCGTTCCTATGGGAAGTGGCATTGGCATTATAAATGACGGGAAAGTCGAACCTGCCGTGGATGGACGGGTTAAAATCCACTCCTACCCTTCGAGGAAACAGCATAAAGGTGGGGTCGTTCCTTTCCGAAGGGAGGGTGTTGCAAAACGCCATCCACGCCCCCAGGTTGACGTCAAAAATGCGTTGCCTCTAGGCGGGTTGGGAACTATAGCCTTCCACTATGCGAGGTACTTGGAGGACTTTGTTTTGCCAAAATTCGCGGTCCTCGGTCCCCCATGCAGTTGGGTGGGCCTCACGCTCTTCTGACCATCTAGCCTTGAGCCGGGCCCCCATGGCGATGACATCCTCCACCAACTGAATGGGCAGCACCCTATTCAAGGCGGTGGGAAACTCGAAGCGTAGGTCGAAGGGGTCTCGGCTATACTCTTGCTGCTCCCAGATAATCATTTCAGCGCGGTACTTAGCGGGGGAGTCTTGGATGCGCAGCGGGAAAGGGGCAGGCTATTTCAGGAGGGGTCTGATCTTCAGTTTTCTTCTTGCCTTCTCCATCAGTTCCTTCCTTCGGGTGGTGTGGGCCGCTCTTCGTTCGGTGGATGCGTCATGGGGCGGCACTTCAGTTTGTTGGGGTTGAGGGGATGGCGGGGCATATTCCTTGTCTTGAGGCCCTAGTTCAAGCTCGGGCTCACCCCCTTTCGCTTGCTCCTCCTCCTGTATTTTCTCCTCAGTGAACCCCAGGTCATCCATTTCCTGTGTTGTCAGTCCTGCTTGTGCTAGATATTTCCTTTGTTCCTCTAGGCTCTGCGGAGGGCCTCCTAGCTGCAGTGGTATGTGCAGGCCTGCCGCAAGGGTCGTGCGTGCAATGGTTAGCTTTCTCTGCAACTGATCATTGGCCTCTTCTGTTTCTGAATGGGTGGTGTGGAGCAGCGTGTTGATGAAGGTGCGCTGCTGAGCCATCATAGCAAGTTGGGCTGCCTCTGCCTGGTTTTCAGCCATCACTTTGTCGCCCTCCGCCTTGGCCAGCCGGCGTGCTAGGTCCCGCACCCTCTACTCGTTATGATTTGACCATTCCTTTGCTCGCCTCTCCATGTCTTCCAGGCTTTCCCCCTGTCGGAGGGTCATTGCCATAAACTGTTGTTGCTGGGCTTCGAGCTCCTGGTGCAAGTGGGACTGCTCTCGGTGCTGCTCTGCAATCTGCTCGTTGAGTTGGTCCCGCGTCGACTGCAACCTGCGCACCTGTTCCGCCCTCAGTTGATCCAGCTCTGCAATGTCTTGTCTGATTTTTTCAAGCTGGCTCTGCACCTCCGAGTTGGTTGTAGATAGCTGGTCATTTCTGCGCTGAAGGCAGGCATTTGTCTCCCTCTCCCTGGTGAGACGCTCCATTAGGATTTTCCTTCGTCCCTCCCAGGTAGTGTCGCGCTCCTTCAGGGTTTTCAGCTCCTCCGCCTCCTTGGTGCTGGCCTCCTCCCTCAGCACAGCAATTTCTCTTTGATATTATGTTATTTGCCTTACTCTGTCCAGTTGGAGGGTAGCTTGCGATTCGCGCTCCGCTGCCAGCTCTTCCACCGCCACCCTCCTTTCCTACCTGGCTATTTGCAACTGCGCGAGCAGCTCCTTTACATAGTCATCATAGTGGCCTGTTGGGGGTGGGGATTGGGGCATGGTCGTAGTGGTGGTAATCTCCTCCACTTTTTGTCTTTTCTCCTCTGGCCCTGGCTCCAGCTCGGCCATCGCTGCCCTTTTGGCCCCTGAGATTGGGGTGGCCCCAACTGCTTCCCTTGCCCATTCTCTTTCCACCAAGAATTGTAGCCAGGTGACTACATTGCTTGCATCGACCTTTGGGGTGTGCATCGGGGCGGTTGTGTCAGGGGGCGTCACCTTGAGGGGAGTGGCTTGCATGGTTGGTGTGAGGAGAGGGGAGACAGGTCTGATCGAGTCTTTTCCCTTCCCTTCCGTAGGAGGCGGCGGCAGAGATTCCGGTGCACCAGTGCTTGGACCGGGTGCTTCAGATTCGGATTGATATGCCCTGCCCGCTCCCTCCATGTCTTTTCTCCACTGTTCCTCGATGGAGCGACGCGTCGCCAGCTCCAATTCTTCTTCTTCTTGCCTCCTCAGCTCTTCCTCAGCCCTTTTTCTTCTTTCCTCTTCTTCTCTTATCGACTCTCGTCGGGCCCATTCGAGCTCCTCTTTCTCTTTTCTCCTTCGCTCCTCCACTCTCTTTCCGTGCAGGGCTTTGGTCCGTTGCTCCGTCTCCCTTTCTGGTGCAACCTGGCATTCTTCCTCCTTGTTGGTGTCCGTCTCTGTTTCATCCGACTGTTCCTCTGCTTGGGGCTGGGACTGCGACGGCGATTCGCCTCCTTTTCCGCCATCTCCCCGGTTGTCCTCTCCCGCACGTCCCTGCCCTATTGCCTCATAGAGGATTGCAATGAGGGCACCTCCAAACCCTACGGTGGAGGCCTTGGAGGATGAGGCCTTGCGGGTTGATCGAGGTGAGGGAGACTCCCCTGCTACGGCCCTTCCTCCTATTGCCAGGGCCTTTGCTGAGGCCTCAATCGTCCTTCTCACAAACCCGTTGAGGTTCACCTCATCGAGTTCCTGAGCCGCGATGCTTTCGAGTAAAGGCACATTTATCCTGGACATGATGCTATTGTACCGTTGACTCGAAAATAAAGTATGCATCATTTTTTCCTGCAGCTGAATCTCTGGATCAGGGATGTTTGCCAAGTTGATTCCGTCGTTGGTGTGGACTTTCACTTTGTCCATTCCCAACATGGCGTAGACGTCCCTTTTTGGCTTCTTCTCCACCTTGTTCGGAAGCCCCAGTGCTCTTTCTATCAGCTCAGGGGTCAGTTCAACCTGCACCTGTTTGGTGGCTTCCGCGTCCTGCACTGTGATGGTGCCCCTGTTTTTGTTGAAGGTGCGTAGGAACTCGGTGCACAGGGTATAGTCTATCCTTTGGCCCACAGCTTCCAGATACCGTTGTAAGTAGCATTGCTCCATGATCCGTCGTACCGCTGGTTCCTCGATCACCACATCTTCCAAGTTGAATATGTGGCGGAACTTCAGCTGATTGAATGCTCTAGTTTCCACCGTGAGGCCGTACCGCACCTGTTCCTCCTCCGAGAAAGGGAGTTTGCCCGCTTTGTCTTGACCTGCCATGGTCGCAACCTGTACATTCAGTCAATTCATTCCTTAGTATTTTGGTAACCAATTCGTAGGACGACCATAGCAGATTTTATCATTTATAATCATGATTTTTTCCTTTCAAACTTCTATCACCTATTTCTGCATGCATTTTAATTTGGAGCCTTTTCATGCGTGGTTCACTTTTTAGTTTTAACATTCATGCTTGGTTTGCTTTTTAATTTGGAGCCTTTTCATGCGTGGTTCACTTTTTAGTTTTAACATTCATGCTTGGTTTGCTTTTTAGATTTACTGCCCCATCCCCCTTGTGGAAAAGAAAAATCCATCCCAGGATTGGGGTGTGGGTTCAAGGGGTTCAGGTTGTTTTGTGGAGGAGCCAATCGTAGAAGTTGGGGCTATATTCGAGGTGTGCAGAGTGGTTCAGGTCACAGGGTCGGATGCCTATGTGGGTGATGTATGTGAGGACATCGGTGAGGAAATTGCCTGAGTTGATCCGACTTGCGATGTGGAGCTCTTCTTCTGTCAGGATGCGATCGAGATAGGGGTGTCCTAAGATATGCCTCGACCTCAAAGAGTGGTTAACACTCGATACGAGGTGGGCGCGATGTATGTGGGATCATACTCGGCTGTCTTGATGGCTTGGCGTTGTTTGGCGTTGGTCATTATGCGGCATCCTTCCACTGCCCATTTTAATTGAAGAGTGTACCACTACTTCAAGAAGGGAGATTCGGTGTCCGCGAGGTGGGACAACATTGCTGTTTCTTGGCTGGTGAGGCCGGACGTCGTGCGCGGGTCAAACGATGGAATGAGGCGTTGCTTAATGGCTTGCTCTTTGGAGACCTCGCGAGCGAGTAGCTCAGCGGCGGAGCGTGAAGCTTGTGCGAAGGCGAATTCAAAAGTCTCCCAAGAGCAAGGCATGGTGCGCACGTCCGTTGCAAGGGGTTCCGCTAACAGCCCCAAGTCTAGGCGGTCATAGCTAAGGGCCAGTGCCACAAAGGTGGCGTCGAGTTGTTTGATGCAGTCCACAACGTCGTCCCCCATGTCCTCAGCGAGGTCAGCGGCCAACGTTAGGAATGAATTCCGTTCATAGGAAGGCTTAAGGCCAGCGGGTGGTGGAGGTTTGATGGGGCTAGAGGTTCTGTCGGTACAGAGTTGCTGTTGGGGGTTTGTTTAAGTCAGCAACTCGGGCAGTGGTCGGATGGATGGGTCGGGGTTGCTCTTAGGGCCCATGCTAGGGCGGTCGACAGGGCTGTTGGTTTGCGAGCCAGGGTGGATGGGTGATACCGCCGGTGGTGGTGGCTGATGCTTGGGCCATTGGGTGTGTGCGACGCCTGTGGGGGGACTCGCAAAGGAGTCGGGTGGCTGGGGTGGACTCTGCGGTTCGTGGTCTTGAAGCGTCAGAGGACAAGGCCTTACGATTGACGTAGGAGCAAGGCCCTTGTCAGTTGGGACCTTGGGGATCCACAGCAAGGCATTCCCTTCATAGTAGCCTTGTGCACGCAGCAGGATTTTAGGGACCCATATTTGTTTAACCACGCGGTGCTTATGATGATGGCATTTTGGTCCTCTAGGTTTAGGTTTGTAGGTGTGTCACGGACCTGCACGTATAGTTCTAGGCTGATCTCGAGGCTTCTTGGGTACCCAATGCAAGTGATCTTGTTGGGGTTTTGCCTTAGGTCTGGCGGGTTGCGGTGCATGGGGATCTGGGTGTAGTAAATATGCACGGCCCTGCTCCTTAGTCCTGGGTACGGCTATTTCTATTGGTGGCCCATTGAGTGATGCTAAGGTCACGAGGTGCTGACTAAAAGTCGTGATAATAGCCACATTCCCGATTGTTAGGTGGATGCGTTGTGAATCATAATCAACATTACAACGGGTCTGCTTTTTAAAAGTTTGCTCGAGCAATGACTCTGTGCCTGCCTCCCTGGCATCGGGTAGGACATAGAACATCATGGGTATAGTTTCAGTCTCGATAGAAACGGCAACCCTGCATGTGCCGAGGAGCGGGTAGGATTGGGCCCCATATGGGTTCAATCTGGCTGTTGTGGGATGAAGCGTTGGCGCGCCAAGTTGGGTCCAATTCTCATGCATCAAAATGTTAAAATCCGCCCCCTCGTTGATTAGGGCGTTGAAGGAGCACGTCTGCTTGGCCGTGACCGTGATGTGGAGGTAGGCGGGTTCTACAAGCTCGTCCTCATTCTCGCCGATTTCCGTAAGTGTGGCTACTCGTATTTTAACGTGCGTTTCCACCATTGGTTGTTCATGTAGTGGGTGAGTGGGCGGATAGTACGTTTTGATTCGACTACCGTTAAAGAAGCCCATTCCCTCTCCATCCAGTGTTTCCAGCTCGACGTTACCCGTTCGGCTGATTGCACGGACCTTAAAGGGCCCGAGACCTCTGAATTTCATCTTCTGTTTGTGTCCTTTAACTGAATAGAGGAGCACTAGGTCTCTCGGCTCAAAGTCTCGTTGCTTGACGTGTTTGTCAAACCAGCTTTTGCGTCTAGCTTTCTCATAAATAAGCGCATGGGTGGCTAGGAGACATACCTCTGATAGGCGTTCTAGCTCGACTAAGCATTGTGTCCAAGCCTCCCTCCCCTCCCAACGTTCTTGGAGTGCTATCCGCAGGCTAGGGATAAAGAATTCTAGTGGGAGAATAGCTTCAGTCCCATAGGTGAGCCTAAAAGGCATTTGTCCGACGGCCGTCTTATAAGCTGTTCGGTAGGCCCACAGGGCTGCCATCAACTTGTTATCCCAGTCACTTCGTGAGGTTGAGACTACTTTGGTCAGGACAGTGATGAGAATTTTGTTGGTTGACTCAGCCTGGCCGTTAGCCTGAGGGTAGTATGGTGAGGATTTGCGATGGATGATGAGGAAAGTGGATAGGAGATGGGCTATCACTCCGTTGATGAAATGCGTCCCCTGGTCACTGACCAATTCGATGGGGCACCCAAAACGCGAGATTACTTGTTTCCATAAAAACTTGGCAGTTGTCCTAGCGTCATTTTTCCGTGTGGCCCTCACCTCTGCCCATTTGGTGAGGTAATCCGTGGCCACCATGATGTATCTGGCCTATGAATACTGTGCCGCAAGGCTGATGGGTCCTATGAAGTCAATTCCCCACTTTTCAAAGGGTTGGCGAGCGATGACCGGGGTTAACTCCATCTGATCTTTACGGACCGGGACCCTTGTCCGTTGGCACTCGTCGCAGTGTTTGACAAATTGTGAGGCATCACGGAAGAGAGTGGGCCACCATAGCTGGGACTGCAACACCTTTCATGTTGTAGTATCCCCGCTAAAGTGTCCTCCGGCAATACTTTTGTGCACCTCTGAGAGCACATCGTGCATTTCATACTCACACACGCATCTACGTAGCAGACCGTCTTGCCCCAGCCTACAAAGCTGGCCTGCGATCAACTGATAGGGCTGGATCTTTAGGATTAACCGCCTAAGCCGTGCCCGTTCTATCGGTCGTTCGGGCAGCCCATGCTCGAGTACTTGGACTATGTCGTCTACCCAGTATGGTGTGAGGTCGGCCCTAAATAGTCTTTTTCGTCGGATACATGGAATAAGTGGTTGTCCGGTAATTCGTCCACTATGCCTTGTCCAGCAGCTTCTCCTATGGGTACTCGGGACAGATGGTCAGCCATGTAGTGTTGTCTTCCCTTCCGTACTACCACTGAGAAGTCAAATTCCAGGAGCAGGAGAAGCCATCGGGCTATACGTCCTGTAGCACAAGGTTTGTTGACTAGATAGAGCAGGGCTTGATGGTCCACAAAGAAGGTGAAGGGGGTGGCTAGCAGGTAATGCCGGAACTTCTTCACGGCGAATACCATGGCTAATCCCTCCCTTTCTATTGTCGAATAATTCATCTCCGTTTCAGTGAGCTGCCTGCTCGCAAAACTCACTGGGTAGTCTAAGTTATGCTCACCAGGTTGGCCTAGCACCGCCCCCACGGCGAACTTAGAGGCGTCGATGTGTACGTGAAATGACATAGTCCAATCTGGGGGTCATAGGATAGGTGCCGTGGTTAGGGCTTTCTTCAGTTCCTCGTAGGCTCGTTGGTAGGTTTCGGTCCACTCGAAGGCAATTAGCAGCTTGTACAGAGGCCTAGCAATCAACGCGTAGTTCAGTACAAACCGCCGGTAGTATCCTGTGTGACCTAAGAAGCATTGAACTCCCCTATAATTACTTGGGGGTGGGAGGTCCGCGATAACCTTGACCTTTGAGAAGTCCGTGGCAATGCCATTTTTGGATACCACATGTCCCAAAATGCATCTGTGCTTTACCCAAAACTGACATTTCAGGGGGTTGAGAGAGAGACGGTATAACCGGCACTGTTCGAAGACCGCGCGGAGTTTTTTGAGATGTTGGTTCCAGGCCGAATGGACACACAGGTCATCGACGAAGACCTCTAACTCCTTGCGAAGCATGTCCTTGAATATGGTGCACATGAGGCGTTGGAAAGTGGCGGGGGCATTGGTTAGCCCAAATGGCATGACCACATAGGCAAAGACGCCCCACTCAGTGGCGAAGGCAGTCTTGTGCCTATCCGCAGGGTGCACTTGCACCTGATTGTATCCTGAGAAGCCATCCAGGAAACTGTAGGCTTCCTTACCTGCCACCCTCTCAAGAATGTGCTTGGTGTACGGTAAGGGATAGTTATCTCTCTTTGTTGCTGCGTTTACTTGTAATTGACGCACACTCGAATCTTGCCATTTTTCTTCATCACAATGACTATGGGTGATACCCAGTCTGTGTGCTCAATTTCGTAAATGAATCCGGCTCGCATCAACTTGTCAATTTCCTCCTTGACAGCATGGGCGTGCTTTGGGTTCATGGAGTATGGGCGCTGCTTGACCGGCGTTGCATCCGTTGTCATGGGTATGTTGTGAGTCACAACACTTGGATCTACCCCACGTAGCTCATCTAAAGACCAAGCAAACACATCCTGGTACTCCCGCAAAAGAGTGATGAGGCTGGATTCTTCCTCCGTGGTCAGGTCCTCGGCAATGAACATTGGTCGGGGTGTTTCTTGTTCTAGGGCTAGGTTTATCTCCTTAACTTGGCTGGCCCTTCGATGGGTTCGCGGGTTTGCCCTTGGCGCTTGGCACTTAGCGGGAACCACCACCCTATCCCCTCTTTTGAATTTTGAAAAGTGCTTAGGAAGGTCTTGTGGCTTCCTTTGCTCCTCCGATCGCACATTGTCGGGATGCTCTTCTTCATTCTGCCGTAACCGTCGGCACCTCAGGTGGATGGGTAAGTCTCCCCTGGTGTGTCTGGTCATGGGTGGCCTAGGGATTTCTGGGTCATCCTCTGAAGTGACTTCAGATTCAGAGTCGAATTCCCCATTTTCACTAGGGGAGGTGGTCTCCCCTGGCGGCCGCAGTTCGGATGGCGACTCGGTTCTAAGCATGGTTGCCGTTTTTGGTTGGGTCAGGCCGGCCTGCTTAAAATCCACAGCTCCCATCTGTTCCAACCAAACACGATCGCATTTTGCACACATGACTCCTTGGTCCAGTCTAAGGGCCAGCCTCGGCTATGGTTTTGCATCTGCTCGGATTTGCTCAATCTCTCGCCCTTCGGTGTCATAATCTACGGTGTCCATCTCATCGTCCCCCAAGGCCTGCTCTGCCTCATTTTGTTGGTCGGGGACCAATGCCCAGTTGTACCTGAGATTTAGTTCGTGCACTCTGGTCCACTTCCATTCGGGTTCCTCCAAGAGGTCTTGGAGCGGCCTAAGATTGGCGGCTGTGTTGCGTGCCAGTTGGTCCGTTAGGTGCCCCAGTATTCCCTGGAGCTCTTTCCTGTTGGTTGGCACTTGGGAGGCGATAGGATTAGGCCCGTCATGGAGGCTTGCTGTCATCATGTAGACAGGTGCAGGCTGTGTTTCTCTTGGCTTGCCAACTGTTTTGACAGGCTGCTCATATGCTTCATGATCTGAGAACGGCAGGTCAAGTGTAGCGAGAACATGCATCCAATCCCGCTCGTCCTCTGGGCAGGGGATGTACCTCGTCAAGGACCCATAGGGTTCCTTTCTCTGGGTGGTTCCCTTGAGTAGAGTAGAGATGGCATCCAGGTTGACTGGTGAGGTCTTCCAAGTGGCCTTCTCTATTCTCACAGCGTCAGTTGGGTTGCCCAGGAAGATCAGGCTCTTACCCCAGTCCTCAATAACTCTGGCATTGCGCATCCAGGGTCGACCCAATAAGACATCATAGTCCACTCCCTTCATGACGATGAAGTCGACAGAGAACTGGAATCCTGCAATCTTCACTGGCCAATTCTTCAAGACCCCAAATGGTCTCACTCGCATGCCATTTGCTAGCGTGACGTTAAACCGAGCAACCTCGACAGGTGGGTTTCCCCACTTCTGTAGCATCGCATGGTTAAGCACACTGACCCCAGCTCCCGTGTCTACGATCCCCTTTCTCGTTGCGTCCCCCAGAGCTAGGACTGGCAGGACTGCGTGCATTTTCGAGCCCTCCCAGAAGGCATTGACGTGCAAGGATTTAGGGTCTGAGTGTAGCGTCAAACTTGGTAAGTGTGTTTCCGTGTCCTGGTCTTGAGCCTTTGCCGGAGCTCACTCGTGTGGTCCTTCGACCCACTGTTTGAGGTCCTGCCATAGGGTAGAGTGCTGCTGAAGCAGCTCTCCCAGTCCAACTATTACAGATGTGGTCACTAGTGTGGTTAGGAGATTGCTAAACACTCGTCCTTCCCTTTGTTCAGACTGTTCGGGCCAATGGCCGTGGCTGTCCTGTGGTTCTGTTACATCGAGGTTTGGCCTTCTCGGCACTGCTTGGGGCGTAGCAGCCTCGACAGACTTAGGTTGGGGTAGCGATAACGGCGCACTCATGCTGGAGAGGTCCTCAATCTCATCCTCCATGATGGGCTCGACATCCTTGAGGTGCTGTTGAGCCTCCTTCACCCATTCCTTCACCTTTTCTATGGCTTCCAATTGCCGCCTGGGGTGTGGGTATTCCCCTACCTTAGCGCTTTCCTGTTGGGCAGTTCTAGGGGCTGAAGTCTCCGCCTCTGCGTCTGAGACTTTCTTTCCGTGGGGTAAGGTCGTAATGCTATCGGTCTTTAGTGCGACCTTAGCCTCTGACCTCTTCTTTTTTCTCCTACGGCTTTTCTTTCCTACTGAGGTGGCGTCAAGATTGCTAGGTCCTGGTAGAGAGACGTCGGCCTGCTTCGTTTGTGCTCGGGTCATCACTCGTAGGGGGATAGGTGTGGCCTCCCCATCGGGGTTTTCAACACCAAACAGTCCCAGTGGGACAGACGGTAAATTAGCTGTACCAGAAGGTGGCTTCCGTTTTGGGCAATCTATGAAAAGATGAGTGATTTCGTACTCTGCACACCTTTGGTCTGCTTTGTCCCTACTTTGCTGCTCTCTTTCTGGGCAGCGTGATGAAACGTGACCGGGATGTCTACATGTCCAACAAGTGATTGGATCCTGTGGCTGCCCTCCCCGGCCTCTACCCCGTCCTCGTCCGAGTGCCATCACCGGTACTGGTCCGTAATCCATGAGGATTACATTGCCCTCGTCCTCATGCGAGATGTAAGGGTACATGTAGGTCTCTTCGTCACTGGGCTCCTCTACGTAGTGCACAGGAGCATCGCTCGGTGGGTGGGTCACATAGGGACCAGGCGCTCTAGGTATACCGGTAGGATTTATGTCCAGCCTAGGGACTGCTGGCTTCGTGTCGTTAGGTGCTGGTAGGGCAAGAGGAGTTCCCCTTCCGTAGAATGGCTGTGGCCTCTTAGCCAGGTAAGGCTGGCCGTAGGGCTGCGTGTACGGTAGTCTTCGTGGTAGTCTGCAGTGTGCGGCATCATGGCCGAACCTCCCGCAGTTAGCACAGGGTCTTGACCTAGGGTCTTAACATTCTGCTGGCAGGTGGTTTCCTCCGCAGTACACGCACTGGACATGCGGACGCGTAGGTCGCCTTAGCAAGTTTTGTATTTTGGCCAGTTCTGTCTTGACCTCGGCCAAGCCGTGGTCCGTCTCGGCGGCCTTCCCCTTATCGTGGGATGATGCGTTGAATCGCTCGCTAGAGGTTGGCGTTCGTTCTAAACTCCGTGGGTTGATTTCTTCTGGGTTCGAGCTCCTGGAGCTTCGCTCCTTCAGCTAGTCAGCGACCCTAATGGCCTCCTCAAAACCCTAGCCACTACGTCCCTTTGCAAGCTTGAGTTTCCTGCTAGTGCTTTGTACAATTCTTCATCCCGAATCCCGCTGATGAACACGGTTGACACAGCTCTGTCAGTCGGTCTTTCGCCCAAGGGGATTCTCTTAAGGAGGCTTCTCATGTGGGTCACATAGTCGTGGATACCCTCCTCCTTCTGCTTGACGTTCATCAGACGCACTAGCAGGTTGTCAGAGTATCCAGGTTCGGCAAACCTCTTGACAAAAAGGTCCTTGAGGTTATTGAAGTTGCTCAAGAATTGGACGGGCGAGTGTGCGAGGAATTGGTCCGATTCTAGGAGGTCCGATCGGACCGGTCGATTCGATTCTTTCAGGTCCGATTCTGGATGGGTCCGATTCTGGGAATCAAACTGGACATGGTCCGACTGGTAACGTGTATTACTCCGTCCGATCGGACCGGGTGGGTCCAAGTCAGAGCGTCTGAGTGGTTCAAGTAGTTGGGTCGGACAAGTTGGTCCGGGCATCTGATTCTAAAAGAAAGCAATGGTCAGTCCGAGTGCCACGTGGCACGTCCGATCGGATCAGTTAGTCCGAGTCTAGTGATTGTCCGAGTGGCCAAAATTTGGCTCCAGCAGAAGACCAGTTTCAACTGCATGAATTTTTTTCGTCTTTCCAAAGGATGAGCTTCTGTGCTTCAGCCTCACAGAAGGCAGAACACTCCCTCTTGTCATGTTGTTGGCTGTCAAACCAAATACAATGCCTCTTAAAGCCTTCTCTCATGGGTCTTTGAGTTGATGAATGTCCTCGTTCTTCAACTTTGACATCCAGCTTCTCCACCTTGGAACTAATTTATGTAAGATTCAGATGAAAGTCACACATGCTTTTAATGAGTTCATCCATGACATAATTTTTAGAATGAACTAAAGAAGAAATAATTGGTTGATTAGTCAAAGGAATAGGGGATTTTGAAGGTGAAACAAGCTCCATCAGTAGAGCCCAATCTTAATTGCATCCACTCTATTTGAGCAATCATGTTAACTGCATCAGTAACATCTGTCCATGCAGTCTCGACTCCTGATTTGGAGGTAGTATCTTCTAAGCGATTAGCAAGCTTCTCTTGCAGAATGGGATGTGCAGCCTTAAGGAATAATTCAATTTTCTGACCTTCCATACTTTGTTGGTCTTCAGCATGAAGTTGTCTAAATTTACTTTCAGACTCATGGTATAAAGCGGTTGCAACTAAACCTTTGTTGGGTTTCTCAATCCAATTAGTGAAACTTTTCTTCGTCATTAGGTCAAAGTTTTCTAAGAAGAATTCTTCACGTAGGGCTTTTTTGAATGCAGCCAATCCGCATCTTGCTGAAAAAGACCATGGATTCTTTCTTAAAGACCATGCTTGACTAGTCTGGTAAAATAACAGCTCCATGCATGTTGTGGTACACCAAAGAATAGCATTTTTTCAACATATAAGCGAATAAAAATAGAGATATTTTGACCATTAAATTGTTTTAATTCACACCCAACTTCCTCTAGGGCCTTGATAGCTATGGAATCCATCTTCTCTTTGTCTTGCCTTTATTGTTGTTGTTGTAACATTTGGATTTGTTGGTGTTGAGTCTGCTACAGTATGCGCACCAGTTGTTGTAGAGTTTCTCCTAAAGAATCCCCCATCTTGGAGTTCTCTTACACAGACCTTCATGTCGAGTTCACCAATGTCGTAGTGCATAGTGTTGAAGGTCACCACGAGGGTTTGGCAAGAGAAGAATGTATGGGGGTTCAAGAGCTTTTACTCTGAAGATGGTAGAGATAAGAGAAGGGTTGAAGGTTTCAAGCCAAGTTCTTGAAGATAAGTGACAACAGGGTGTAGATTCAGGGAGAGGAGTAGACGAAAGAGAAGGGGTTCGAAGAAATTGAAGACATAGAAGAATACTCCCAAAAAGAAATAGAAAATGAAGAAGAATACTAACAGAGATGAAGCTTGTCAGTTTCTTTCAATATTAAGAGAAGATATAACTCTAATAGACAAAAACGTGTACAAAATAATATCTTCCTCTATGCTGCTCAAATCACCAATCCGATGTCTCCATTAGCTCCAAAAGGGGGGTTAAATACTAGGACACCTGGTCAAAATTCAGCCAAATCACTCCTTCATCTCCCACTTCGAAGTGTTGTTCATTGCCTGAAAACAGCGATCACGCGTTGCGTGATTTCATCAACCTCTCAAATTAGCTGAAAGCTACATGCTTTCTTTTTCATGTCATCCTAATCTAGAAGTTGTGTATAGTTTTATGGATTTTTACAAGAGATAATATCTAGAATATCAAAAATTGGCTAAAAACTTGTCCAAAAATATCTAATATTTTGAACTATGGACACTAACACTAATGCCTAAAGTGGCATTGGCTCTCTAAATCTCAAAGGAAATCACACTCTAGATTTTTTTACACAATGTGCACGTAGCGGCATGACAACAGTCTCTTAAAGGCTCTATTTTTTAAATTAAGCCTCTTGATCTTTTGAAGGATCTATGCTAAAATGAATGCTTCAAGAGAATCTTTTTTTTAAAGGATCGTAAGAAATAAAGGATGAAGAGCCATTTTAATGCCCAATTTTTAAATTGAGTCAACTGGTCTCTCAAAGGCTCTATTTTGGAATGAACCCTAAGAAAAGAGGGACAAGGGCCATCTTAATGCCCAATATAGGCAATTGAGGTCATCTCCTAAAGGCTCGATTTTCACAATTGTATCTCTCGGTCTCTTAGAGGACCTATCTTAGAGGATCTTAAGATCTGATTTTGAAATTGAGTTTTTGGTCTCTTAAAATATATGCCAAGAAAGAGAGGAAGACCAATCCTAAGGACCAATTTTAAAATTGAGCCTCTTGGTCTCTTAGAGGTTCAATTTCAAAATAGATCCTAAGAAAAGAGGCATAAGAAACATCTTAAAGTCCAATTTTGAAAGTGAGCCTCCCAATCTCTTAGAGAGTCTGTTTTAAAATAAATTTGAAGAAAAAGAGGGGCAAGAGCCATCATAAGGCCCAATTTTGAAATCGAATATCTCAGTCTCTTAGAGACTCAATGTTTGAAATTGAGTCTCTTAATCACTTAAAGGCTCTTTATTAAAATGAATCTTAAGAAAAGAGAGGAAAGGGCCATCTAGTATGCGGGCCTTGAGATCCAATCTCAAGTTACGTCAGCCTCTTGTGTAGGGGAGGGGGTTTCCGGAGGCAAGGGATTTACAGCCAGAGCCCCCCCTGGCACCCAGGCGTCCTCCTGCTCCAAGTAGCACCCACGGAGAGACCTCTCACAGTGGGTTCGATTCACTACCCGGCGCGGCTAACAACCCCCTTGGATAGGGTCAAGTAGACATTCGGGGGTAAATGATGCTGCCTCTCCCTCCAGGCTTTCAACCTAAAGCATTAATTATTTTCCAGCATTATTTTCTTGAGCAAAGAAGAATAAACAGTGCTCCTAAGTGTACAAACACAAGCACTCCAGTGGTCGTTTATATGGCCAACTGCTAAGGTATAATTCCTTCTCTCCAAATACATCCAGCATTCGATCTGGGATCAATTTCGACTTGGCAAGATCCCAAGGGTCTCGTAAGCTAAGTTGCTTGTTTACCCTTTATCCTTGGGTTATGGTTTATACCTCGTTAACCCAAATTATCAATACTTTAGGTTTCCATATGTTATGGTCAATAAATCCTGGACAATCCCATTTTCCTCACTTGATTGGTCAATTCCTTGCTAGGCAATTCATATTTTCCCTAACTTGGAAAATCAGCCCCAAGGAAGGGTGATGTAGCAGGATGACTAATTATCCTCTAGAAAATTAGACTTGCACTAGAACTTGCCAACCTTGTTCTAAGGAGTGGCAATACCATTTTGTGATCTAGACACAAAACCATGCCACGTTGCAACTTGTTGCACGAGATAGGTGTCGCATCTAACTTGTGGGATTATTTCTCCCATCACACGGTATTCCTTGGTCATGAATACCTTTGGTCAAGATGTAGGGTTTGGTATTCCTCTTGACCAAATCCAACCCTAACCCTACTAGGCCGATAACGCTTTGGACCTAGGGATCCTAAATTCATACGGAAGTCTAGTATTTGATCAATTTATCCTTAGGGTGAGAACCCTAGATCGTTCTTGCACGGGTTATTAGATAGCCCTAACATTTTCGAGAATGTGGGTAGGACCTATGGGGATTGAAAATATTAGGTTGGCAACCCAAGTGCGATACTAGGTAGAATTTTAACGTAAACCCTACTTAGCACTTTGAGGTGATCGTCATACGTAAACTAATCGTATCTTTATAATTTTCATGTGAGCTACTCGACTAAAAGCGGATCACTTAGTTGATCCATCCAACCCGCGAGTAAATGCAATTACATTCTTCTATAATTAGCAAGTACTTTTCCCTAGAAGATGCAAATAACTGCAAGATATAACATTCCATGCAAATATGCGATTTCAAGACCATAGACTTTTTCCTTCTATGCAGCTATAAGATCTACAATGATCATTACTTTTCCTTGCCTAAACTATAATGATTAACAATTCGGAACTAACTCTTATAGCCCTATGTTGATGCAACGAAATCAAGCTTTAATAATTTTAATGAAGATACATTCAAACTTTGATAGAGAACTCCACTCTTTAGCGAATACCATGAGTCCATCATTAATTAATCCTTCCTCTAGTACTTAATCCGACCTAAAATGCAACCATTTTTGCATGCAAATTTCCATGCATTGCGACCATTTGGACATCATTCAATGTGCGTCTACGATGATTTTATATGCGAAACACTGCTAGGAGATTATTACCTAAGTGTGTTATGCACTGTTCTTTTTGCGAGGCAACAAGGATGCTTTTAGACAAATCCATCTTTTAACTTATGTAATATGCGTTCAAGAATGCAACTACCATGACCATGCAAGTAGTCATCATGCAACTTACTTGGTAATTCGATGCAAGTATATATAAAATTTCCAATGTATTCAAACATGCCTACGTGAATTTAATCATGCTTAATGCATCCTTTCATGTAGAATTAATTTTTAAGAACCTGGGCATTAAGGATCGGAGCGTTGTCCACACGTGTACTCGGATTGGAAGCTCCCGCATGTGCACCTTGTGACTTCTACTTAGGAGCCATTTATGCAATGAATTTCATCGCAGCAACTCCCCCCTTGGGTTACTTCTGCGTTCAAATTCTCTCTGTCCGAGGTCTTCTCCTCTGCGCAGGACTCAGCCCTTGCAGATACGGTTTTAAGAAGAACCCAAAAAGCACGGGTGAATAGGGCTTATGGAGGCCTTTAATGGAAACTTCCAAAGAAGCTTCCAAGATTTTGTCAGGACGGAATGACATGGAGAGAGAAGATGAGGATTGAGATGAGGATAATGACGACGATGTTGACAATGATGATGATTATGATGATGATGGTGATGAGGATGGCGATGGCGTGGCGCAGCAATAGGAGGCGTGGCACAGGCGGCGCTCCTCACGGCAGCAGCACGGGCAACACGACAGCTTCTTCCTCCCTCCTCCCTTAAGCTTAAGGGGGGGGAGTTTCTTATAGGTTAAGGTGGGGGGTTAGCCACCCAAGTGGTGGGTGCATGATTCCCTCCCCCATGCCCCTCCACCACTTAACTCAAGAATTTTTCTCACACTCCCTCTCCCCTGCCATGAGACAGTTGAGGGAGAGGGGTTATTAAAAAAAAAATTGCCAAAATTTATCCATTATCCCCTTTTTTCCCCCCTTGAAGAGGTAGTCCTGTGTGAGCTTGTGGGTTTTTAGCCATGGACTCTTATGCACAACGCGGGCTGGAATTTGATGATGCACGCGGAGTAAGCACTTAGCCAAGGGTTTTTCCGTTGCGAGAGATTATTTTGAACTGCTTTTGTAAGATTATGGGTCTTGAATATTTCGTAGCAAAAATATTACATTTTCTCCCCCTTAGAGGAATCGAGATGTCCTCATCTCGAGAAGAACTGGGGGTATTGTTGGTTGAGAGTACTTTCATCCATCCAAGTGGCATCCTCTTCGGGATAATCTTTCCATTGGATGAGGTATTCTCTCAAGGTTCTGGATCTCAAATGCCTCTCCCTTGTCAAGATTGTGGGAGAGAAGGAAGGAGTCTCACTTGTAGCTTTCTTACTTACACAATGGGGGAATACACACACAGGTGGAGGCTGAAAACAGTTTCACTCTTCTTAGTTCTGTAAGCCAAAAAGAACACTCATATAGAGAAATAGAAGAACCCTATATATGAGTCTCAAACCAAACTCAACTAACTAAGGTGGCATACTACTGAGCCACGAACTAGAGTAGATAAGGATAGCTGTCATCTAGCTATTATTCATGGGCGGTGTACCAACCTCATCTACAGCTAACAAGTCGGTGACATAAATGCACAACAGTCACCCTGGCATATCACAAGTGGAGCTCGATATCTCAACACTCCCCCTCGAGCTCAATCCCAATTCCTACACACCAAGCAAGTCTCTGAACTTGCGTAGCTTCTCTGCGCCCAATGCCTTCATAAATATGTCAGCTACCAGATCCTCTGTGCTGACATAAGCTAGATCAATAAGACCTAGTAAAACCCTTTCTCGCACATAGTGATAATGCACCTCAATGTGCTTTGTTCTAGCATGATAAACTGGGTTATTTGCCATGTATATACTGCTCATGTTGTCATAATCAATGACAACTGGTCCATCTGTAGGGCTGATGCATATCGTAAAGTAGCTTATGCAATCAAGATACCTCACATGCAACCATTGTTGCACCCCTGTACTCAACCTCTGTGCTCGACAAGGCAATTGTAGCATGTTTCTTGCTGCTCCAAGTGATTGCAGCACTCCCAAAAGAGAAGACATATCCACTGGTAGATCGTCTATCAGAAATACTACCAGCCCAATCAGCATCAGTGTATCCATGCAACTGTATCTGAACCCCAGTCTCATAAAATAGTCCATACTGCAATGTGGACTTCACATAACTGAGTATGCGTCTAGCCGCATCCAAATGCGGTTTCCTTGGAGCCTGCATAAACTGACTTACAAATCCAATAGCATAGCTCAAATCTGGCCTGGTAATAGTCATATAAATCAAACTTCCTACTATGCGTCTGTACATAGTAGGGTCTTTGAGAAGCTCACCTGCATTTGCGCTCAGCTTCACATTCTGCTCCAAAGGAACTGAAATAGGCTTACAGCTTGTCATCCCATATTTGGACAGCATATCCAATCCATACTGCCTCTGCAAGAGCCGTATCCCACTTAGTGATCTAATCACCTCAATGCCCAAGAAATAACGCAGCTCTCCCAAATCCTTCATCTCAAACTTCTGCTTCAATAGCATTTTCACATGAAGGATATCTTCATCACTATCACCTTTGATAATCAAATCATCAACATAAATGACAAGCATCATAATACCTTTCTCTGTTTTTCTCACATAAAGTGAGAAATCTGCCTTGGAAATCTGAAAGCCAATAGAGACAAGATACTGTCCTATCTTGTCAAACCATGCTCTAGGTGCTTGCTTCAAGCCATACAAGGCTTTCTTCAACCTGCAAACAAACTCAGGATGAACAGCATGCACATAACATGATGGCTCCTCCATATAGATCTCTTCTTGCAAATCACCATGCAAGAAGGCATTCTTTACATCCATCTGATGTAAAGACCATCCCTTTGATGCAGCCATAGCAATGATTGCTCTTACAGTTGCCATCCTTGCAACCGGACTGAATGTTTCTTCATAATCAATGCCATATGTTTGTGCATACCCCTTGACTACTAATCTTGCCTTGTATCTGTTCACAGAACCATCTGCATTGTGCTTTGCCTTATAAACCCACTTACAACCAATTGCATTCTTATCTTTAGGCAAAGGTACCAATTCCCATGTAGTATTTGCTTCCAAGGCATCCATTTCTTCATCCATGGCTTTCTCCCATTTTTCTTTTCCCATGGCTTGCTAAAAAGAAGTGGGTTTTGGCTCTTGTATCACTTTGACTATATAAGCATAGTGAATGGCTGTAAATCCATCATATTTCAGCCTATCCACAGGATACCTAGCTCTGGTAGACTTGCGCAAAGTAGGCTCACTTCCAGGTGCTCTCAAAACATCCATGGTCTTCCTTACTTTAGATGTAACAATAGAAGGAATACCCAACTCATCATCAATGCTCTGTTCTGAGCCACTAGATTCACCATCCACATAAGAGTGACCTGCATTCACATCAAACATGGGCTGATCTACCTTCTCTTTTCCTTTTCGTGATACGTGCATACCACTATCTGCATTTCTTTGAGGAGATTCTCCTGATCTCAATCTGCCTGTCCATGGCGAAGAATGTGAACCATTGCTAGAGGACACTCCAGGTCCACTAATATCTTGTGACTCCTGCTGTGAATTCTGTGCAGCATTACCATTTTGTGCATCTACATTATCAATCACATTTACTGGTTTATACCAGCTACTCATCTCATTAAAAAAAACATCTCTGCTCATTGTAAACTTACGAATAGAAGGGTTATAGCATCTATACCCTTTCTGCTCTGCAGAGAGTAACCAATAAAGATGCACTTCTCAGCTTTTGGATCCAACTTGGATCTCAACTCATCTAGCACATGAACATAGGCAATGCAACCAAAAATTTTCAAATGAGAAATATCTGGTTTCCTACCAGTATACCTCTCCTCTGGAGTCATGCCATGTATTGCTGCAGTGGGAGTCCTGTTCATTATGTAGACTACTATAGCAAGCCCAGTAAAAATCAGGCAGGTCTTTTTCATTGAGCATGGCATGAGATACCTCTCCAATATGCTAGTTTTTTCTTTCTGCAATTCCATTTTGTTATGGGGTATGACTACATGAATATTGCTGCTTTATTCCATGCTCTTGCAAGAACCTTGCAAACTCATTTAAGAGGTTCTCTCCACTCTGACCTTAGGCATTTTATTTGCAAGCCTGTTTCTTTTTCAACCATAGCTTTAAGAGTTTTGAAATGCCCAAAAACTTCGATTTTCTTTTTCATAAAGTACACCCAAACTTTTCTGCTATAGTCATCAATAAAAGTGACAAAATAATGATAGCCTCCAATAGATACAGCTTTAGTAGTCCACACATCAGAGTGGATTAATTCCAATGGCTTCTTACTCTCTTGAACATGTCTAGGAAATGGTTTCCTTACATGTTTTCCAAATTGATAGGCTTCACATACCTTATGCATTTCGATAACCTTGAATTTAGGCAATCCTACAACAATATTTTGGGCTTGTATTGATTTAAGTCGCTGTACATTACCATGACCAATGCGTTTATGACAAATATCAATATCTGCAACTACACCGCTCCCATATGCAAACATTGCTGCACTCAATTCAGGCATGTTTACATCCAACGTAAACATTTTGCCCTTTTTCTTTCCTTTTGCTATCAAGCGACCTTTATTTTTCATATCCTCAACAAAGCATCCATGAGGATTAAATCTGACCTGCAAGCCCTGCTCAACCATTTGACCAACAGAAACCAGGTTCTTGGTGATATTCGGGACATGAAATACATCCGACAGGTATTTCTTTTTCCCATCCTTCATAGACAAAGGAATTTTTCCAATCTGCACAATAGGATGTGCAGTATCATCACGAGTCTCCACAAATCTTGGTTTTTCCATTTTCCTTGCATCCTGCATCCATTCTGCATGACCTGTCATGTGGTTTGATGCACATGAGTCAACATATCACACATCATTGCTTTCTTCTGCACTTGTCACAGAATTGGTCATGTGCTACACCATAAACAAATGCTCATTTCTGTCATCACCCTGTCTACTAGAAGATGGATAATTCCCTTGTTGCAATTTTCCATTCATGATGTCATTCTGCTTTTTATAGTAGTCTTTAGCCATATGACCCATTTTACCACAGTAGTAGCATTCAACATTGTTGTTTGCATTTTGGCCTCTTTGCCATCCACTATGACCTCTTTGGCTCCCCCTGCCTCTAGAGTTACCACGTCCTCCTCCATAGGACTAGTTTTCTTGAGTTTGCTGCATATTCTGATTTCTACCACGGCCTTTAGATCGGCCTCTTCTACCTCTGCCTCTACCTCTTCCAGCATTTGAGTAGAAGACAGCTTCTTTTGAAGTTCCTCCTGAAGAAGATGCACCACCATTTCTCTGCTCCTCAGAAATTAGAAGAGAAATCAACTCCTCAAAATCAAGAAATCTTTCACGGATGGAAATGGATGTTCAGAGCTATGCATAATCCTTTCCTAGACCATTCAAGGTCACAGAAACTAAATCATCATCTTCCACTGGCGACCCAATGGAAGCAAGTGCATTTGTAATCTTCTTCACCTTCATGTGGTAGTCGTTGATGCTCATACTTTCTCTTTGCACATTGTGCAACTCTTGCTTGAGCTGCATTTTCTCGGCTTGCGTATTTGTGCTATACATTTTTGACAAAGTATCCCATGCCTCCTTTGGCGTACTTGCATCCTGAATATGCACAATCATAGAGTTTGAAATATTGATAGACAGCCAGTACATAACTTTTCTGGCTCTCTCATGCCATCCTTTAAATGCCTGCATTTGCTATTGATTGAGAACATCAAGAAGAACTGGTTCTTCTTCATTTCCTGCAACGAATTTCCAATATCCTTTTCCCATAAGGAAATTCGTCATTCTAAACTTCCATGCTTGGAAGTTGTTCTTGTCAAGCTTTTTAGTGACAATCTGTGAAAGAGAATCAGACGCCATTACAAAACGTTGTAAAGAATTCTCTCACTGCAAAAAACACAGCTTCAACCTCACAAGGGCAAATCTGCAAAACTGACAAAAGTGGTATTTGACCACACAGTCACTTCCTAGTGACGATTTTGCATCAACATGCAACAAGGATGATTCTGTAACTCCCAATGTCTCTGCGCACAGGCATACGATGCAATTTCTACGGTAACTTTTCACTGACTTGTAGAACAGTGGTCACACAGTAAAAAATAGGGCCTTTTTCTGAGTGCGTGTGGAAAACTTTCGCCTCCAAAATAGGCCCCGAAATGGCCTCGAATCAAAAAAACAGGGCAACCGAGGGCTAAAGCCCCTTCACCGCAGCATATAGTGCCCTCTTGCTACACCGCGAAGGGCATCTCAATCTGAGACAATGCACTCTTGCACTTTCCGGCTGTGCTACCTGATGGGACCTAAAATGGGCCGGCACTGGCTATAGCACTAGCCGGATCTCATACTCATGACACACAAACACCCTCACGGCCTCGTGGACTAGGAGTGTCAATCTAATTCTAAGGGAAAAACTGCCCTAAAGCTTAATTCATGCGTTTATAGTTCATAGTCTAACGTTTCCCTAAAACTCCTCAAAGGGAGAACCCTTATACATTGGCAATGCCACGATCACACACATATAGGAGGCACTCCACCGACTAATAGTCGGAGCCCCACTGCAGCTCTCCTACATCGCAGGGATTGGCCCTTTGACGTGCTGCTAAACATGTAACACAAATGAGCATAGACTCCTCTCTTTTATATTTCTCATATTTTCAGGAGATATACAATGCTTCCTCACTTCACAGTCCCTTAGGAAATCGCCTCTCTACCCTACGGCAAGGGATAACCTCACACTCTCAATCGTGGGTCAAAGTCCTAAGAAAACAATTGTTATGCAGTCTAGGAGATTTTCCTTCGATACCATGAACCATGCATAGTGCATAATGTGAATGGTTTAGTGCACAAACAATAGAAAATCAGCATTGTACATCATGTGAAACCAATCTTTTCATGATTTCCATGCTAACGTTTATGTATTGAAACGAGGAGAGACACCGAGCCTTAAGTTCATGCTGCCTTTTCCTTTATTTTAAAACAATATTCTATAGCCATGATGCAACAAATAAATCAGATTTAAGATTGTACTTTGATGCTCAAACTCCCCTCTCACCCTACCGTTTAATGTTTTGCAATCGTTGATAGGTGTAAGAGTCGTTTTATGTGTATTTCTTTGTAGGGAAAGCAATAAACACGAACGAAAACATAGAAACGAGGGTAAACCGAGGCTAACTTCGTGCTCTACCTTCATTATACATTGCACAAACACTTATGTGGTTTTTTGGAATTTTCCTTTTATTGTTTCCTAATTTTCTCCCATTTAAAACCCATTTTTTTGTATTTTTCCTCTATTATCTTCAATAAAAATGACTAGAAATTGAGATTGATTGTGGGTTGTGGCCCTTAGGTTCTTTGACATCAAAATTTCAGGTTTTATTGATGTTATATCTCATGTTTCCCCTTTATTTTGCAAAAAACCCCCATTTTGCCTCTTAAACGCATGTTTTACGGGTTTTATACCATTAATTTCAATCATAACACTTATGATTTTCTGATTTTCTGAGCATAAACTGATCAAACTCATAGCAAACAACAACATAATGCATAATCAGCCCATGGAAACAATATTTCATCACCCAAATAGCATAAAAACTCATTTTTTCTTTATAAAATTTAAATTACCGCTTAGGCGTTGTGTCTCGGGATCTCGGTTTTGCTATGGGACTACATGTCAGCCCTCATTCAATGTCCAGCATCTTCAAAATCAGCACTCTTCATGTCTTCATCCACCCGGAAGCAATCCGGTCTCATCCGGACAAGCTTTCCTCCACCATTCTTCATTGTCTTCTTCCACACAAGAACATCCCCTTAAGGGAGAGAGAGGGAGGAGAGAGAAAGACTGAAATCAGAGATCTCCATTGAGGCCACCATTTGACAGGCGAAGCATGGCGATAGAGTCAGCATCCAGAGGGGAATGAATGCCCATGATCATTGGGGGGGTTGTTTGCAGGCAGGAGGATGGATTCATCAAGATGTGGGCGCGATTTTCGCCAGCGTGCTGCCGCCATGCTTCTCCTTCTTTCCCACGCGATAGAGTTAGCATCTAGAGGGGAATGAATGCCCATGATCATTGGGGGGGTTGTTTATAGGCATGAGGATGGATTCATCAAGATGTGGGTGCGATTTTCACCAGCATGCTGCCGCCATGCTTCTCCTTCTTTTCCACGTTTTTTTCTCCTACATTTCATGTAACATCTTCAATTTGGGCTCCCAAGGGTCACTTACCCATTTGGCCAAACTTTTGTTCACCTCTTCGCATCTTGACCGTTTCCTTGGCCATTTCCCTCTCCGGACTCCGAATCGAGCTCTGAAAAATCCTGGGCGTCCGGCTTGACATCCCGCATTGGTCGGCAACTCCTGACAACCCGCACGGTAGTCTGAAAAATTATCAAAAATCAACAAGTGTCACTCGGGCGCCTTTAAAGCACTTTGACGCTTAAAATCGTCCTAGGTCAAGCTGCCACCTTCGACATTGAATATTTTCCCTTGATATTCGTAATTTTTAGCTATTTTTAAGCACTTCTTGGCATCAAAACTCCGCTCTCATTGGCGACCATGGGATATGGTGACTCAGCCCATCGAATCCCACAATAGATCTGCACAAAACAACCAAAGGAAGCATCAAGCTGATACAAAATAGATACATACTAAACACAGCACAATGCTTACCCTACCCCCTGACAGAACCAAGGCATGACATCCACAAGGAGTAGGCCTAGCATAATCTGATAAAAGGTCTGAAGCTAGTCACTGACCAGCTACTCCAACATGGCCAAACTAAAAAGAACTATCAAAGAGGTTGCCCTAAGTGGTGGTCTGAACTACCTATCTAACTAAGGACAACACAACCAGGAGCTCCTACTAGGCGAGGACTCCTATAGTCTGATCAAAAAGTATTTTCTTTCAGTACACTTCTTCTTTTAGGGTTTTTATTTTATTGACATACTCGGGCATGTAAAAAGGAGGGAGCTGAGTGTAGTGACCCAAGGAGAGCAGGGCATCGGCCTCAGGTCCTGTCTCGGTACCCAAGAACCTACCAAGCCCTCGCAAGGCTACACTTAATCCTTTTCTGACGCTCACTTTTATTTTCGCTCCAACCTTCCTTACTTTCTTCTTTTCTAGGAAGAAGCCACCCCTAGGAAGACAAGGCATCAGCCCCGGGTCTGACTCGTTCCCAGGAACCTACCAGGCCCTCCGCTAGGCGATGATCAACTGCTTATACATTTTCCTTTCTTTTCTTTTCTATTTTGATAGGGGTTTAGAACCCCTTTTTACACACCTTTGTATATATTGATTTTCTTTCTTTTAGATATTCAGGGTTTCTTTTCCTTTATCATCATTATTTTTTCTCTTATGGTAGGTTTCTCTAACTGCCTCACAACTAACAAGAACTCCTAGAACGGCTGCCTAGCAGGCTAGCAGAACAGGGTCACTAGAACTCCCTTCTAAAATAGGTATTTTGATGCCTGGCAATGTCTTTACAAGAGGCAACGACTACTCAGACCTCCCTCAAACATATTGAACTTAAACCTGAGACTTCATGCCTTGGACGCCGGTCCCCAACAAGAAAGAAAGACTCCCCAACAAGTACACAGACACATATAGCAGAAAACACGGTACTCAGAAAGGAGAGATATCACCTGGATAGGGCCACAAGAAGCTTCCACACAACAAAAGGCTTCTTCCAAGCTCTTCTTCGAACCTGTCTAGCACAAAACTAAAACAAGAAACCATTAACCGTACCTGCACTAAATAGACAACTGGCCCTCTTGGCCTAATGAAATAAAGCACTTCACCACAAAACATAATCGGCCCTCTTGGCCTAATGAAATAAAACATTCAAAACCTCGCAACACTGGCCCTCTTGGCCTAACGAGATCAAACAGGATAGCACCTACACATCCCTCCCTAAAATTGTACAGATATACGATAATAAGCTCCTTTCCAAGGAAGAAAAACAGGCTCACAGCCCTAGACTAAATGCATAAGATTATGATCCATCCCTCCTGCATATATAGCAAGAGGCGTACCTATGGGTCTAGGATAATAACGGTAGATTGGTCTCGGCTACTCTTTGCATCACCCATATCAACCATCGTCTGCCATATATTGCATGTTCTGATAACATTCCCCACAAGCAATCAGGTCCTGTTTCATCATTGATCACAATATCCAAACTAGGACCACAATTGAAGAAGAGGTCTACCTCATAAGCAAAATTTGCCAATGAATCCGTAAACTGATTCCAGCAATGTGGATTCAGCTCTGCTGAAAAGACACTCTCTCAAACTCTTCAAGTAGGGTCATCGTAGTCCGATGATACATACAGAGAATGGGATTCCACACTGTGTATGTCCCATCTAGCTGATTTAGGATCAACTGGGAATCCCCTTTTGCTAACAACCAATGAATACCACCTTGTTTGGCAATATGCAGTCCCATAATCAAGGCTTTATACTCCGCCATATTGTTAGTGAATCCAACCCCGAGATAAGCAGCTAACTTCATCGTCACTCTACGTCGGGGATCTCGAATTACTACTCCAACACTCCCTTTTTTATTAGGGCCCCTGGACGCTCCATCAAAATATAATGTGTACGTCCACAATGGGTTTACACAGCCTGCCATCACGAACTCCTCTATTCGTAATTATGATAGTCAAAGTTTAGCATTTTGAGAGGATGAACTAATGGCTCCATCCCACCTTCTTCATTGAACTCAATAGGGATACTTGTCAACAGTCATAAGCAGTGATGGTAGAAGACTTTGATCTCCCACACAAAGGTTCCGTCTTCTTACTCAATCACATTGTATCCTTTGCTCCACCATATGAGTTTCCCTTGATGGTATCTCTGCTCCAGATATGGGTGCTCCAAATAAGGGATTAACCAATCCATCCACCGACTTTAAGCTCTTTTGCAGGTCTCAAATCATCCCCAACATGGACCTGCAATGCATTTCTCTATATTAGCATACTTAGAAATAATAAGGTTTAATCTTATTAAGATTAACCTTATTTTTAAACTCTACTCCCTGTAGATCAGCTAATAGGGCCATAGACCTATTTTTCCCTAACTTGACAATCTTGTAGGGGCCGTCCCATTTAGGTTCCAGCTTCCCTGGAAACAACTCCCTACTCACATCATAATACAGAACTAATTGCCCTTTTTTAAAGGTATATTTCTTCTCTCTAAGGTCATGCAACTGCTTCATTCGACGTTTGGCTACCTCCTGGTGTAATAAGCTCTGCAATTTCAATTCATCTAGGTGGGCTATAGTTGTGAAACGTTCAAAAAGGGAATCCTCATCTCCCAAAGAGTGGTTAATTGCAAACCGTATGGTTGGCAACTCGATTTCAAGGGGTAACGCACACTCTTCCCCATAAACCAATTTAAATGGAGTATGGCCGGTAGCTCACTTGAACGTTGTATTGTACGCCCATACTGCCACATACAACTTCCTGTCCCAGTCTCGTTTCTTCTTAGAGACTATTTTAGACAAGATACCCACAAGCTGTTTATTAGTACTTTCCACTTGCCCATTTGCTTGCGGATTATAAGGAGTCGTTTTATTGTGCTTGATTTGCCAAGCCTCAGTCAAGCTTTTGATCACTTTGTTCAAAAAATGCGCTCCACGGTCCGACACTAGTTCCTTCGGTGGACCGAAATGGCAGATGATCTACTCTAAAAGGAAACTTGCAGTCTCTTTTGCATTGTCCTACCTCGTCGCCCGCGCTTCTGACCATTTTGTAAAATAATCAGTGGCTACTATAATGTACCTCTTCTGGGTAGTAGACGACGAGGTGATAGGACCCACAAAATCAATGCCCCACTTCTCAAATGGAAGGATAGCCATGATAGGTGTAAGTGGGCGTTTCCTATTCTCTCTACTATCATGTCTCTGATAGGTATCACATTTCTTTACATACTCAAAAGAATCTTGGAAGATGGACGGCCACCAATATCCAGCTCTTAAAGCTTTCTGCGCCCTCAACCGTCCCGCGAAGTGCTCTCCACATGCAGAGTCATGACACTCCTCCAAGATAAAAGGAACCTCGTCAGGCATCACACATCGGCGATAGATATCATCAACACCTTGCCGATATAGTGTCCCTGCAATCAAGGAAAACTTCAATGCATGTTGTTTGATTTTTCTCTTTTCAGACTTTGACAAATCAGCTCTCGTCTCTCCTGTTGATAGATAGTGTGTAATAGCAGCATACCAAGATGGGATAGAAGCTGTATCAATTTTAAACATTTCGTCATAATCGAACTCCTGCAAAGTGATTAACCACTTTGCCAACCGATCAGGCGGTTGTAGCTTGTTCATAAGCAATCTCAGCCCTTCCGCCTTCGTATAGAACACTACCTTTTCATAGAGGATGTAGTGCCTGAATTTCTTAGTCCCAAAGACCATCACAAGACACAACTTCTCCATATAGGTATAGTTAATCTCTAAAATGCCCAATTTCCGACTAGCAAAAGCTATCGGATAATACCACTTTTCCTCCCAAATTTGGGCTAAACAGCAGCTTATACTATGCATAGTGGTTGCTGAAAATATATAGAACACCTCGCCTCTTTTAGGTGCTTTTAAAACGGGTGCTTTTACTAGCTCCTGCTTCACATCCTCAAAAGCTACCTTACAAGGGTTGCTCCATTCAAATAGACAGCTAAAGGATAATAAATTCATTAATGGCAACGTTCTTTCTGCCAAGGCATTTATAAACCTCCGATTGTACCCTATCCATGACAGAAAACTATGAACCTCTTTCGGAGTGCGTGGTGGACTCATAGCAACTATGACCTTGATCTTTTCAAGGTCAGTTGCTATCCCTACTAAATTGACCACATGGCCTAGCAATAGCCCATAAGGTACTCCAAAGATGCACTTCCGTGGATTAAGAGCAATACAAAATTGTCTGCAATGCTCAAAGCACTTTCTTAAAATAATCAACATCCTTTCCCTTACAGTGGCTGCCCCCAAGTCATCGATAAATACTTTCAACTCATTTGGGAAGATGTCACCAAAGGTCTTGTCTGTTGTTCGTTGCCACGATCTAGGTGCATTGCATAAACCAAAGGCCATCACATGGTATGCAAAAGTACCAAAGACAGTAATAAAAGTCATTTTCAGCTTGTCTTTCTCTACAATTGCCATCTGGTTATATCCTGCAAAGCAATCCATAAACGAATATATCTCCCTACCCGCTAATTGATCCAAAATCTGGTCAATAAATGGCAACGGGTAGTAATCTTTAACCGTCTGCTTATTCAGCTCTCTAAAATCTACACATAATCGGATCTGGTTATTTTTCTTCTTCGTGATAACAACTCGTGAACACCATTCCGTGTGTTGTACAGGGAAGATTAACCTAGCTTTCCTTAACTTCTGCAACTCCTCAAATAGCCCATCCCTCAATTCAAAAGGCATATGCCTTACCTTATGACACACAGGACGACTGCCTTCTTTTACAGGAATAGAATGAACAGCTAGGCTACGAGGAATGCCTCTCATCTCATCATAACTCCAAGCAAAGATATCATGGAATTCTTGAATCAAGGACACATAGTCCTCCCTTTCTGCTGAACTGAACATAGAACTTAATTTAATTGGCCGCGAATCATTCGGCATGCCAAGGTCCAACTCAATCACATCCACATCTCTTATCCTATCTTGTGGCTCTATCGGCTCATTTAGAGTTATCTGATAGATATCCTCTGTAGTGGACCCTTCTTTGGATTCATCACTGGATGATGTCTCACTACCAGATGGATTGTCTGCTGTTTCTAATTTAGTAGAAGATAAAGGAGCTCTCTCACTTTGAGGAGACTCAGGGTAAGCATCTACTATTACTCGATTAGCATCTCGACCTAGAACCACTCGACTGGCGGGTATATCGACTTGACAATCTGTTTGTAAGATCCAAGGCCTACCTAGCAAAACTCGATAGCTAGGACATCCTGCAAATCTTATCACCCTAAAGTCCAAGAAACATTCTACACTTGCAACTGTAACATGGACCTTAGTAATGCAACCTTCTGGTTGTCTTAGACTATCATCAGCCATTCTCAGAAGGGTGGAGCTGTCTTTCTGGATGCCTAGACCCAACCTCTCCATCAATTCTAAACTCATGATATTGACAAAGGATCCAATGTCTACAATGGCATGGTCCACTAATATTCCATCCACATAAGCTGGAACCCTAGGGCAGTTCTTTTCAGCATGGTCAACCAATCTTCCCCTACTCGTGCTATGCCCAAAGGTTCCACAATATACCCGATATGTAGGATCTTCTTAAATTCCTTGTGTACTCCTGGAGATAATTTGATCAATTGCAAGAGGTTCATATCTAGTTTGACTTCACAAAGAGAACTCGCTAAATCAAAGTCATGATAAGTAGCCAAAGCCCTCTTTTCTCGCCCAACCATCCTCTCTTTTGGTCTTTGGACCAGTTTTGGTGCTTCTTTCTTAGCTCTTGCCTTCTTTCTTGGCACTTCCTCATCCTTCTTAGGGTCTCCTTTTCTGTCAACCGGCCTTAGCGGTCCCTCTTCTATGCTAGAATTCTGGACTTGCGTCCCCTTATTCCCTTGTTTAGGGTTTGCCTCAACCGGTTTTGCATTATCTTTGTCAACCTCTTTAGCCTTTTGGCCTCTTGTCACGGCTCTTAAGTTAGAGATTTCAGCATCAGGGACTCGTACAGCCTCAATAAGGCTGACTCCATTGCCTTGTGGCAACTCTTCTATAATTGTTTTTCCCCTGTGCAATATTTGCCTTGGTGCATCATTCTGCTGCAAGTTATTTCCTTGTGCTCTATGATTCACTGGGCCCAGTTGTTTACTCCCTTGTTGGAGAGAACTAATCTTACTCCAACAGGTAGCAGCTAAATGGCCCGACTTCCCACAAATGCCACCTTTCACATTTGGACAGTTTCTGGGGAAGTGTTGTCCACCACACCATTTATAACTGAATCTAGAGGGTCCACCCTCTTCAGGGCGTCGACTCCCTATCAAATTTTGTTGCTTCTTCAAAAAATTAACGTCGACGGCTATTTGTCAATATTGTTCGGAAATCATGTCGGTATAATGCTTCGTCATATCCTTGACTTCGCCAAGAACATTAGATCCACTCGGCTCGTAGTCTCGATCATCAACTCGTCGTTCCATTGGCCTAACAATCTGATTTGGCATTGGTTGTTGACCCACAGGAACAACGTTAGAATTTGAAACTTGGCTTTCAACATTTGGTGGAGCCAACTGACTTGCCATAGGCATAGTCACACTGAGAGGAGCCGGTAGTAAAGGTACATTCGAAACCACACTCCCTCTCCCAATAGGGTTAGTCATAGGCATCCCTTGACTTCCATTCGTCAATGATGGATTGCCGCTAGGTACTAAACCCCCCATTAACATTCATTCGAGAGGAGTAGGCCGTTTGTAATCGTGCTTCTACTCCCTCTGCCCGCGTAATAGCGGTGTCTATATCTGCCAAGGCCACACTACTCAATTGTACTTGGATATTAAAATCCAACCCATGCAAAAAGTATTGCAATTGGGCAGCCGATGAAATGGGAATGTAAGTTTGTAACTTACAGAATACTTCCTTCAACTTCTTGGCATATGCTTTCACATTCTTGTGAGGATCTTGGCACGTTACATTCAAGAACCGCAACCAATATTGGCCACCTCTTTCAGGGGCATATCCTGCTCGGAAGGCTGCATAGAATTGATCAATTGTGGTTATGGTTCCAGACTCTATGCTGTGATACCATACCGCAACCCTCCCTTTTAACGTTATATTGAAGAACATCATGAGATGTCCCTCGTCTTGGATGCGATAATTAAACATCAATCTCTGAAATTCACAAATGTGAAATTCTGCATCCTCTTCTGCTAACCCATTAAAAATGGGTAAGGAAACTCCTAGAGCTGGTAAATCTGGCGTCCCTGCAGGAATCGCAATAGGCTGTGCCATGGTGACAATCAGATTAGCAGTAGGAGCTTGAAGTGACGGATTCACACCCCCACTTAAAGTGGGTAGATTTCGTGGAGGAGAGGAAGATCTTACACTTCCTCGTGCACCTAATGGAATAGGTGGAGTAGTTAAATAACTAAGACCACTGCTTCGTATACGTACTGGGCTACTCCTTTGAGGAGAATAACGGCTTACAATCTCTAACCGCCGTCTAGCCCTCTCAGCACGTTCTGCTTTCTGGATTTTGGCTTGACGGTCCTTGTCAGACGACATAAACCAACTTCCTTTTGGTCCCTAGAAACCCTAGATCCGCAAACCACCACTTATAGGCAGCTCCCGGCAGACGCACCACTGATGGGACCTGAAATGGGCTGGCACTGGCTATAGCACTAGCCGGACCTCATACTCATGACACACAAACACCCTCACGGCCTCGCGGACCACAAGCATCAATCTAATTCTAAGGGAAAAACCGCCCTAAAGCTTAATTCATGCATTTATAGTTCATAGTCCAATGTTTCCCTAAAACTCCTCAAAGGGAGAACCCTTATACATTGGCAATGCCACGATCACACACACTACCTGCAGAGACTTGCTCCCAAACTTGAAAAATGAAAGCAACACTGGTCCTCTTACCAGAACATTGCAAACTTGGTTTGCTTTCTTGAGCTCCTTACCACGAACCAGGCTCTGATACCATGTCAAGATTGTGGGAGAGAAGGAAGGAGTCTCACTTGTAGCTTTCTTACTTGCACAATGGGGGAATACACACATAGGTGGAGGCTGAAAACAGTTTTACTCTTCTTAGTTGTGTAAGCCAAAAAGAAAACTCGTATAGAGAAATAGAGAACCCTATATATGAGTCTCAAACCAAACTCAACTAATTAAGGTGGCATACTAACTGAGCCACAAACTAGAGTAGATAAGGATAGCTGTCATTTAGCTATTATTCATGGGCGGTGTACCAACCTCATCTGCAGCTAACAAGTCGGTGACATAAATGCACAACGGTCACCCTCGCATATCACGAGTGGAGCTTGATATCTCAACATCTCTAACATCTAAGATCCTGTCAGGCTGTAGCTCAAGGACTCCTTGGCTAGGCATTACAACTTGTTGATCATCAAGCACGTGACTAGGGTTAGGCACATAATTCTTCAATAGATTGATATGGAATACATTATGAACTTTTAGGTTTTCGAGGAGTTGAAGTCTGTAAGCATTAGACCCTAGGCACTTGAGAATCTTGTAGGGTCCACAATACCTTGGACTTAGCTTTTTGCATTCACCCAAGGATAGGAAACTCTTCTTTGGGCGTACGCAAACAAAGACCATATCACCTTCAACGAAGGATCTGTCTTGCTATTTCAGGTCTGCGTAAGCCTTCTGTCTGTCCTTGGCGGCTTGGATATCTTGTCTTATTGACTTGATTTGGTCGTCCATGTCTTCCAGCATCTACTTTGAGGCTTCAACCCTCAAGGTTGGATTCAAGAAGCTTAAAGGACTACGACAATCGTGCCCATACAATGCTTAAAAAGGGGTCATCTGAATGCTTTGTTGGTAAGAAGCATTATAGGAAAATTCAACCAATGGCAAATATTGAATCCACTTTTTGGGTTCGCGACAGCAATGTGCCCTAAGCATATTTTCAATGACTTGGTTGACTCGCTCTGTTTGACCATCGGTTTGGGGATGATAAGCTGTACTGAAATAGAGTTGAGTTCCAATGGCCTCAAAGATAGCCCTCCAGAATTGTGATGTGAAGAGAGATTCATGATCACTAATGATTCTTCTAGGTAACCCATGCAGTTTGAATATTTCCTTGATGAATAACCTTGTGATGTCTGAGGCTTTATAGTTTGTCTTAACAGGGATAAGATGTGCAACCTTGGTGAGCATATCCACTACGACCATAATAGAGTTATATCCTCCCTGAACTTGGGGCACGCTAACAACAAAATCCATACTAATGAATTTCCATTTCATTTGGAGAATGTCAAGTGGTTGCAATTTCCTTGGCATTTTGACATGTTCAGCCTTAATGCGTTGACAAGATAAACATTCCATGACATACTTGAGAATGTCACCTTTAAGCCTCTCCCAATAATAGCTCTTCTTGATTGCATTAAGGGTCTTGGCATAGCCAGGATGTCCTGAGAAAGGGGAGTCATGGGCTTCCCAAAGTATCTTCTGCTTGAGTGATTGGCTTGTCGGGATACATAATCTCGTTCTATAGTAGACAAGTCTACTATTGATAGAGAATTCTTGATACTTTGTTTGTAGCTTTGGGTCTTGATCCTTGATGGGGATCTCCCTTAGCAATTTCTCATAGGTTGGGTCATGGCATGCTTCTTCTTTAGCTAGCTCAAGAATTGGGTTGTTTGGCATGGATACCTTTGTGGCTAGAGATCTTGTTGTTGATGGATCTTGCAAAATTAGAGAATTTAGAAATGCCTTGCGACTAAGTGCATCGGCAACTACATTCTCCTTTCCAGGCCGGTATTTGATTTCAAAGTCATATTCCTCCAACACTTCAATCCATCAACATTGCCTCATATTGAGCTCATTCTTGGGTAAAAATCCATTTAAGACTTATGTGGTCCATTACTAAGGTGAATTTGTTACCCATCAAGTAGTGTCTCCAAAGTTTGAGAGCATGGATGACATCTAACAACTCCAGATCATGGGTAGCATAGTTCCTTTCATGGCTCTTCAGTTTCCTTGAAGAGTATGCTACATGATGACCTTCTTGCATAAGCACACATCCTAAGGCAAGTGTGCTAGCATCAGTTATTACTTCAAACTTCTTACGAAGATTAGGAAGTTTCATGATGGGTGTTGATACCAAGCTTTGCTTTAGTCTATCAAAGCTGGACTGTTTAGAGGTGACCATACAATTGATACTTGCTTCTTCATTAGATCAGTCAGAGGTGCTACAATCAAAGCATAGTTTTTGATAAAGACCCTGTACCATCCTGTCAATCCAAGAAAACTACATATTTATTTGACAGTTGTTGGTTTTGGCCACTCCAAAATATCTCTGACCTTGGCCGGATCTACTGAAATTCCTTCCACTGATACAATGAATCCCAGGTATTCAATCTGTCGCTTGAAAAATGCACACTTCTTCTTCTTGGCATAAAGCTTGTGTGCTCTCATTGTTTCAAGAACAATGCGAAGTTGGGGTTCATGATCTTCTTCCTATTTGGAGTAAACTAGGGTATCGTCAAAGAAGACGAGTACGAAGTCATCAAGATAGGGCCTAAAGATATCCTGCATTGAAGGTAGCAGAAGCATTTGTCTCAGCCTGAATGACATCACTAGGAATTCAAAGTGTCCATAACTTGTGTTGAATGCCGTCTTTGGGATATCTTCATCCTTGATCCTTATTTGATAGTATCTAGACCTGAGATCTATCTTAGAGAAGACCTTCGTACCTTGAAGACGGTCAAGAGGTTCATCTATTCTTGGAATGGGGTATTTGTTCTTAATGGTTGATTGATTCAACCTCTGTAGTCAATGCATAGCCGAAGCGTCCCATCTTTCTTCTTTTGGAATAGCACTGGAGCTCCCCATGGCGAACTGCTAGGATGGCTGTAGCCTTGGTCTAACAATTGCTTGAGTTGCTCCTTCAGCTCAATCGCTTCCAGGATGGACATCCTATATGGTCTCTTTGCAATTGGTGTAGCTCATGGCGTTAGCTTGATTTCATGATCAACTTCCCTTTGAGGAGGAAGTTCAGTCAGTTGTTCAAGAAATACGTCGGCGTATTCCTTTAACCATGAAGGTTCTTCCCTAGACTCCTGATTCTGATCTAGCTTATTTAGCTTAATCAAATAGACAGGTAGCCCCTTTCTGACTCCTTTTATTATCCGAGATGCTTTGGCTAGTTGAATTTTTGGCATATCAGCCCCTCCTTGAGTTGTAACTAGTTCCCCTTCAAAATTTCGAAAGGAAATTTGGCCCTTTCCACAGTGAATGTGGGCATCATTGGGTATTAGCCAATCCATACCGAGCAAACACTTATGGACACCTAGGTTCATTATCCTGAATCTAGACTTTCCACCCAGCAGGAATTTCATCTTAGGAGTTTGTCTGGTACAAGTGACATCATGACCATTTGCTAATTCCACAAGTAAGGTAGGTGCATCATTTGTGGCTATTCCTAATCTTTTTGCACAGACTAATGAAATGAAGGAATGTGTACTGCCACAATCAATCAAGGTTTTGAAGCTTTTACCTTGATAATCTGATGGAGTTTGAATCATTGAGAATTGGCGATTCGGGCCTCTCTTGTGAAGAGCGGCATGAACCATTGCCCTCTCAATGTCGACTTCCATGGTTGGATCTTCTTCATCACCGAGCTCCTTGTTGGCAACACTGGCGGTTCTCCCTCTAGCCTTGGCAGTGGCTCCTTGTCCATGGGCGGCTCCTTGGAATGGTCCTTGACGTTGTCCTCTGCTAAGCTTGGGACACTGACTTTTAAAGTGACCAGGCTTGTTGCAATGGAAGGAACGGAGATTGCGGCCATTACCTTGGGTAGGAACAAAGTTATTGGCAATGTTTGCCCTAGCTTTCTTCCTTTATTCCTGATTTTGGCTCTGAGATCTCTTGGCCTGAGACCTATACACTCCCTTGTTTTGATCCTTATAAGACCAAGTCATGTTATTTATTGGCTTGATTTGCACCTCCTATATTATCGGTGCAGCTCGAATGAGTGCGTCCTGAAGGTCTATTGGGCACATTGATTCCATGTGGGTGTTTATGGGTGGGTTTAATCCGGCACAAAACTTTGACACCTGTTATGTCATATCCATTTGTGGCGCGTACTTTAAAAGAGAGACGAACTTTGAATAGTAAGCATCAAGAGATAGATCAAGCTGCTTTAGTTCATAGAACTCATTCATTTTCTGCATGTAGTAGGCAGGTGGTAAATATCTCCCTTGCACAGCTCTTTTAAGCTTCTCTCAAGTAACTGAACCTTCCGAGATCCCTTGGTCTCTGCACCATTGCTTCCACCAAAGTCTTGCTTCACCGGTAAGCTTCAGTTTGGTGAGCATCGCTTGGTTGGTGGGTGCAGTACCTGTTGCTTCAAAGTAATCCTCCATGGATTCAATCCAGATCTCGGCATTAGTTTGGACGGTCCTCCCCTTGCCATCGAATTCTGGTGGTTTGATTTGCTTGAGAAGAAACTTCTTCTCCTGAGTTACAGTTGTACTTGGTGTAGGGGTCAGACTAGGAATCTGCACTTGCGGTTGCGCCTGGGTATAAGATTCTTTACGTTAAAAACTTACTAAACATTTCTCACATTACATTAACATACCTAGTTCAGCTTTTAGCTAAGTGACCTAATCACGTAACTCCTTTTCCTACACTTAAAGCGACAGATAGTGATAAAAATCTTATTCATTCATGTGGGCATAGCCCTTTTGAATACATTTATTTTGGGAAGGTAGAACAAGCTGATTGGTACATCAATTTGGGGAGAATAAAATAGTGTTGCATTCAGCTACGGGAACTGAGTAATAATATGGAGCGGGGTCATGAATTTTCAGGAATCGATAGGTCATAGTAAGCTTAGGGTATCCCTTCCTTTGATACCCCTTCTTCTCATAACATCCCAACACCTTGACTCTGTTGGCAGGGATTATTCGAGTCCCTTCCTCGTACACATACTCATTCTGCTTAACCTTTTGACTGCCGACATGTAGGGTTTCATTTATGTGAGCCTCCACAAGGATGAACAGCTTCACGATCTTTAAGTCCTCCATCCACTTGATTCTCTTCAAGTTGGTCTGAAGGTACGCAAGTCGGTGGGTTGCTATGTAATAAGTTCCTGATTCACCCATCCATCTCTATTCCACGTACAAGGGTGAAGGATTGTAGATGCGGTCTAGGATATTCATCATACCTAGCCTTCATCAATAATCCAAAGCACGCATCGCAATCATAAACATAACCTAGAACACTAAGAATTTGTTCCATGCTTCACGACTCTACAGGCTAGCATCGATAAGTAAGTAAGGAAATGTTCTTAACACCAACATTGTCTCTACTTCTCCTCATTAAGTTTCCTTGTAAATATTAGATTCTCGTTGGTTCACTTTGATACCAACTGTAACGTGTCCACATGTTTGCTTGTAGGACATGTCTTACCAGCCCATCGGGAAGAGAGTCCAGAAAGTGCCACCCGACACTCCCACGGAATGTCACGGGGTTTGTGATCTAGGTCTTCCCGAGTCTGCCACGAAGCGGAAGCATTCCGGCCATTCCCACTTAGGACCGACTTGAATCAGGGTTTTCCTATGTAACATGTCCATTTGTATCTTCAGGACACGTCTTAGCAGTCCATTGAAAAGGATGTCTAGAAAGCTCCACTCGGTACTCCCATGGAATGTTATGGGGTTTGCGATCTAGGGCTTTTCGCGTCTGCCACGTAGCGGAAGTATTCTGGACGTTTCCACTTAGGATCAACATGAATTAGGGTTTTCCTTATTGGTCATTTCCTAACGGCAACTAGCATCGGACCCAAGTGAACTACTTTACGCAGAAACGCCAGGTCCAAAGCGGATTCACGCTGCACTTGGTTCAAGGAGAATGGGAAACGAGAGGGATGCAAAGCTCAACCTCTTTGCCATAAGGCATAGTCCCATTCCATTCCCCTAAAACAGCGTACATCAGGATCAATCATAACTCTAGGTCAACGCTTTTGTTGTTCATGTTCTTTGACGATCTTCCTGTTGTCCATCGTGATTTGAGAAAAGTTCCCGACCAACCGAGACCACCCATCCGTAGGACGGACCTATGGCCCATCCTCCGCACTTTCCTTGGGTTGTTTTAGTTATTTAATTACCTAACACATTTAGTTGGACATGTATCAATCAGCTTCTTTAATTAGCCCATTAGGCACTGGTTCTTTCACGTAATCATATCACTTGACATAGAAAAACAATGTCAAACAAGTTTCTTATTAACAGATTATCATATTTATCTTTGAAATACAAAAAGCCCAGCCCGTAGGCTTATCCACAATCCGCCCGAAGGCTATCCAGCAATCCACAAGGATCACTAATCCAAGTTTCCGCCCGTAGACTAGTATGCAGGCCTCGATATCCAATCCCTAGTCACGTTAGCCTCTTGTGCAGGGCCTGGAAGGAGAGGGATTTACAACCAGATCCCCCCCTAGCACCCAAGCGTCCTCCTACTCCAAGTAGCGTTCAACGAAGAGACCTCTCGTGGCGGGTTCGGTCCACTTTCCCGGCGCGGTTAACAACCCCCTTGGTTAGGGTCAGGCAGGTAGTCGGGGGTAATTGAAGCTGCCTCTCCCTTCAAGCCTTCAACCTGAAGTATTTGGATATCCATTTATCTTTTAATTCATTGATCAAACAAAGCCAAACAATGCTCTTAAATCTTTGACAAGCATAAACAGTTCCATTGGACGTTATTGTTGGCAAACTGGTAAGGAATGAATCATTCCTTTCGAATGCGTCCAGCACTTGATCCGGGATGACTTGCGACTTGGCAAGATCCCCTATATCCTCGGTTAGGGCGTACCCTATTAACCCGACTTGATCAAACCTTCAGTTCATAAATTATTCCAATTTATCGACTGGTGTTTTGCTTCCAAGAAATTTTTCTTTACTCAAGAAAGATACTATATTAGGATGATTATTCATCCTCTTGTAAGATAACTTGCGTAAGGACCTGCCAACCTCATTACGAGAATTGGCCATTCCCTTGTGATCCAATCACAAGATCATACGACTTCGCACTTGTTGCACAAGTGTCGCATCGAACTATGAGACTATTCTACTCATCAAACGAAGTCACGGAACAATCTATCCCTGATTACATTAGGCTATCGTCGTTAGGCCTAGGGTTTCAAGTTCCATTTTTATAGCGTAAGATTCTTAGGGACAAACCCTAGATCTCTTTTCAAGTATGTTCCGTTGTCCCTACATTTGGTGAATGTGGGCAAGTATTTAGGGTATAGGAGTTTCAATTTTAGCAATACGTGCGATTAGGTCACGTATTAATTCCTAGTGAATTTCTTGGAATTTAACTCTTTCTAAACGAGTACTCCGAGGTTTAGGTATTTATGTTTATGCCAATTTGTTTAACTCTTGAAGATAGTTACGTTATCATTTCATAAACACACGACTCGTTGTCTATGCGTAAATTGATTTTTCAACCCTTACTTATCGATTTAAGGTCAAGCATATGTTAGATTAATTCCAACTAATCTTCCTATAACTTGCGAACAAAATTCATGCTAAACAAGCAACCTTTTATTTGATAATTTATGCTGTTGACAAACAATAATTGCCTAGAGTTATGCATCGTAAGAATCATTTCATGCCTTGCACTTTCCTAAGGATTCCTAGCACTTCCCATGATGATTCATTGCGAAGAGGATATGGCTTAATAATGCGATATGCAGTTTATACTTCCATGTTTAAACGAAGTATACTATTTTAATTCTATTTTATAACAATGGACATTAATCTAATTTTAATTCATTGCAATGCATAAAGCTATTTTCTAGAAATACATTTATGCTCTCTTTATTTTTCTTGTTTTATTGAAAATATTAATGACTAAATTCCTCTCTCGTGAGATAAATTTTCTAAAGCATTTAAGACGAAAAATGCATCCTATTTCCAACAATTATCCTTGCATGATTGAATTATAACAATACCAAATAAAAATTAGGAAGGAAAACCTGGACTTGGGGTGACATGTCCACGTGGATGCTAGGAGATGACCCTCCTGCAGCTGCGCCTTAGGCTTTCTTAGGAGGCATCGCGAATGCAGCCTTTCCGTCGTGGATGCAGCTTTGCAACTCCTTTTTGAAATTCCACCGTGGCTCCCTTTGCGATAACTTGTACCATCCGTCGGAAGCGATTTTAGAAGGCTTCCTTCTTGAAGTAGGGATTTCGAAAAAAGGGGGTGCTTCAAAATCTTTCGTGAATAAGGCCCATTAAAGCCATGGGAAAGGCTTAATGGCCTTATAAAGACTCACACGAACAGGGAATAAAGGGTGTAAAAACCCTTACGAGGGCTTTTGTATGGGGAAAGAAAAGTGTCAAAAGACCCTTAACACCCTCTTTTCTATTTGTAAAGGGGTAAAATAAAAGGGTATATAAGGGTCCTTAGGGAGGAAAATTTCGTGGATGGGGTGTTATATGCAAGGGCACATGAAGGCTTTGGAATTCCCGGGGGCAGGGGGTGTTTTGACAACCCCTCACGAACCATGGCTAGGAGGGAAAAGAAAAGGACATGAAAGGCCTAAGGGAGCCCTTAGGGAGGGATTTTGAGGGGGTGGGAGAAAAAGGGCTTATGGAGGACTTAGGAGGAAATTCGGGGGGGTAGTCTTAAGGCTATAGGAAAGGGGCTTAAGGGGGATTTAAAACAAGGGGTATAAAAGGGACCTTTAAGGTCAAACCTTTTTTGGGGGGTGAAGGGGGCTTATGAAGCCCCCTTAGAAGCTTATAGAAGCTTCAGTGAGCTTCTACATGTGGGGGGGGAGGTATAGTCGACAAATGGCGATGGCCACAGATGGCAAATGCAAGGCGGCTCCTTATCTTGATCTCCTCGGCGGGGTGACCAGCCAGCTCCCACTGTATTGGCTCCTTCTCTCCCTCACGGATTCAAAGTATCTCTTCTCTTCTCTCCCTCATGCATTCAAAACGGCGTACAGCTTCATGGCGACCCTCTTTTTTTTTTCTGCTTGCACCCCCCCATTTATATAGGTAAGGGGAGGGGGATCCTCCCTTCCCAGCGTGTTAGCGGGCATGGCGATTTATTGCGTGCGAGCTCCACCAAGGAGCTTCCACATACCTTCTATTCCCCTCCCCCTCCAGCACAAAAATCGGCTGGGGGGGGGATAAGGAAAAAAAATTTCCATTATCCTACTAAATTATCAAAATGCAATATTATTATCCCCACTACTTATAAAGGGGGTGTTCACGCATGACTTGTAATGTTCGGTATGCTAGATTCTCTCCCCCTTGGAGGAATCAAGATGTCCTCATCTCGAGATAAGCTGGGGATATTGATGGTTGAGAGTGTCTTCATCTATCCAAGTGGCATCCTCTTCGGGATAATCTTTCCACTGGACAAGGCATTCTCTCAAGGTTCTGGATCTTAGTTGTCTCTCCCTAACATCTAAGATCCTGTCAGGCCTTAGTTCAAGGACTCCTTGACTAGGCATTACAACTTGTTGGTCATCAAGTACATGGTTAGGATTAGGTACATACTTCTTTAATAGGCTGATATGGAATACATTATGAACCTTTAGGTTCTCAGGGAGTTGCAATCTATAAGCATTAGGTCCTAGGCACTTGAGGATCTTGTACGGTCCACAATACCTTGGACTTAGTTTCTTGCAATCTCCTAAGGATAGGGAACTCTTCTTAGGGCGTATGCGAATGAAGACCATGTCTCCTTCGTCGAAGATTCTATCTTGATGTTTCAAATCCGCGTATGCCTTCTGTCTATCCTTGGCAGCTTGGATGTCCTGTCTTATTGACTTTATTTGGTCATCCATCTCTTCCAACATCTGTCTTGAAGCTTCAACCCTCAAGGTTGGATCTGAGAAGTTTAGGGGACTACGACAGTCATGACCATACAATGCTTGGAAAGGGGTCATCTGAATGCTTTGTTGGTAAGAAGCATTGTAGGCAAATTTAACCAAAGGCAAGTATTGAATCCACCTTTTCAGCTCACGACAGCAGTATGCCCTAAGCATATCCTCAATGATTTGTTTGAATGGCTCTGTTTGGCCATCCGTTTGGGGATGGTAAGGTGTGCTAAAGTAGAGTTGAGTCCCAATGGCTTCAAAGATAGCTCTCCAGAAATGTGATGTGAAGAGAGAATCACAATCACTAATGATTCTTCTGGGTAGCCCATGTAGCTTGAATATCTCCTTGATAAACAATCTTGCAATGTCTGAGGCTTTATAGTTTGTCTTTACTGGAATAAGGTGTGCAACCTTAGTAAGCATGTCAACCACAACCATGATGGAGTTGTATCCTCCCTGGACTGGGGGTAGGCCTACAACAAAATCCATACTAATGAATTCCCATTTCATTTGGGGAATGTCAAGAGGTTGCAGCTTCCCTGGAATCTTGATATGTTTAGCTTTGATACGTTGGCAAAACAAACACTCGGTGACGTATTTGAGAATGTCACCTTTAAGCCTCTCCCAATGGTAGCTCTTCCTAACTGCATTGAGGGTCTTGGCATAGCCAGGATGTCCTGAGAAAGGGGAATCATGAGCTTCCCACAATATCTTCTGCTTAAGTGACTGGCTTGCCGGTATTCACAGCCTCGTTCTATAGTAGACAAGTCCACTATTGATAGAAAATTCATGATACTTAGCCTGCAGTTTTTTATTCTGATCCTTGATAGAGATCTCCCTTAGCATTTTTTGGTAGGCTAGATCATGGCATGCATCCTCTCTAGCTAACTCAAGTATTGGGTTGTTTGGCATAGATACTTTTGTAGCTAGAGATCTGGCTGTTGACGATTCTACAAGATTAGGGAATTAAGGAATACCTTGCGACTAAGTGTATCGGCAACTACATTCTCTTTTCCTGGTCGGTACTTGATTTCAAAGTCATATTCCTCCACCACTTCAATCCACCGATGTTGCCTCATGTTGAGCCTTCAGGCTCTCAAGCTCTTCCTTCATTTCCACTCTCTAAACTGAAAAGCACACACTCTACAAGATAAAGTGACCTAGTGTAAATGTAGACTAGATGGACTAACTCTAGTCAGGTCACTAACTGACTACTAACCCGACTTATTTAATATAGTCACATGTAGACAACTGTACACACTAGATGTCATAGATGTCGGTCATAGATGAAGACACACTGACAGTGAGCTTGATTTCTAACACTCTGCCCATAAGGCATAGTCCCATTCCATTCCTCTAAAACAGCATAAATCGGGATTCTGGTAACCTGAACTCTAGGTCAACATTGCCTATTGTTCATTTCCTTCAAGAAAAGTTCCTTGTTGTCCATTTCGCTTGAGAAAAGTTCTCGGCAAATCGGGACCACCCATCCGTAGGACAAACCCATGGCCACATCCACCGCACTTTCCTCAGGGTTGCTTTAGTTGTCTAATTACCTACTACATTTACTTGGATATGCATAAAACAACTTCCTTAATTAGCCAGTTAGACACTGGTTCCTTCGCGTAATCTTAGCACTTGAAATAGAAAAACAGTGTCAAACATGTTCCTTTTCAACAGGTTATCTTATTTATCTTTGGAATACATCCATATAATCTAGCCCGTAGGCTAATCCATAATCCACCCGAAGGCAATCCATAATTTACCCGAAGGCTATCTAGCAATCCACAGGGATTACTAATCCAAGATTCCACCCGTAGACTAGTATGTGGGCCTCAAGATCCAATCCCGAGTCATGTTGGCCTCTTGTGCAGGGCTTGAAAGGCAAGGGATTTACGGCCAAAGCCCCCCTGGCACCCAAGCGTCCTCCTGCTCCAAGTAGTGCCCAACGGAGAGATCTCTCGCGGTGGGTTTGGTCCATGTTCCCGGCGCGGCTAACAACCCTCTTGGTTAGGGTCAGGCAGACAGTCGGGGGTAACTAATGCTGCCTTTCCCTTCAAGCCTTCAACCTGAAGCATTAATTATCTTTCCATCTTTAGTTCCTTGAGCAAACAATGAAAATAGTGCTCCTAAACTGCTACAAGCACAATCAATCCAGTGGTCGTTTATTTGGCCAACTGCTAAGGAGTGAATCCTTCTCTCCGAATGCATCCAGCATTCGATCCGGGATCAATTGTGGCTTGGCAAGATCCCCAAGGGTTTGTTTGTTTACCCTTTTTTCCCTAGGTTAGGGTCATACGTCATACCCTGTCGACCCAAATTAATCAACACCTTTTGTCCCTGGGTTAGGGTCATACCTTGTCAACCCAAATTAATCAACACCTTAGGTTTCTTAAGTTAAGATAGTAAATCCTAGCGACCATGTCGCTCTAACTTGATTGATCCTTTGCTTATTAGGCAAATACATAACTTCCCTTAACTTGGCAAATCAGCCCAAGAAAGGTGATGTAACAGGATGTCTACTCATCCTCTTGTAAGTTAGACTTGCGCTAGAACATGCCAACCTTATTCCAAGGAGTGGCAAATTTATCTTGTGGTTAAACCACAAGGCCATGCGATGTTGCAACTTATTGCACAAGTGTCGCATCTAACTCATGGGATCATTTCACCCATCAACAGCATTTCTTGACAAGGAGTATGTTTAGTCAAGATGTAGGGTTTGGGGTGTCTCCTTACCCAACCCTACGCTATCCTTGTAGGGTCATCACACTTGGTCCTAGGGTTTCTAGGCTCAAATGGATGTCGTTCGATCCTTAGGGTAAAAACCCTAGTTCGTTATTGCATGGATGCTCACTTAACCCAACCATTCAATGATCCTTTCTTCAAGATGCTAAGCTTGTTCTAAAGGAGTAAATAATAGCAACATGCGATTCATTACTTTTAAGAAGCTAAAAGGTTTTGCAATAACTATTTCTTTTCTTGCTAACGTCATGACAGATGACAATTTGGAGAATAACTTGCATAAAACCTACAAAGATTTACATCAAGGAACTATGGCTACAACCTTTCGTTAAATGCAACTGAAATTCATGCTTTGATATGACATGCAACCTTTTCTAAATGCAACTTTGATGAATGAAATTTACGCGTGACGAATAGGTAACATGCAACCCCTTTCCTAGATACAAAATTGTTAATGAAGTTCATGCAAGACGAATATATACCATGCAACCTTAATCCATTCTACAAGCATCTTCGCATGCAACATGCAATTGTCCAGGGTTTCATTTTCATGCCATGCAACAGACGTTAACAATCCTTTCCATGCGAGCCATAACAAGGAAGCTATTGACTAAATGCAATAGACGCTTATTCTTTCCACGGTCAATCAAAGATGCACTTAACAATTTCATCTTTTAACGCTAGGCAATATGTGTTTTAGGCTTGTCACTTTGAAATACACGAAAAGGAAACATGCTACTAAGCTCGTAAGATGGATAGGTAATTTACATTCATATCATTGGAAATGCAAATAACCCAATTGCATGTCATGCGTTAATTCCAGTAAATCATTCGAGTAGGCAATTTTTCCCAAATGCATTTTAACTAGGCTAGGTGAATTAGAAACATGCATAAGTGCTTCCTTTCCATGAAAGTTATCGTGCTTAATGCATTTCTTTTACATGGAATTAAAATAGTAAAACTTGGGCTTGAGGGCTCGTGGGGATGTCCACGTGTGTGCTCGGGGAAGAGACCTCCACGTGTGTGCCTTGTACCTTCTGTTTTGGGGCGATTTATGCAGCGTACTTTTTTGTTGCAGCGGCTTCCCTCGAGTTATACGCGCGTCCCAAAGACTTATAGTCTGTGAATTTTCTCTCGTGTGCAGGATCAGGCCCTTGAAAGCTTGGATTTTGAACCCCGGGTATGAGTCGTATGCAGAAGGCCTAAGGAGGCTGGGATTTTTTTTCCCTCAAGGACAATCTGTATGCATAAGAATTAAGGGCTTGCCTTTAGAAGCTTTTAAGAAGCTTTTAGGAAGCTTCTGCTTCCCAAGATTACGTGGATGGAGGCCAATGATTGGAAGGAGGGGAAAGATTGATGACGAGAGGGGAGATTGAATGAATGATGGCAATCGAGGAGCTAAGGGCGACAACAGTGCTGCAACGGCGGCAGCAGGCGGTAGTTCTAGCCGTTGGCGACGATCCGCAGGCAGCATGGCAGCTTTTTGTCCGTCCTCTCTCTATGATTGTACCTCCCCCCAATGCCTAAGGGGGAGGTTATATAATGCTAAGAGGGGGAGATGGTAGCCACTACGTGGCCTATGCATGCCTCTCCCTCCACATGCTCCCCACACAACTCACTTACTTCTTCTCACACTCCCTCTCCTCCAGCCATGCATCGACTGTGGGAGGGGATAATTAGTAAAAAAAATTTGCCTAAACTCTCACCATTTTCAATTTTCCCTTTTTCCCTAGAAGGGAGTTCTCATGTGGCTTTGCGGTTTTAATCCTCGACCTCATTTGCACAATGCGGATGGACTCATTATTGCGCGTGAAGGGTAACCACTTGACCACCGTCATTAGTCAATGCGGGAGCTGACTTTGCAGTGCTTTTACACGGGCGTGCGGGGGTCAAGATCTATAATATTTTTGGGCAAAAATATTACAAGTGGAAGGGAGAGCTCTACGTACTAAGACGACAAATGCCATGTGTACTTTTCTCTTAGAAGAGATCTTTTGTGGATATGGCTGTGTGGGAAAAATTACAGTAGGGGTGAGTTGGATGCAGATGAAGCTCATGATTTCTTTGCACGGTTGGGGATAAAGCATGCTTTAACTTCAGCCTATAACCCTGAAGGAAATGACAAAAGTGAAAGAGGTCATCCACCTATTGTGAAGGCATTGGCAAAAGCATGTGGAGAGAAGATAAAAGAGTGGCCACGATTGCTCCCTTATGCTTTGTGGACTGACAGAACAACTCATAGTGCTGTTACAAGATATATGCCTGCAGAATTGATGTATGGTAAAAAACCTACCATGCCGATAGAAGAGACGACAGTCACATGGAGTGTATTACCTTGGGAGGAGGAGTTGAATCAAGAGGAGTTGTTGGCCTTACGCATTAGATAGTTGGAAAGAAAGTTAGAAGACATAGAGGCAGCAACTACAAAGTTAAGGGCAGTAAGGATACAAAACAAGAAACAGTTTGACAAAAGACATAGACTGAGACCAAGAACCATACAAGATGGGGATTGGGTATTGGTTTATGATAGCAATTTAGATAACTAGCATAGTGTCATGTGTAAAGTTTCCAAAAGATGGTTTGGACTCTATGTGGTAAGACAGGTGTTTGATAATGCTACTTATGCATTAAATGAGCTGGATGGGACAGCCATAAAACTTGCGATAACAGGGAAAAGAATCAAATTGTCCAAAAGGCAGGAATCTATTGCCTATGAGTTGCTAGAATTGGAAGAAAATAGTGGCCATGATATAGGGGCTAGCCATGAAGATATGGAAGATGAAGAAGCAAAGGATATGGTTGCAGAGAATGAGGAGGACTCAAAATCCGGTGACAACTAGGATTTTGGCACATACCAGAGGATGTGCAAGTTCAGAGGGGGTGGATGTCGTGATGTTAAGAGGACACAGTGTGAAAAAGTATGGAATGCATCATCATCCGACTTCTCTATTGATCTAGAGAGTCAATGTGATCTGAGCCATTGGTACTAGTGTGAGTTGCATGGATTATCCAAAAATACTAGATTTTTGGATAAATTTAGTCTATTTTTTATGTTATTTATTGTAAAAATTTGAAAAAGTTAAAAAAAGCTTCTAGATTAGGATGGCATGCAAAAAGCTAGTTGCTTTTTCAACCAATTAGGAGATTTTTCATAAAAAAGACAGATTGACGAAATCGCATGCATCGCAATCGCTGTAAACATGCTAAAAACTACAAATTGAACTAAAAGAAGAAGGAGTGATCTGGGAGATCCGTGACCAGGCGTATTGGGTTTTATCCCCCTTTCGAAGCCAACGGAGCCATTAGATTTGGGTTCCGAGCAGCAGAGAAAGAGCTGATTTTTCTAATCCACGTTTTTGGTCTATGAAGGAGCTCCAGGAGAACTAATTCCTAGAGATTGCTTCTGAGTAGTACAAAGATTCCAGATTCTTTCAATACATATTGAAACAATTCATTGTGATTTGTTTTTGTCGTGTTTACCACTTGGGCATTCTCTATCTTCTCTTCCATCTCCTATCTCTACTTCCTTCTACTTCTGATCCCTGGTGGATTCGAACTTTCGACAAAAACCCCTCTGACAGTGCCCCATATCAAGCATCGAAGTAAGGGATTCTCTCTCAAAACAGAGCTTGAGGTAGGTAGAAAGGTTGGGTGTTTTGATCTTCGAAACAAGTAAGTATTTTGAGTTAGTTAGTTAGTTTGATGATTGGAAAATAGGGAGAAATCATGTCAATTTGTTGCTTTCGATTCTCGTTGCATTTAGTGTAGGATAGCATTAGGAAATCGAACCAGGAAAGGGTAGGGTTTACTATTGCAAACATGGCAAAACAAGGTATAAAACATGCAAAAAATAGCAAAAAGCAAGCTTGGAATGATTAATGTCAGCAACTGAATGATTGAGAGTGTCAAAGCCCTGCCCAGGAAGGGGTTTAAGGGTCAGGAGGCCAAGGGAGAGCTCATTTGCAACCATTGCAGAGAGAGAGAGTGAGAGTGTGAGAGAGAGCCCCCGCGAAGATTCGATTCGATCGCATCGTCGGAGAGCCTACTGCTCACCCCAGGTATGCCAATCACTTCCCTTGGTGCCTTAGCCAAGATCTAGAATTTTATGCAGGGGATGATTGCCTGACTAGGGAGATTCGATTGAAATCGTCATTGCGCGGCATTCGTCGCACCGCATTTGGCCTGTCCGAATGGCCTTTGTTAGGCCGAGTCCCAGACTCGGCCCTCGGACCCACCCATTCAGACCTTGACCGGAAAACCCTACTTGGCCCTCAGACTCGGCCTGTCCGAATTACTCGACTCGGCCTCTCCGAATTATTCCACTTGGACCTTGGCCTATAAGAAATTTTTTGCACTCGGACAGGCTAGATTCGGCCCGCCTGAGTCACCGCTCGGCCCCTGCAACTCAGACGAGTTGGGCCGAGTGTATGCCCCAACTCAGCCTCAGAGATTTGAGTTGACCTAATCGGAGCTCAGTGGTGCAACCTTTCATAAGCCTTCCTGACGCTTAAGGCCTGATTCTGACGCACCGAGTAGACAAAATCGTAAGGCATGGTTGCTTAGCAATTCGAGTGGGCTGTTGCGATACCTAGAAACCCAGAGACCTAGAGGTAACCCAGCGAGTCGTAAAACCCTGATCGAGCCCAAAAGAAACGGCAAGGCAACATAGCCGGGAGGCCCTAAATCCCTCTTAGATGGCTAGAGAATTGATTACCAAGACTATCAGGCCCAAGGGTGCATGAGACGCTTAGAGGTTGTTTGGCGCACTCACCTTGAATTTCTGCACTTGAAGGGAACTTAAGAAAAAACTGAAAGTGTGATTGAACACATGTGCACCGGAAAGAACATCCACATGGAGTGGAGATAACTTGAGAACTGCATTTAATAAGTCAAGGAACTCACTCAGATAAGCCACTCAAGGAACCCACAAATAGGATAGAACCCATGGACAAAGACAAACCATCAACACGCAAAGTAGGACCAAGCAAGCGGCACAAGTGAAGGGGATATGAGCACCGTGGTCGGGACAACAAATGCTATCATCGCAGACTTAGAAGAAGAGAGGAAGCTAGCCCATAAGGCATTGCAAGGCATAGCCACGTACAATAGAGACCATCAAGTTAGGAGCCAAAGGCAAAGCATGGAGCTGCATGAGGTACAGAGAGTGCTGAACTTAGCTGATCGAAACTGAATGGATCACGAGAGAGCCTTAGAAGGAAACTGAACGCTGAGCGAGCTTCTTATGAAGTGCTTGTTAGACAACACTGCAACAGAGCAAAGTGCTGCAGCATTAGCAACCTCACTGCTTGGAGGGTTAGGAGCAACCCAAGGCTCTAAGAGCCAGTTTAAAATCCTGATAGTCGCAAAGCAGCTTGACAAGTACCAACCCCATGACGACCCATATAGCTTTGTAGAGTAGTTCGAGCAAGTCTACGAAGCCAACGGCCTCAGCGACCTGACTCGGCATTCTCAAGTGTTCGGACTCTGCTTAAGTGACAAGGGCAGGACTTGGTATACAAGTTTAGACGCTGCAGAACGGGCAAACTTCAACAGCCTCAAGGATCTCTTCATTAAGAGATTTTGCTGAACCTGGATACTCTGATGATTGATGAATGTTAGGCAGAAAGAGAAGGAGGACATTCGCGATTACGTAACCCACGTAAGGAGCCTCTTCGAGAGAATCCCTATATGTGAACGATCGATTGAAAGAGTAGTTTCAACTCTGTTCATCAGCGGAATTCAAAACGAGGAACTGCATAAGGCTTTGGCAGCCAACTCGAGCCTGCAGTGAGATGCACTAGCTAGGGTTTTTGAGAAAGCTATGAGAGTTGATGACCAACTGAAAGAGAGGAGCTCCAAGAACTCCAGTTCATAAGAAATCAGCTCGTGAGGTTTGGAAAGAGCACCAACCTCTGGTGAGTGACCCGTACATCATCCCAAGATAAGGGGAAGGCCACCGAGACGAACCACGACTTGGCTGATGTCAAGATGGAGATAGTCAAGCTACAAGACCTGTGGAGATGACCAACGTGGCCACACATCCAATGTGTATACTATGGCGGAAATCATTTGCCAGCCGAGTGTCAAGGCCCTCAGTCAAGACCTTGCGCTAACTACGGCAAGTTCGATCATGACGCTATACACTGCAGATTGCCTAGGAGACTTCCGTACTCCCAACCATATGGTCAGCCTTACCTAGCAGACAGACCGCAACCACGTTTCGGAAGGGGAGCCCCAGTGACCCTTCTTGTGCCTAACAACATGAAGCCAGTGGTCCCCAGGATGGACATAAACCCCACAAGTATACCTAGGCCGCCTAGTCCCTATATGTGACCCATCCACCGAGTGATGCTGCAGTCCACTACGTGGAAGAGCCAAATGAGAAAGAGACTTACTTATACCCGTATGTCTCTCACAACGAAGAGGGTAACACCGTCCTCATGGACTATCGACCAATACCAGTGATGGCGTTAGGAAGGGGATGAGGTAGAGTCCTAGGGGGGTAGATGCATGATCGAATCATCTATTGGACCTGTGGACACCCAAGACATGTCTCATCGCGTTGCCTAGAAAGGGAGCAGCACGACAAGGTTGACCTAAGGTGTGTAGAGTATGGAATCACCCACCTCTTCGTCGATTGCCCAAAGCGAAAACCTTCTACAAATTCAACCAAAGTACCATCTGTCCCATTGGAGTTGTTCGGCATCGAGAACCTTGATGGGGAGGCAACGCATATCTCTATTGGGGCCTAGCAACCTCGACGCAGCCTCGACGGGAAAAAAGAGCCGTAGGCAAAGGAAGAGAAGGCCGCAGGCTAAGATCGCATTGAAAGCTGAGAGTGCTACAACACTACCTATTGGAAAGAAGGTCGAGGATGCAGAGATGGGAACTTCAACCCCCAAGACGACCGAAAAGAGGAATGCCAAGGTAGGGGAGTACCCGCGTCCGAAGAGCCAACTTGAGGCCATAAAGAAGGTGAGGGACTGGGTAAAAGAGGCACAAGCGCACTTAAGACACACTGAGCCCATCCTAGAGGATGGGAGCAAGGATCTCATCAGCATGACCACGGTAGACTCACCCCCTCAACCAAAGCCAGGAAGGGCAACTGCACCCCGGAAAGCACCCCTTAGGGCAAGCCTTGATGTTGAAGACCCACAAATTAGTCACGGCCATTGGCCAGGACAATTTGGCATAGGAGAGGGATGAGCAACTGACAGCCTCCTCACCACACTATGGCAAAACATCAAGTAGTGGGTCGAGGAGTCACGAGAACAAGAGTCAGATCTGCAGGATTAGGATGTAGAAACACAAATACCGAGTCTAACACTACACTCTGTGCCAAAATCCTTGCACATTAATGCTTTCTGGGAAGGCACCGAGATGCATATAGTGCTACCAATCCTAGGCTTAGGAGACACAAGAAGAAAGGGGATCATAGACACGGAAGCTAGAGTTAGTGTGTTGAGCCATGTGGTACTGCAAACCTGGGGAAATCCACCTGTTGAGACCGCTCAGTTTAACATCACGCTAGCAAATGGCATGAGGGTGAGGCCATTCAGGGTACTTAAAAACTGGCCAGTAAAAATCACAGGTGTCTAGTTCTCGGTCGACTTTATAGTCATGAAGGGGGTGGACTACGATGTCCTGTTAGGCCGGCCCTGGATGCGCAATGCCAGAGTTATTGAAGATTGGGGTAACAACTTAATATTCTTAGGCAACAGGACAGAAGTTGTGATGGTGGAGATGGACACTTGGAAAACCTCACCAGTCAACTTGGATTCCATCTCCTCGATGCTCAAGGGCGACAATTAGGTCAAGAAGTCTTATGGGCCCTTGACTAAGTATATCCCATGTCCAAAAGACGAGCGGGATTGGATGCATGTCCTTGCTACAATCGACCTACCATTCTCTGACGAAGAAGCTCATGAGCAAGCTATCACGATGATGGGCATGACCGACGGCATGCCCACTATACCACTGTGCATGATGGAAGGAACCCATCTTGGGAGACCTAAGCCCATCACCTTCCAAGTGCCATGCAACAAGAAAGAACTCTAGCAGGCCTTGGAATACTTAACAGACAAGCTGGCTGACAACTCAGCAGCAAACCTCACACCTCTCCAGGACCTCTTAGGAAAATCCGAGTGGCAATGGACCAGAGTGTATGACTTGAACCTTATGTACAACTAGGCCTTAGTCCCAGATCATCGACAAGAGAAGTACCAAGCCCTACGAGACGTCAAACTGGCTAGTGTAGAGGACTCTGACGATGAGTACAAAGATTGCCAACCCTTCGAGGATGAAAGTGAGGGGGAGGTGGATTCGATAGAATACGACACGAAGGGACATGCAATAGAACAAATACGGGCATATTCCAAGCCACAAAAAAGAAGTGCCTAAAGACAGAGTGAGGGCTCATGCACATGAATTGTGATCGTGCCTGATTAGAACACATAGCAGCCATAGACCTTGAGCAAGTAGGCCTAACTCAACCAGGGACGACACAAGTGCTTAGAGCAGAATCACCATCTGAACTGCGACCACCAGGGGAGACCCCCTCCTCTAGCGAAGACGGCGAGTTTGACTCTGAGTCAGAAGTGAGCTCTGATAGCAACCCAGAGATACCTAGGCCGCCCAAGACCCAACGCACCGCCGAGGACTTACCTATCCATCTGAGGTGCAAACGATTGAAGCAAGAAAAGGCACCTTCCGAAACGATTTACAAAATTCAAGAAAGGTACTTAAAAAGTGGCCAATAAAAATCGCAGGTGTCCAGTTCTCGGTCGACTTTATAGTCATGAAGGGGGTGGACTAAGATGTCCTGTTAGGCCGGTCCTGGATGCGCAATGCCAGAGTTATTGAAGATTGGGGTAATGACTTGATATTCTTAGGCAACAGGATGGAAGCTGTGAGGGTGGAGATGGACACTTGGAAAACCTCACCAGTCAACTTGGATGCCATCTCCTCGATGCTCAATGGCGACAGTCAGGTCAAGAAGTCTTATGGGTCCTTGACTAAGTATATCCCATGTCCAGAAGATGAGCGAGATTGGATGCATGTTCTTGCTACAATCGACTTGCCATTCTTGGATGAAGAATCGCATGATCAAGCTATCACGATGATGGGCGCGACCGATGGCACACCCACTATACCAGTGTGCATGATGGAAGGAACCCATCTTGGGAGACCTAAGCCGTCACCTTCCAAGTGCCAGGCAACAAGAAAGAACTCTAGGAGGCCCTAGAATACTTAACAGACAAGTTGGCTGACAACTCAGTAGCAAACCTTACACCTCTCCAGGACCTCTTAAGCGAATCCGAGTGGCAATGGACCAGAGTGCATGACTTGAACCTTATGTACAACTGGGCCTTAGTCCCAGATCAACGACAAGAGAAGTACCAAGCCCTATGAGACGTCAAAGTGGCTAGTGTAGAGGACTCTGAAGATGAGTACGAAGATTGCCAACCCTTCGAGGATGAAAGTGGGGGGGAGGTGGATTCGATAGAGTACGACATGGAGGGACATGTAATAGAACAAATACGGGCAGATTCCAAGCCACAAAAAAGAAGTGCCTACAAGACAGAGCGAGGGCTCATGCACATGAATTGTGATTGTGCCTAATTTGAAAACATAGCGGCCATAGACCTTGAGCAAGTAGGCCTAGCTCAACCAGGGATGATACAAGTGCTAAGAGCAGAATCACCATCTGAACTGCGACCACCAGGGGAGAACCCCTCCTCTAGCGAAGATGGCGAGTTCGACTTTGAGTCAAAAGTGAGCTCGGATAGCGACCCAGAGATACCTAGGCTGCCCAAGACCTGACGCACCGTCGAGGACTTACCTATCCATCTGAGGCGCAAACGATTGAAGCAAGAAAATGTGAAACAACCTAGGGACACCCGAATAGAAGAGCAACGAAAATCACGGCACCTTCCAAAACAATTTACAACATTCAAGAAATGTGATAGGGTAGTGATATTGATGGGTGCCAAATGGAAAGGGCAAACGAGCAAACCAATCGAGGGACGAGCCAAAGTCAAAGAGGTGAACTTAGCCTGGGAAGGGGAGACACCCCAATCAGTCTTCGTTGCCGATGACTTGGCTGAGGACGAGGAGGTGAGTCTGATCGCCCTCTTGCAAGAGTATGTGGACGTGTTTGCATGGTCCTTGGAAGAGCTTAAAGGGGCAGATTCGAGTGTGGTGACTCATAACATACCCATGACACCAGACACAGCACTGGTGAAGCAGCGAACGTACCCAATGAATTCTAAGCATGCTCATGCTGTCAAGGAAGAAATTGATAAGGTGATGAAAGCATGATTCATTTACAAAATTGAGCCCACAGACTGGGTATCACCCATAGTCATTGTGATGAAGAAAAACAAAAAAATTAGAGTGTGGGTTAATTATAAAAAGGTGAATGCTCCTACCAAGAGGGATAACTATCCATTGCCATACACCGAGCACATGCTTGAAAGAGTGGCAGGCAAGGATGCCTACAGTTTCCTGGATGGCTTCTCAGGATACAACGAGGTGCAAGTGCATCCTGCCGATAGGCATAAGACTGCCTTTGCCACCGAGTGGGGCGTGTTTGCATACATAGTCATGCTCTTCGGGTTGACTAATGCCCCTGCCACCTTCCAACATCTCATGTGCACCATATTTAAAGACATGCTTTGCAAGGAGTTAGAAGTCTTTGTCAACAACCGTTGCGTTCACTCGACCTGGATGGAACACTTGAACAAACTCCAAGGAGTCTTTGATTGGTTTTGCCTATATCATCTCTCCCTAAACCCCTTGAAATGCCAGTTTTGGGTGAAACATGGATGCATCCTCGGCCATGTGGTGTCAAAGAACGGCATTGCCATTGACTTCTCGAAGGTCAGGGCTATTGTCGACCTTCCACCACCAACCAACTACAAGGGAGTTCAATGCTTCTTAGGCCATACGGGATACTATCGATGGTTTGAGTTGAATTACGCATTGATAGCAAGAACTTTGTACAAACTGCTCATTGTCTTCAAATGGACTGAAGCTTGCCAATACACATATGAAGAGCTGAAGAAGGCTCTAACCACAGCACCAATTCTACGAGCCCCGGGCTGGACCATAACCTTCCACGTGCATATCAATGCTTCTAAAGTTGCAATGGAGGCAGTGTTGTGCCCCAACTGATAGAGAGACGGAAATGAATTACTCGACGACCAAAAGAGAGGGCTTGGCCATGGTGTTTGCTGTAAAGAATTTCTGGAATTATCTATTGGCTACACCCTTTACCTTCTTTGTAGACCATCAAGCCTTGCTATACCTAGTGAAAAAACCTTGCGCTACAGGATGCATCGCTCGATGGCTCCTTCTGCTCTTGGAGTTTGACTTCTCGGTGGTTGTACGGAAGGGGAAACAACACTATATGGCTGATCATATGTCATGCATCTCTAGAGGGGAGCCCGCTGGAGAAGGCATCACAGATGAATTGCCAGACGCCCACCTCTTTAACCTCTCCAACGAGAGGGATTTATTCAAAGATAATTTAACACCATATTGGGCAGATGACATAGTCCAACTGCTTGAGCATGGACTACCAGAACGACCAATAGAAAAGGCAAGACTAAGGCAACTTATTCTCAAAATCCAACCTTATTAGTTGATAACAAGCCAGCTATATCGCTTATGGCAAGATGGATTGATGCGCAGATGCGTGTGCAAGCATGAGATGCATGAAGTGCTCTCAGAGGCACATAATGGGATTGCGGGAGGACACTTTTACAGAGACACAATAACCGCAAGGTGTTGAAGTCTCAACTATGGTGGCCAACACTGTTTCGTGATGCCGCGCGATTTGTTAAGCATTGTGACGAATTTCAGTAGATAAAGGTCCCGATTTGCAAGGATCAGATAGTGTTGACCCTAGTCATTACATGACAACCCTTCGAAAAATGGGGGATCGACTTCATAGGACCCATCAGCCCTACTGCACAGTATTCTCAGGCCAAATACATCATTGTAGCCACAGACTACCTAATAAAGTGGGTAGAAGTGAGAGCAACCCAAAAGAATGATGCTCGAACGACTACCAAGTTCTTATGGGAGCAAGTGATCTCACGATTTGGATGCCCCGTCAAACTACTCAGTGATCAGGGGACACACTTCATCAATGAAGTGATAAATCATCTCCTATCCACCTTCCTGATTATCCATCGAAAATCCTCTCCATACTACCCTCAAGCAAACAGCCAAGTGGAATCCACAAATAAGATTCTTGTCAACGTCCTAACCAAGGTAGTCTCAGCCTCACGCAGTGACTAGGACAACAAGCTAATGGCGACCTTGTGGGCTTACCGCACAGCTTACAAAACAGTCGTCGGACAGATTCCCTTTAGGCTCACCTACAGAACTGAAGCAATTCTCCCCGTAGAATTCTTCGTGCCTAGCCTACAAATTGCACTTTAGGAGCGATGGGAAGGAAAGGAAGCATGGACGCAATGCCTAGTAGAACTCGAACGACTCTCGGAGACCCGTCTTCTAGCCACTCACGCACTCATATGCGAGAAGGCACGACGCAAGAGCTGGTTTGACAAACATGTCAAGCAATGCAACTTTGAACAAGGCGACCTAGTGCTCCTATACTCAGTCAAGGGGTACAAGAAAAAAATGAAGTTTTGGGGCCTTGGACCTTTCAGGGTCCGTGCAATCAGTCAAACGGGCAACGTCGAGCTCAAAACTCTAGCCGGTGACAGAATTGGCTTCTTCAATGGCAGCCATGTCAAGAAATACTATCCCCCCGCACATCCTTTGCATGAACCACCAATGTTGGAACCATCAGTCAACATCCATGTAGCCACCATCACCAAAATCGACGATGCGGAGGAGGAAGTCGTGGAACTTGCATACCTGCACATCACAGTCACTAACAAGCGGACATGCATCCTCAATGCCTTAATTGACGAGGGAGCGGACTTCAATGTCCTAACTCATGATCATTGGACCCAACTTGGCAAACCACCACTACAACTCACTAGCGCCAGATTGAACCCATATGGGGGCCGCTCCTATGCACTCCTTGGCAAATGCAGGGCCGCCATTTCTATCAAGACTGAAACTGTACCAATGATCTTCTACATGCTCCCAAACACCAAGGACATAGGCACGGAGATGCTGCTAGGACGAACCTTCAAGAAGCAAACTCATTGCCATGTCGATTATGAGTGGCAACGCATTCACCTCACCATAGGCAACATCCGCATTGATACACCTTTCAGCAAGGGTGGGGTGATGGAACACTCCACATGACCACCGATAAAAATATTAGCATTCGAATCTAAGGAGAAGGGTAGTGCCCGGCCGCCCCCCACCACCACTCAAGAACCATTACTCGTGGTGACAAAAGCTAAGGCTCAACAGCATAGTTTCCAATGGAGGCCTAAACAACAACAACCGCCGCCTAGGAGTCATCACACACAACCTCATAAGACCCATAGCTCTAAACCTAGGACACCAAGGCGTAGTTACAGAAATCAGGGCATGATCTGGCACAGGTGGGTCCCCAAAGCTTTCCTGCTCATGCAAGGCTATTATGAGGGAAACACCTGGTTGTATATCCCTATAACCCACTTGGCCAAGACCGCCACTCGATTGCTACCCCCGAGCTTGATCACCCCAGCCCCATCAAACCTCAAAACAATGAGTCGCAGTGCTCCCCAGGACCACATCCATCAAGCCCATCTAGACATATGCCCGAAAGACTCGAACAAGCCTACTGGCCCAAATGACAGACACCATCGCATGACCCATCATGCACTAGAGTCCATCCGACGACAATGATCCACGCTGAAGGCAGCAGCCCATTAGAAGTAGCTGCCGCTCTACTAGCCCTAAGCCAGGATGCCCAACCGCAACCTAAGGCACACCTGCAACCACAACTATCAGCTGTCAAAGGCTCTAGGGCCATCAAAACCCAACCACCCGCAGGTCTTAAGCCCTCCTACGAGTGAAAGTCATTTTTGACATTGGCCTCAAATCTAACCACAGATACAGGGGATGGCATGGTTGATTGCATTAGACGGCTCGATGCCACCTTTAGAGAGTTGGTTCTGAGCTATGACCGCTTGGACTTAGGCTTGTTGCTTGAACCTTTTGTGATCGAAATTCACACGATGCCTTGTTCTTGGGAGACGTTTGAACTTGCCTTTGCAAAGGTAGCAAACTCCGCTGTTATATTGCTCGACAACAAGGTCTCTAAAGAGCAAGCACTCAAAGAGCGTCTCATAACATCATACGATTAGCGAACCACTTTTTTTGCCATCACCGACCAAGAAATCACAGAATTATCCCAACTTGCTGGGACGGAATCCCCATTTTTACGGCATTGGTACACTCTCTCTCTTAGGTTGCAATGGGAAGTAGAGGGCTGCCGAGTCATGACCAATGCGGAGTAGCACCGCGCAATCAAAACAGTGGAGTACGACCCCACTTATATCGCACCAACCTCGTACAGAGTGTTGACCACTCTTCACAACTGCCCCTTGGAGGAGCACATCAAGGGACATCCTACCCCGATTGCCTACTGGCTGAGGAGGAGCTACACATTGCTAGCCGCAATGCCTCCGGTGACTTCCTAACGGATGTTCTCACTTACATAATGCATGTTGGCACTCACCCTGTTGATCTCGATTGCACAGCTCAGTTAGAGTACAGCCTTGATTTTTACACTTGGTTCCTACATCGATGACTCCTAAGACCCATTCCAATGTTCCTCAATCCCCCACACCTTCAATCCTAGTAAGGATTCTTCTCAAGCTAGGAGGGAAAGGGGAGTAAGGTGCATCGAGAGAGCAATTAAAATTAGCCGAAGTCAAGCAAAACGCATAAGCACGTAGGCAACAAGCGAGGTAGAAAAATGTCAAGAGAACTTTAAAATAAAAGGCAAAAAGTTAAAGCTGAAAAGGGGGGCTTCACATTGGATAGGATTTTGAGGCTTCCATTCAATAAACATGTAAATCTTTCCATTTTAGTCTAGGATATTTTTGTATTGTAAATTTGGAAGAACTAATGGAAACTGGGGTTCATGACAGGAACGAAAAATGTCGTGCCCACCAGCTCTCATTCACAGAAGAGGAGAGAGCACAGTACAGCATCACCCTGGAGAGCTGTGCCTACAACCAACTAAAATTCTGAACTATTCACAACATAGAAGGATTGGTGGCCAAGGAAGAGGCGGCCAGGAGAGTCGTTGAAAAATGCAACTTCACCAAGTATCTGGAAAGATTCGCACAAGAACCCGACCACACAAGGTGTGTGGAATTTCTCAAGTCTTACGACCCTGACAACGAGTATGGCATTGTCACAATAGGAAGGGGACAAAACGCCAAGCAAGTGATGGTTCGCTTAACCCCTGCCTTGGTGGAAAAGGCACTGTGACTAGAACCGAAAATAGAAAAGAAGCAGAAGAGAGATGTGTACACCATGCTGGGGATGAGAAAGGAGGACGTGCTAACAAATGACGACATCAGCATTCAAGATATCCCTAATGCAGAAACCAAATTGCAGGCAAAACTGCTACATGTGCTCTTCTCTAGCTAGCGCTACAACACATTGATGCACCAAATCAGTGTGCCGGTGCTGGAGAACGTGGCGGCTCATACCCTGCATGAAGTCGATTGGAACGGCTATGTGCATAAAACTATCGAGCAGGCGGCTAAGGTGTTGAATTTAGGAAGCATGCCCGTAGGAGGAGAGTCTCTAGCGTCTAAGGCCGCAGAAAGAAAAAAGGCGTCATCCAAGGCCTTGTTCATTGCCTATGGAAGCATCTTAACAGCACTCATCCAGGAGACCATGAAAGTCAGTGGCTTCTGTCGGCCGGCTCCACTCCTAACCCCCTAGCCCTTTTTTGCTCCCCTACTTCACACTTAGGGCCCATCAAGGGCAAGACATACCTAGGGAGGCCACTCGCCTATGGTTAGACCTGTCACCCTGAGCCACTCACACTACACACTAAGATAGACATCCCCCTCCTTAGGCGGAGCACCACCCCCTGTCCTTCCAAGCACCACCACGGCGCCCACCCACTGACTTCAGAGGCCCCCTTCAACATCCATTACTTCTCCACCCAACCTTCCTCCCACGCTTCCACGAGCACCCGAGTCTACATGCTGCCCTGCCCTCACATCACTGCTCTGCCAACTGCCTCTTCAACCACCCCAAGCGCGGCAATTGGAAGCCATAGAAAAGGTGAAGGAATGGGTGAGGGAGGCTCAACAGCACCTCAAGGATGTCAAACCCATCACGGAGGATGAGATTGATGATCTCTCCAGCATGAGTGCACCGCTATCGCTACCCCAACCTAAGTCTGCCGAGGCTGCTACGCCACAAGCAGTGCCGTCAAGGCCAAGCCTAGACATAACAGACCCACAAGACAGCCGTGGCCATTGGCCCGGATATTCTGAACAAAGGGAAGGACGAGTGTTTAGCAATCTCCTAACCACACTAGTGACCACCCCTGTAACGGTTGGACTGGGAGAGCTGCTCAAGCAGCACTCTACCCTATGGCAGGACCTCAAACATTGGGTCGAGAGACCACACGAGCAAGCTCCGGCAAATGCTCAAGACCAGGATGCAACTAGAAATTTATATTTCCCCTTTCTATAAGAAATCAAAACTAGTTAGATTACTTTGACCTACTTTGGTTTGATTTGAACTTAGTGAGTGAGACGATAATGATTCTTCAACTATATATGTGTCATATTTTTAATAGTTTTAAGAACTTTGAGATTAACATAGCAATAATAGAAAAATAATATGGCTCTACATTTTGTTATCTTTATGGTAAAAAAGATTCATGAGACATATCAATTAGACTTGGCATCCAATCTAGACTTAGGCTAAGGGCAATGAGCATATGTTAAACTATTATAAAATATAGAATGCACCTATGAGATTTTCCCTTATTTGAAAAGACGACTTTGAAAATGGCACTTGAATGAGTTCTAGAATTCCCGACTGGGTCTTTAAAGAGGATGCATAAAAAACACCATCATCTCACTATCATATGCATTAATCTCCTCAATCTTGGCCTTGCTTTTATCTTTGCTATCATCATCATTTTTCTTCTCTCACTTTTTATTGTTCTCACATTCAAAATAATCCTTTTTTATGTATGTCTTTTTATTATAGAAGTAGCATTCCATATTTTTTTGTTGCATAACTTGGTTCTTGACTTATCTCTCTTATGAGAGTTTCTCTTGGTATTTGAACCTCGTCTCACCATAACAACAATGGATCTCTTTGACCCTGCATTATTCTTTTTGCTCATATCCTTAGTGAGAAAATTACTATCAACATTAGCACTTGTAAGACCACCTATGGGTGTAAAGTTACTAACAAATTTTCTAAAAGTATCCTATATCTTAGGCAAGCTAACTAATAAGAATATGAAATTTACTGAACATGGAATGTGATCTTTTGGTATGCCAATTGGTTGAAGATATCATTCAACTCGCTGAGGTGAATAGACATCAAATCCTCCTTCTTCATGTTGGAAAAGGAGGTGAATAGACATCTCATGTGACACCTTGCCGAGAGTGGTTTCATTCATACTGTACTATTTCGGGTTCTGTGCGCTTGGGTAATGATAGAACTCTTGATATTGTGGGCATTGGTGATGTTAGGCTGCAATTTTCTTCTGGCAGCAGTTTTGTTATGCGGGATGTATGTCATGTACCTGCTTTGACATGCAGTCTCATGTCAGCTAGACAACTTGATGATGCAGGATATCATGTATGTTTTTGAGACTTTGCATGGAAGATCACTCGTGGCAGACTTGTGATTGCGAGAGGTACCAAGGCTGGCAGTCTCTACCCCTTGATTCTATCAGCTTCTTCCCTTGATCATGTTTTGTCTGTGGGTTCTATCCCACATGTATCACTTTAGCATGCCCGTTTGGGCCATATGTCTTTGAAGGGAATGAAAATTCTTTCTGGTTTGCAGTACTTACCGCCCCTTGATTGTGCATGTTTTGATTCATGTGAGCATTGTCTTTATGGTAGGTAGACTAGGTCTATGCATAAGAAGTCTGGTAGACCACGCATGAGTGAGCCCTTGGCATTGGTACATTCGAATGTCTGTGGGCCCATGCCTTGTCAGTCTATGGGTGGTGCAAAGTATTTTGTTACATTCATAGATGATTTCTCACAGAAAGTTTGGGCTTATCCCATTAAGCTAAACCAGTCTGGGTATAGGCTAAAATGCCTAAGGACAGATAATGGGGGTGAGTATGTCTCACGTGCTTTTGAGCAGTTATGTGATGAGAGGGGTATTAAGCGTCAATTGACCACCCCCTACACCCCCCCAGGATGGTTTGGCTAAGTGGATGAATAGAACTATCCAGGAGCGTATACGCAGTATGCTTAGCCATGTAGGCCTACCACAAAGCTTTTGGGCTGAGGCAGTTAGTACAGCTGTGCATGTCATAAATAGATCACCCTCTAGTGGTTTGGATTTCCAGGTTGTAGACAAGCTATGGACTGGAAAACCTCCCTCTTATGTGCATCTCCGTGTCTTTGGATGTGAGGCATTTCGCCATGTGCCCAGGGACAAGAGAAGTAAGCTGGATCCCAAGAGTGTCAAATGCATTTTCCTTGGTTATGGGGATGCAGGTGAGATGGGTTACCATCTCTAGGATCCGTAGGTGCAAAAAGTCATTCGCAGTCATGATGTAGTCTTCCATCAAGACAAGATGCATAGGCAGCCTGAGAGAGTTGCTGAGATCTGCAGGGTCATATTTCAGGAGGAGCTGAAAGCTCCCGCATAGCCAGTTGGACAGCATATAGCTGCAGCAGATGCTCATAGTCAGGGCCTTGGATAGGCAGCTGGGCAGGCAGCAGAGCCTGCCGTGAGATGGTCTACTAGAGACAAACGTCCACCAGATAGATTTCAGCCCTCGATGCATTATGACTTGGTTACAGATACGGGAGAGCCTTTCACTTATGATGAGGCTATGCGCAGGGGTGATAGTCACTCTTGAGAGAGGGCTATGCAGTTTAAGATAGACTCCCTGCATAAGAATGACACTTGGTATTTGGTTTCCTTACCTACGGGCAAGAAGGCTTTGCCATGCAAGTGGGTGTACAAGCTAAAAAGTACCCCTGGACACCCCAAGCCGACATACAAGGCTAGATTGGTAGCAAAGGATTTTAAGCAGGAGCATGGTGTGGACTTTGACGATATCTTTTCTCTTTACACGAAGAAAGCCTGTAATGGTTCTTTATTGATTTTGGTACTCTATGTGGATGATATGCTGATAGTAGGGAAAGCTCATGATGAGCTAGATGCTCCTAAGGCTCAGCTCAAGAAGAGATTTGAGATGAAAGATTTGGGATAGGCTGCTCACATACTTGGTATGCACATTAGACGTGATATGCATTAGGGACAACTCTACTTGTCACAGAGGGAGTACATTCATAAAGTCCTTGAGTGCTTTTGCATGCAGGACATAAAGCGTATTGGCTATCCATTGCCTTCTTATGTGAAGGTATCATAGGCTGATTGTCTGCAGACAGATGAGCAGAGGGCCAAGATGACCAAGATTCCCTATGCATCCACAGTGGGCAGTCTTATGTATGCCATGATAGCCACTCGTCCAAATATTGGCTTTGCAGTTGGTATTGTGGGGCGCTATATGGCTAAACCTGGCAAGAAGCATTGGGATGCCGTGAAGGGTATTATGAGGTACTTGAAGGGCACTGCAGATATGTGCATATGCTATGGCAGCCAGGATACAGGAGTCGTGGGGTACACTGACTCTGATTATACAAGACATGCAGATAGTAGGAAGTCCACTTTCGGCTATGTATTCACCTATGCTAGAGGTGTTGTTTCTTGGATGTCCAAGGTGTAGAAATGCACAGCCCTTTCTACTACAGAGGCCGAGTATGTTGCAGCAACTGAGGATTGCAAGGAGGCCATTTGGTTGGGTCGTTTAGTTGTTGACCTTGGTATTGATGTATCCCTACACTGCATTTGGATTCTATGAGTGCTATTCAGTTAGCCAAGAATCCGGTCTTCCATGTGAAGACGAAACACATTGAGGTGAGGTATCACTTCATACGTGGGGTCGTTGAGGACAAGTTTGTTGATCTTGTCAAGATCTTGACTCACCATAATCCTGTAGATCTGCTCACGAAAAGCCTCTCTACAGAGCACTTTGCCTTCCTCAAGAGGTTGATGGGCGTGGGATGAGATGACGTCTTTCCTCATCCTATTGTACATGTGTATATGTTGTACTGTCTTTTTTCATTTTCTTTCCACTCCTCACTGGGGTAGATTCTCCTTTAAGTGGGAGGTTTTTGGGGGGTAAAGGTGCCTCTGCCTAGCCGCGCGTGTATTACTACACTGACAGTCACCGCAACTGCACACTACAGGTGGTGGGTGCCCGTCACCGTCACTTTATTCTTTATTCTTTTAGTGACAGTTTGAATAAAGGAAGGCCTGGTCACACATTGTGACTGTTGGAGTTCCCATTTCTAGTCTCTCCCTTTCTTACTCGAGAGGCTACAGGGAAGAGAGTTAGCTCAATTCCCTCTATTTCGATCCCCGACTTAACCATCTTCTCTTACACTCTCCCATCTCGAATCTATTCCACCTTCTTAATCTCTTGAGTCTACTTGCGGATGATGGTCCCCAAGCGAAGAATGTCACGTGCGGATGGGAGTACCATAACCAACAACGAAGCTTTAGACAAAGGCATCACCGTCAATCCAACTACCGTTCCGATCGTAAGTAATGTATCTCCAAATTGATAGATGCTTGTTTTGATTCTCGTATGAGATACATTAGGCCCCATACTATGATGCACGAGTATAGTTCATCAGAAAGGATAAATTTTATCTCACGTATTCAAAAGATCGAGCTTGCAAAGTGCATGTATTAAGGAAAGTTAATTGCACCTAGTTGCATATGGCTTGTTCGTTCATAGAGCAATTACAAGGAGGAATCGGCCAAGGGTTTATGAATGGCATAATCATGACATTAAAAATTATGCATATAAGCGTTAAGTAAATTTTACATAGAATCGCTCTTTGATCCCAAGGGGAAGAACATATATGCGATAGTAATGTTATTGTGACTATTCTTGCATTGTTTGGCAAGAATACAATTGGTTTTTTGTTGGTTGATCAAACAACATCCTAAATGCTTTTACATTCAACCGGTTGTTAGTTTGTTGTTTGGATGATTGTTCCAAGTGCTTGTGATTTATGCTAAATGCATGGCAAGGGTCTGTGATAACAAGTTACCATGGGGATAAAGGAATGTTTTCGTAGAAAATGATATTAGGGCTGAATGCCTTGTTGTGTTGGATTTCTAAAGGATTTAATTAAGAAAGGATATATTACACGAGTGGATCACCTCCATGATCACACCGCAGATTAACCCAACGAGGGCACTGCTCAATTCATGGGCCGAAGGTCGAGTGGTGAAAAGGCCAACCATGGGAATGATGTTTCGCTCCTAGACAGTTTGCGAGTTAGGTGGAGCTCTGGACACCCCTTGCTAGGTCTAGAATGGAGTTGAAGACCTCCGTGGCCCCCAACATCTGGGCATGTTGAGAGATCCTATTCTAGATAAAGGATTGAATTTGTGGTGCCATGTGATTTGGACCAGTTACTTCTATAGGGGCAGAAGGGATACTTTTGTTGGACATAAGGGATACATAATTCTCTTGTATGGGTGGGAGACAAAGATTAACTTGAAGATAAGTTAAGGAACTTGCTGTCAATAGATTGCTTTACTTTGTTTTTGTGTTTATGTTGTAAGTTATGGGAATGAATCGTGTTCCCTAAAAGGCTTAATTAATTAAGCTCACTTTAAGTGTCACACATAAATGTGGTAGGACCTAATTAGAAAACTAAAGCTATTAAGGCAAGCGAATGGGCGGAACCCCCGACGGGTCCATCCTATAGCAGGGTGGTCCCAAAGAACTGGGCAGCTTCTCACAAGATTTACCGTCTTCGACCTTAGGAATTGTTAGGATAGAACCCCGATTCATGCCATTTTAGGGGACCGGAATGGGACTATGCCCTATGCCCACAGAGGTTGAGTGTGCATCCATCTCGTTTCCCATTCTCTTTGAACCAAGTGTGGTATGAATCTACTTTGGATTGGGTATCTTTGCGTAAAGTAGGATGTCCAAAACCCGATGCTAGAATGTTGTCAGGAGACCTTGACAACTAGGAACCCAAGTTTCAAGTCGATCCTAGTGGGTTCCATTGCAAGGCGGATTCAGGAAACCCTAGGTGACAAAACTCAAAACATTCCATGGGAGTGTCGGGCATCGACACTTAGATTCATTTTGCGATAGACCGCTAAAAGCGTTCCTGGATGGCCGATGGGCGGGCACCTTAGATATGATGCAAAACATGTATGCCATTATATGTAGATTTAGGGGATGTGCCTAACCAAAGTGTGTGTACCTAAAAATGTCATGTACATGTGGTTGCACTTTAAGTGGGTGCAAAGTGTAAATGTGAATATGTTTTATGTGTTTTTAATGCATTTGGCTATGATTGTGTATCATGCATATACACTTGCTTGTGGTGGAGGTATGCAAGGTATGGCCAATTTGGGGTGTGGACAATGTGGGCGGGCTCTTGTTTCCATGATGGGATGTGTGATAAATTATTGGATGCATGCAAGAAGGGGCTATCTCCACTTTAAGCACAATCGTTAAGCTAAGTCTTTAAGGTTTGACTATGCCTAAGAACTAGGGATCCTTTAGATCCCTCTTGTATTGGGTGTGCTACATCAATGATGCCTCACCACTTTTTCATGGGGTTACTTTATAGATATGTAAGTATATCATGTGAATTCAAAACAAGGGATTTTTAAAACACAATTATGTGCTATCCTTCTCCTCCTTTCATCTCAATTAGGTACTATGGAAGGTGTTTTTGGCTTATGGAGCGAAGAATGCACTCATGAGAGTGTTTAGGGCTCATGTTATCTCAATAGGTTGGAAGCATTATTGATTAATAAGAGGTCAAGGGATCCATCAAAGAAAGGAAAAGTAGAGAAGAGGGAGAAGTAGCCCGCTTGACCTCAACCTCCAAGCTATGGATGAAGAAGGGGAAGAAACAAAGAAAGTGCTCCATTGAAGAAAAGAAAATTAGAGAAGAAAGTGCTCCATCAAAGCAAGGAAAATTATATAATAGGGAGAAGTAGCACTCTTGACCTCACTCTCCAAGATATGGAAGAAGAAGGGGAAGAAATGAAGAATGATAAGATCAGAGAAGAGATTTATTCTCAAAGTCCTTCACTCATACTCACACTCTTACTATTTGCTGCCACTCTCAACATAGTGCAAAAGAAGATGAGATGGAAGTAAAGAGAAGGGCTACTCTTAAAGGTGTACATACAAAAATGAGCTCTTCCATTCACTTCTTGGCTTGTATACATTAGTGTTAAGGTTAGAGTCTTCTCCAATAAGTTAGTCACCCTATCCATATTTTAGGCTCTTGATAATCCTTTTTCATTTATGCATATACGTTATGTTAATTGGACCATATCTACCTAAAATGAATAGAATATTTGTGCCCATAACCTTAAATTTTGCAACTCTTCCTATCTAATTCAGAGTTGTATTACAATTTTTAGAAGAGTGAGCCTAGTTCTCCAATTATGTTACAAATAATAGCTCAATTTAAATTAGTACACATTATAGATGACAATGCCTAAATTAAAATAATGCAATTAAAAAAGTAATCATTTTCAAAATAAATTTGACACTTTGAATTCACACCCTTCCATTTCACATTGCATCCTTCGTCACTCATGAAGTTATAATAAATAGAAGTGGATCATAAATAGTTTCTAGATTTAACTTTTGATAATCAACACAAACTCTACTTTTACCATTTTCTTAAGAGTTATTGCTATGGGGAAGAACCAAGTAGCTTCATTGACTAGTTTCATGAACCCTACATGTAGCATCTTATTTGGCTCCTCCTTTATCTATATTGGAAAATTTGGGATCAATTTTTAGTAACCTATGTGGCAATAAATTGAAACTCTCCTACCTTAGGTTCTTTGAGAATAAAAATCAAAACGTTTTTGTTCTAAGTGTCAACTTAGAACTTACCATATTTTCTCGGTTTATCATTTCTCCAATGTTTCATTTAATCCATTCAAAGCATTGAAATCAAGATGCTTTAAGCGTTGCTCCTACTTTCACTAATATGTGTTGTAGCACTATCCACTTTAAAGAGTGACTTTAAAATATATGGTGTAGCACTATGAACCAATACATGTTGGAGCACATTCAAAAGAACTTTACATATCCTATTTTTGTCAACTTAGGAACACCATTACAAGAATAATGTCACTCCAATACACTTGTACTACCATGACAATGACAAAAGTAATGTCACTTCAATAAAGTTTATATTCACAGATTGCAATGATAAACACCATATCCTATCTATCAAAGGAACACCATGACAAGAATAATGTCACTTCAATACACTTTTACCACCATGACAAAAGTAATATCACTTCAATAAAGTTTATCTTTACAATTGGCAATGACAAGCACACTTTACAATTAGTCACATGATTGTAACAAATTTCTCAATTAGTAACTTCATATACACATTATCCATCAACATCACAATATTTCTCACACAATGACATGATTGGTGTGGTCCATTGTATGGTTCCTCATGCACTTCTATGAAAGTAAATTCATAGAAAAGCTATCTTTTTGTATTAGGCTTTATTACGTACCTTGTCAAAATGAGAAGAAAATCATTTTTTTCTTTTAATCTCTTGACATAAGATCACAGTAAATACATGACTAGATCCCATAGCTTACAACACATTCTTACCAAGATCACTTAAATTTTAATATATCTCATAGATAGATAGATACATGGCTATGTTACAAAAGAGTCCTTAATTCTCATGTATTCCAAGGCATAGAACAAACAATGATCATGTCACATAGAATTCCTCATCTCTCATGTCAAGCATATTATCACAACTTTTGAGGAAGCGTAGGAAATGATTACAATTCTCAACGTTCATTTAGTACATTGAAATAGTATATACTACTTAGTGAATGAGAGCTTTTTTGGTTATCTCTTTAATTTGTAAGTGGTATTAAAACACACACACTTCAACTCATCAAGAGTGATTTTAGAGGCTTAGCTCTCATTTAGAATAAACTACAAAGAAAGTTCCAAGAAATCCTTCAACAAAATTGCAATTTTAGTTTCTAATAGAAGATACTCTCACTAATTTCTCTTAAGGAAAGTTTTATAACTTAGTAATAACTAGTTTGACTAAATTTTTTAGGAAATGCTCCATCAATTAGACGTGTGTGTGTATGTAAAGAGTTATGTAATCATTGGTGCTAGTAGGCCTTAGCATAAGCCTCTCTACTAGCCTTATTGTATATTATTGCTTATTCCATGTCTAATATTAAGGTTCCCTTTTCATCTAGGGTTTTATTAACCACATGTACTCTCCTTCCTTCTCATTTTATTACACTTGTATATGCATCTATGTGTGCGGAATAATTTTGTGTGGTGAATAAGGGTGTGATACATGCATAATGCATGAATTATAGTGTGAAATAGGAGAGAGAGAGAGAGAGAGAGAGAGAGAGAGAGAGAGAGGTTTCTTTTATGCCTAATTATTCTAATTCACATATGTATTTTATTATTAGTTTGTATAATTAATTTGTGCAAGTAGTTAAATTAGTGTGTGTAAGTAATAAGTAGTATGCTGTTTTTAAGATTACTATATAGAGGTGATTTAATTTGTGTGTATGACATATATAAATACTACATTTTTTGTTATTACACATATAAGTTGTGTATGTGTACATATATTATGAGAGAGAGAGAGAGAGAGTGTGTGTGTGTGTGTGTTTCTTTTTTGGATTTTGTGCTTAATTCTTCTTGTTCACATACCATATTTAAGTATTGGTTTGCATAAGTAATGTGCATAAGTAGTTTAATGATTGTGTTGTGTAAGTGTGCTTTGTATTATAAGTCACATACACAAGTGGTTTAATTTATTTTTGTGTATAAAGTACCACTAAGTAGCTCACACAGGACCTTATTTCTCTCTATGTTTCCAAGTACATACTATCCAGAGGGGACAAAATTGGTAGCATTCCCCCTTTCTAATTGCAATTTCCACCACTTTTTTTGGGACTTGAAATGGGCCTATCAACACTAGCTCTATGGCACTAGCAAGACCTCTAATACACACCCAAACCACCCCTTGGCCCCTCCTGGCCATAGGAGTGTCTAAGGGGTATACTACCCTAACCTCTAATGTAGAACTTCATGTTTTTATAGATTGTAATCCAATGGATAACTCTTCCCACACTCCTCAAAGGGAGTCCTTGCACATATTTGTGTAATACACCATGCAAGCACATACAAAGGCATCACCTCTTGGTTGATTGCCTCAGTTACACTATGGCTCTCCTACACCTTGCAGCAGCAACAGATTGGCCCCAAGATGTATTGCCCATACATAGAACACGTACGATACATACTCCACTCTTTTAATCAATCATTCCAAGAGAGAAAATGTAATCCTCACTGAACACTCCCCAAAGAAAATGAACCATTGACCCTACAGCTTAGGATACCTTACCTTCTCAACGTGGGTTAATGTTCATGAAGACAATTGATATGCATCCACCGGGATGATGCCATGTATTGCATGCAATGCAATTGTGTGTGATCCATAGTGCTCAAACATTTCTTTCATCAATAGTCATCATTGTGAAGGTGTAAAAACATTTCCTTTCATGCCTTTACTCTAAAGGGAATTACTGTGTTTCATAGGGCGGCCATCACCAAGCATGCTCGTGCTACTGGGCCCTCTTACTTTTCAAAACCACATGTCCTATATGCTATGCATAAGGAAAAAAAATAGAATTTAGCTTGTTATCAGCCCTTAACATGCCCCTTTTCCCTATTTCTTAAGGTTGTGCATTTCGTGGTATATTTAGAGAGCATTTTAATATATTTTCCTTTATAAAAGTAATAAATACCCACTTTAACATAAAGATAGGGCTGAACTGAGGCTCACCCACATGCCTGAGCGTTACTATACATTCACAAACACAAATGTGATTTTTTCTTAATTTTTAGCCACAAAAAAAATTATGATTATTTCTTTTTTTTCTTTTTTTTCTCTATTTATTTATTTATTGATAAATATCAATATTTTCTAACTTACTGATTTGGATTGATTAGGCTTTTTGAGAGTTGCTTTTGTATCAAATTCCATTCCATGGAAACACCATATACACAGAACAAAACCCAAAAAACTCATGATTTTCCTTAAAACTACAATATTGTAGATTTTTTGTGTTCATAGTGAAATTATTAGATTATTGATTTTACCTGGTTTTCTTAACATTTCTAATAGGTCATAGCATTGATAACCAAGTACCACCATCTTCAACCATTTGCAAATGGAATTTATCATAAAACAATTAAATTTATGACTTACTCATAAAATCGTACTTTATATCATACACATCTCGTGATTGTAAGGCCGTTGATGCTTCCTAACAACTGATGATACTCCAAACCTTGATCTATGCTCCTTCAAGCTTCAGCATCATCCCGTGATCCATATCTCACGTTGTCTCAACCCACCCCTTTCTCTCATGTAGATTAAAGCATGAAAACACACATCAAGAGGAGAGAGGAGAGAGAAATACTAGAAAATCAAATTTTTGATTAGGCAATAATTTTGCATACGGATAATGGTATGAGGAGTGAAAAATTTTGGAGAATTCATTGCACTGATATGATTGATCACTTGTTCGTAGCCTCTCCACCTCCCCTTCCATCAAATCGATGCCAGGGGGGTATCGTATTTTTTTTGCTATTTTGAAATGCCCCCCTCCCCATACAAAATTTGGGGGTCTTTGGTCCCCCCCAAAGGCCCATGCCCACAAAATTTAAAATCTTGGTCAATTTTGACCTTCAAAGTGCCCGGCCTCCCGCAGCTCCTCTATCTAGCGATTGATTAACAATTTGAAAAATCTTGCGAATCCGACTTGATGTCTCGAATGGTCAAGAATTCATCTTTCTTCAATCCTTGCACTTAGAAAATTTATGAAAAATCCACAACCACTGTGATGGTCGAAATTTGCATTCCCATCTTCCATGGTCTCTAAAAATTATCGAATCCACGTCTTCTGCTTCCGTTGGATTTTGAATTTTGATTTGCATTATTCCGCTCTTTTTCGGGATTTCCTGAGTGTCTATATTACTCTGCTCTTAACTTTCATGATTTCATCTTTTTAAATAAATAAATATAAGATGAAAAAAAGGAATTAGATAATGTCTTGAGGGTGAGGGATTGTTCACAAGCAATCTCTCTCTCTCTCTCTCTCTCTCTCTCTCTCTCTCTCTCTCTCTCTCTCTCTCTCTCTCTCTCTTTGTCAATATAGTCCCCTATCCATGTTTGAAGGCATATCTTGATTTTCTTTCCCTCTAAACATGGGAAATATCCTCCCATTTTCCTATGGAAGGTATCAATGTACAGCATAACCAAGATAATAAATTCTACTTCCTATTTTATATTCAACAATGTCCAAAACACTTTTTTTTATCTATGATAATTTCCAAACAAATATATTGCAAGAACGTTTGTGGGAGCTCGTGCTACTTGAAGCAAGGAATGCAAGTATTGAAGATTTATTGTGAAGGTTAAGGATTCAAGCTTATTCTTCTACACTGATACTTACTGCCTCATCTTATAGAGGAGTTATTCTCAACACACTGGGATCATCTATATTTAAGTCAAAGAGGTACTTGAGCCATTGAGGCCCAATTTGGGGTTGCAATAGACCAATTTGGCATTGATTTGAATAGCCATTAATGGCTGGATTGAAGCAAAACAACTTGTCTTTGTATGCTCAAGAAGAGATCTTGGCACACGATTTTTATGTATGCAAGCACATGGCCTACTTAAGTAGGGGAAAACTTGTCTCTTGGAAGCAAGGGGCATTCTTATTGCCATCACAAGCTTTTGCCTTCAATAGAGGCTCGACTAGTGTCTATTACAAAGAAAATAAAAGAGAGAGAAACTTGATGATTTGTAAAGTTTATGTTGTCTATCAACTTTATTGCTGATCTGGATACACAAAGGGGTTATTTATTCCAAAATGACTTACATTTATGCATTTTTCTCAATCATGCCACTCATACCATTTTTCCACCTTTTTTTAATGTTCTAGAAGCTATAGGTCATCTCTTTTATCATAGAAACCTTTTTTAAGGTTCATACATTAGCTAGCAATGACTAGTTCAACTCAAAGGCTCCTAGATTAATCTCAACTTCAAATTTTTGCACATATTTTGATCGATTAGTCAATTTGAAGCATTTTACATGCTAGTTTTTTCTCACTTTATAGAGATTAAATGGGCTAAAATTGATTTGTGAAGGAGTTTGCATGTACTTGGCTATTATAGCTCAAAAGATAGTCAAAATACTTGGAATAGCTTGTAGGATATTTTTATGCCTTTGGGAGTGCTAAAATACCATTTTTACATCACTTTTATATTTGTTTGATATTTGGATAGCTATTGCTTAGCATTGTGGGATGCTCCCTTTGTAGTCCATTAATATTCTAACTTTATTTTAAGCTTGTAGTGGTATATCTTGCTATTTTTTGTGAACATACCTTTGTCATTATTGCTTCTTCATAGAGTTCACAGAATGAATTATTTAATATTTAAAAATTTTATGAATAAAATATTGTAGCAAATTTATAATGTATTAATCCACTACAAGTTATGAAGCCAATCAAATGCAGTGGGATTAGACCTGAGGACATGGATGCAAATATACATGAGGAATTGGATATTCTAGCATGCTCCACTATAATGTTGACACTCAAAGTCTATGTATTTTTATGTGAAAGATATGGTAGGTGCATATGGTGTATGGAAAAAGCTTGGTGACTTGTATGAAAAGGAAAGTGTAGCCCCATAGGTTTATCAGCTAAAAAACGCATTGATCTCCAACATGGAGAAGGAGGATTTGATGTCTATTCACCTCAGCGAGTTGAATAATACCTTCAACCAATTGGCATACCAACATGGAGAAGGATCCTCAGGCTGCATAACATTGATCTCTTCAATTTTAACACTAGACTTTAGAGGCACTATGCTATGATCAAAAGACTTATCCTGCACTTTGTCTTTCCCCTTATCTTTGCTCCTTTCATTGCGCAGTTCATGGCATTGTGGCCTAATATGGCCCTTTTTTCCACAATGGTGACAAGTAACATTTGCATTCCTGCCACGGGATTTGCTACGTGACTTCCCACGAGACTTGGACCGAGATTTCTGAGAATCCCATCCACGGCCACTACCAATGCCATATGCTTTCCATATCCATCATTCTTGCCTCTAACTGTCATAGCATGAGACACACGAGAGGCATCCAAATTATTACGGTTAACCTCTTCCTGCAGAAGAGCACTCTCAACATCAGATAATTTCAAGGTAGCAGTAGAGGCACATAATGCAGTGCGGAATACATCCCATGACTCATTAAGAGTACCAAGCAAGAAAAGAGGAGTGATGTCCTCTACAAAAGTGATGTCCTGTGAAGTCAAGTTCTTGAGTATAGCATGGAACTAGCTCAAGTGAGTAGACATAGTCACATTCTCCTTCATGCACAGATCCATAAGCTACTTCAGCCAATACATCTGACTCGCTGGACTTTTCTTGTCATAGAGATTTTTTATCTTTTCCCACAATTGCCATGCACTCTGTTCTTCCTCAAAGACATTATAGTGAACCTGTTCTGTGAGAGACAATACAATAGTGCAATAGTGGACTTGCATAACTCATCAAGCTCAAGCCATTCCTCATCTGGCATAGTTGCAAGTGGATGCCCGCTTAACATCAAAGGTTTGATCTATGATTTCTGCACCAACACTGCCAAATCTGGCTCTTCCAATAAGAGTAATTCGTACCATCAAGCTTAGTGATGTTGAAAATAGCATGATCAATGGACGAACTCGCCATAATGCAGGCTGGAAGACTGTAGACAGTTCAAAACTGCTTGTTGTTTACTGCAGAAAATGACCAAAAAATCATCAAAATCAAGGAAAAATGGCGAAGAAAGTGGAACCAAAGCTACTGCCCACCAAGTACTAATGAAAGTACATCATTTCAAAGTGTTTCAGCATGAAAAATCCATGTCATTCCATACATATATGCTTACTATAATAAATTTTAGATTTCAGTAAAAGAGAGCTAACAGTGCCAAAATTGGATCCCAAGGCAATCAGATACTACCAAGACCAAAGCCGGCATCATGCGGGCATAACATAAGCATATGATGGTTGATAAGCATGAATCCAACACCCAAGTATGTCATACAAGCATCTGCCAGTGAGTAGGCACACCCCCCAAGCAAAGGGGCAAAGTGTTCCTGCCACTACCAAAACTTGACACAAGTAGGTGTCAGTTCACAAAGATATGAATCCAAAACTGAGACTTAGCTCATAAGCATACAGTGAACCAAGACATATGATGTATCATCCCAAAAGATAAGAAGTACCAAAGGCTCAAGTGTTTGTATAACTACTCAATAGCATGTAACGGCTCAATGCATAAAAGTACCACCTGCTCAATGTCTGATAAGCATTCTCCCACTGGAAAAAAAGGCGTATATATGAGCTCAAGAGCTCAAGCCAAGGCAAGACACAGTGCCAATGACATAAGTCCAAGATAATACATCAATAGTATATCCCGAACATGTAGGCGGTAGAGCATCCGTATACGTAGCATCCATAAGCATGTAAGACATCAAGTACATCCCAAGATACAACTCTGGCAAGCCAATAAATAGCTCAAGTAAGCTCTGAGAATCCAAGGTCAAGCCAAGCTCCACTAGCAATAGGCTCCAAACAATGTAATTAGCATGTAGTAATGGCATAGGCTAAGCATGTCTAGACCGGTCAGACATAAGCAACATACATGCCATAAGTACATCCAAGATGGAGCATCCAAATTCTTTGCAAAGCAAGCTCAAGCTCAACCAACAATCCCGAATCAAAACCAAGCTCTATGTCGAGCTCCAAGTGTCAATACATCACCATATATGCCCGAAACATAGCCCGAAAATCATAGGCATAAGTATACATGACTAAAATGACTTCAGCCCAACTGTGTACAGCAGTGATTTATAGTTCAAAACTGATAATTTCAACACCAAAATCAACTGCAAATGGTTGCCAAACAATAGGCATACATTCCCCTAACATCTGGGCATCAAATGACAATGCCAAACAAGTTGTAGCATTAAATGTCAGTGTAGCATAGTCATAAACTACATATGGACTGTTATTACAATCCCAAAACAGTGTTAAATCAGTCCAAATGCTATGCCAACACATCAACCATCAAAACCAAGCATCAAAGCATGTTCATATGCCCGAAATGGAGCCTTTCCAAGTGCCAATGGAGGGGGAGAGCTATTGTTGTGATTGTCAATGCTGAAGACACATATGGAAGGGCTGCGTGATTTTGCCAACTGTAAATGCTGGTCCTGCGGCCAAGCTTGTTTGGCATTTGGAGGGGTCCGGTTAAAGCCAAGGAAGGCCTCAAATAAGCTCCAGCAAGTCTTGTTTAAAGGCAAGTGAGATATAAAGCAAGGGAGCTTCAATGGTGGCTACCCCAATCTTGTTTACAGCCTGTGAGACCTGATAACTGAAGTAAACTGTGAAGAAAATGATCAAATACCTATGATGTAATGCCCTAAAGGTGCCCAACAATGCCGAGAAGGTGCTCGGGAATCCGGGGAGTGACAGGAGCTCGAAGGAGTCGAATATGGCTGCCGGGAAGGAGTCCCAATGCAAGTAGGGATCGATGGGATGTTGAGAATGCCACGAACCAAGATCAAGAGTCGGAAAGCAAAGCTCTGATACCAGTTGAAAGGGAGCGACGGATCAAAGGTTGGACTCGAGAGCTATGGCAGGAGAGCAAGAGCAAGAAAGGGAGATACTAGAAATGGGAACTCCAACAGTCACAATGTGTGATTGGGCCTTTCTTTATTCAAATTGTCACTAAAAGAATAAAGAATAAAGTGACGGTGACGGGCGCCCGCCACCTGCAATGTGCAGTGGCGGTGACTGTCAGTGTAGTAATACACGAGCGGCTAGGCAGAGGCACCTTTACCCCCAACATGCGATTAGATTAGGACCATATGATGACCATAATTCTCAACTTAGCTTTATAACCCAAGCAAGGAATATAGAGGAGACACTTGGAGTCCTTTGCAAGTTGTGAACTTGATGTACTTTCGTATCCACAAGAAACGTAATACCAACATAGGGTCGAGGAACCACCCTCCAGCTAGGTATTACCTGACTTAATGATGATGCCACTTGTTAGATCTGGTAGTTAGACCAATTCTTACACAAGGATCAATGGGAGAATCCACAATGTTGAAACTTGCTATCGAATCCTTGATCATAAGTTCTCTCCTCCTCTTTTTCTTTTTGTTTTTTTCCTTCTCTTACTTTGTTTCTATCTCTCCCTCACTCTCTCTGTCTCTCACTCTCACTCTCACTCTTTCTCTTCTTCTCTTATTCTTCCTCTCTCCCTCTACTTCTAGTCTTCCCCTCCTTATCTCATATTCTCTTCCTCTCCTTCCCTTTCCTCCTCTTCTTCCCCTCTTCTCCTTCCCTTCTTCTCCTCCTCTTCTCCTTCCCTTCTTCTCCTCCTCTTCTCTTCTCCTCCTCTCCTCCTTCTCTTCTTCCATCTCTCTCTCTCTCTCTCTCTCAAGTGTCACCACCTTTAAAGAAATGAGAGGGCTAGCTAATTTGATTAAGGCTTATATAGTCTTATCAAGACTACCAATCATTCAATGCTATTTTTGACTCTCCCTCTCACTAACAGTGATATCTTGTAGGCTTTTGATAATCAAGCAATTGTGTGGTGGCTTTATTTCTCTGAGGCAAAGATGGCAACAAACTCGAGGACAGGGCAGCATTCAATTTGATGGCACTTTCTTGTGATGTTCGTTTGTTTGACGATCAATTTTTTTCTTTTCTTTTTCTATGATTTATCACTAAGGTAAAATCTTAAGGTCCACCCCATCCTAAGCTTTAGTTCACATGGAGAAGGGGGAAAACATTACATCCTCTTCCCCTTAGAGGATTCAAGATGTCCTCATCTCAAAGCTAGGGGGTAAGTCACATTGTAGGAATTGTGCCAAATTTGAAACGAATTTAGGTCAACCCTTATGGGTTACAACTAGAACCTTTTGTTACAAAGCGGACTTGAGAGTGTCTAGGTGACAAGCCATGTGTTATTATAAGGAGTACCAGCAGTGTCACTTGGGAAAAGTATCTCAATGAACCACTAAATCATGCCAATGAGGGCTCCTCAATCGAGCATGTTACACATGGTATCAAAGGAAACATGAATAAGTTAGCAATAAGCTATGCATGTATTATCTTAACATTTTTACTTGTAATTTCAAGAGCAGAATAAAATGAAGCTATCTTTAAGAAAATGTCTAAATGATATGATTTTTATTATTAGGTACCTTCTCTCAATATGGATGCTAAGCAACAAGAAACAAAGTTCCTCTTGAAGCAAGTCGAGCCGCTTGAGTTCATGGCAAAAGGATCCAATGTTGAGAGTGATGCTAAAATTTGGATCAAAACCCTTGAAGACTATTTTAATGTGTCCGGATTAAGTGTAGATTACAAGGCAATGATTACCAAGATGAAGTTTGTAGGTGAGGCACACCTATGGTGGAAGTTGTGGTGCCGAGTCAACACTACAACCGAAACCCTTGTAAGTTGGGACAACATCATGAAGGTCATATGACAAAGATACTTTCCGCATTGCTATTGCACCATCAAGATGAATGAGTTCTTATCGTTGCACACATGGCTAGGGTTAAGCCTAAATGTTATTGGTTTGTGACACTACAAAAATATGGAGTGCCTATGGATGTTACCCTCCCGGTGACCAATTTTGCCATGGATTGAATCAACCAATTGAAACTCGTCTAGAGTCCCTAAGGCTGACTAACTTGCAAGATGCTCTCATACAAGCCAAAGCTTTGACCAAGCCTAATGGAGATTAACTTCTTGAATATGACTACTTCCTAACAAACATGGAAGAATACTATGATGATCCAAAGGACCAAGGGAAGAGTTGTCATGAGTGTGATGATATAGGGCACATCCAAAAGAGATTTTCAAATTGTTGATTCTTCCTTTGAAATGAGCAAGGACATATCCAAGGCGATTACTGTAAGTACAACATTTGGTCTCCCTTAAGAGTCAGATAGTGATGAAGACCTAGATTCCATTGAGCTCATTGAAGATGATCAAAAATCCTAGAAAGATCTTTATGGGGTATATTAAACCTTATACTTGTACTCATTCCATACTATTGCAATCACAATTGAATCCTAATATGCTGCAATAAATTTTCCCTTGACTTCATTAAGTTATCTTGAAGTTGCGTACTTGTGCATAATTAGAGTAGTACAACAAAAGCATGGTGGGTCCTAACCCACAAGTCCTACAATGTGACTTATCCCAAGCTAGCTTCATGATGAGAACATCTCAATTCCTTTAAGGGGAAGAGGATGTAATGTTTGTTAACCCCAACACGAAGAGAGAGAAAGAAAGTGGAAAAGACGCAGGGCAAAGGCGGAAAAAAGGTAACCCGACGGAAGGAAAAAAAAGGAGAAAAGGCCAAAAGCGCAAGGACAACCTTTAAAGGCCAAGGCAAACACGAAAAGGGAAAGGCGCATAAAAAGCGCACCCTAAAATCTTGTAAAAGAGTGCCGGGCTCTCACCCATGCAATTTGTAAATATAGAAGGGTAGTGAAAAGGAAACAAGGAAGATAAAAGGACAATGGAAAACATGGCCTAGGCTATGACCGGCCATGTAAAAAAAGGGAAAAATGGGATGACCGCCCAAAAGGGAAGTAGGGTTTTGTATATAAAGTTGAAAAGTGAATGAAGAGTTCATTCTTTGGTGTGGCAAAACTAGTCTTCTTCTTCCTCTCTTCTTCTTTCCTTCTTGCTTGTGTATGCTCTTGAGAGAGGGAGTGTGAGAGTGTGAGGGAGTGAGTGTGTGTGAGAGTGAGGAATCAAGAGGGTGAAGCTCTTCACCATCTCCTCTCCCCTTCTTCTCTTCTCTTCTCTTCTCTTCTCTTGCGCGCGCAGCTATGGAGGATGGAGCTTGGAGATGGAGGAGGCTTGAGGATGCTTGAGCTAGCATCGAGAATCGTGGAGCTACCGGAGTGTGAGAGAGAGGAGGGTACTTGATCGAGCATCAAGGTAAGTTCACTGCATTTGTAGGATCGACGACGCATCGGCTAGGTGAGAGATAGCCATGAGAGCTCGCTTGGAACGCTTGAAACAATAAGTGGTCCGTGGGTCTTGGCAGTTGAGTGAAAGCTCCCACATTTTGGTTCCATTGCCGAGACCAACGGATTCAAGCTCGAGCACTCGCACGCCTCATATTGAGCATCGAAGTAGGGCATTCACCCTGAAACGGAGCTTGAGATAGGTAGGAAGTCGGGTGTTTTTGATCTTCAGAACAGGTAAGTATTTTGGAATAATCTGGTTATTAATGACTGGAAAACATGGAGAAATTAGTTCAGTGTTTTGCTTTCGATTCAGGATGTGTTTAAGATAGATTAGTAGTAGGAAATCACACACGAAGAGGCAGAGGGCTGCTACTGTGAAACAGGGGGAAAACCACGGGAAACGAAGGGAAAAAATGGAGTAGATGCAAGGTAACGACATAGGAAACGCCAGGGAAGGAACCTGTAGTGTGTAGGGTAGAACTAGCAGGATATAAACTCTGGGAGGGCAAGAGGACCCCATTTCCAACCAACGGAGAGCGAGAGAGATAGAGAGTGAGAGAGTAAGCGAGCTGGGCAGCCGTCCGATCGACCAGAGCTAGGAGGACATTGCATTTGGCGACTTTAGGTAACTGATCTCCTCTGCCCCACTTCAACTCAGTCGCGGGTTAATCGCATGACCAATAGGATAATACACCTAGTGAAAATCGAGCAAATCGGTGTGCGCAACTCATCGGACCGGCGGAATCGGACGTCCGACCCAGTGTTCGATTCCCAGAATCGGACATTCGGACAACCGTCCGATCGGAACGACCCGTCCAATCACTAGGCTCAGACCAACTAGTCCGATCGGACGTGCCACAAGGGCACTCGGACCAACCGTCCGATTTTTAGAATCGGACACTCGGACCAATTTGTCCGACTCACCACTCAGACCACTCGGATGCTCTGACTCGGACCCACCCTGTCCGATCAGATGAAGTAATACACGTCACCAATCGGACCATGCCCAGTCCGATTCCTAGAATCGGACCCATCCATAATCGGACCAGTAAGAATCGGATCACCCGGTCTGATCGGACCACCTAGAATCGGACCGCCTAGAATTGGACTGCCTAGAATCGGACCGATTCCTCGCACACTTGCCCGCCTGATTCTTGAGAATCGGACACGCGGACCTTAAGACCACCACTTCACCTTGACATACTTGGTCTGATCCCCACAATCGGACCAGTAGTAAATCGAACCACTGGTAAATCGGACGTCCGATTCCTAGAGTCAAACCAAAACAAAACCTGACCCATCTAGGGACACACTGGGGCACTCCCCCAGTGACCCACCCCCACGTGAGCAACAGGAAGCAACATAGGACCTTGGGATCCGTAGGGCAACCAGGACTAGAGTAGCAAAGCCTGTCAGGCCCAAAACAAGCAAGAGTGAGTAAGACGCCGGGGAATCACTCACAGCACTCTGATTGAGTTTCCGCACTTGAAGAACACTTAGGAAAGTCGAAAGCCTGATTGAGCACGAGTGCACGAGGGACAACACACTCACGAGTGACCCTAAGTTGAGCACTGCATTCAAAAATTAAAAAGAACTCACTCAGATAAATTGCCCAAAAAACCCACCACTAGGAGAAGACCCAAGGGTAAGCAAACGCGTAGAGCGCAAGGTAGGATCAAGCAAGGAGCGACAACGACAAGGATCTGACTTACAACCAGGCGCAAGAATCCCACCATGATAGAGGGAGGCTCAGATCATCAGTTTGCAGGGGAGCTAGATGTTAGCGCATTTCCAGAAGCCATACAGCAAATGGTGAGCAGTTACGATGCGCATGCCAGGTACGAACACCGTGGCAGGACGGTAGAGGCAATCATTGCGGACCTAGAGGAGGAGAGGAGGCTAGCCCACAAGGCATTGCAGGGCATAGCAGAATACAATAGGGACCAACAAGCCAGGAGCCTAAGGCAAAGCATGGAGCTGCATGAGGTGCAGCGAGTGCTGAACTTGGCTAGCCGAAACCGGACAGACCAGGAAAGAGCACTCGAGGAAGACCTCATGCTGGGCGAGCTCCTCATGAAACGGCTGCTCGATAACACCGCAGTGGAACAAAATGCCACTGCGCTAGCAACCTCGCTGCTTGCAGGACTAGGGGCAAACCAGGGTTCAAAGCCCAAATACCTATCGTCGCTAAGCAACTCGACAAGTACCAGCCACCGGACGACCCGTACAGTTTTGTCGAGCAGTTTGAGCAGGTCTGCGAAGCCAATGGCCTCAACGACCAGGCCCAACGTTTGGAAGCATTCGGACTCTGCTTAAGCGATAAGGGTAGGACGTGGTATACGAGCCTAGATGCTATAGAACGGGCCAACTTCAATAACCTCAAGGACCTTTTTGTCAAGAGGTTTTGCCGAACCCGGATACTCTGACAACCTACTAGTGCGCCTGATGAACGTCAAGTAGAAGGAGAGGGAGGGCATCCGCGACTATGTGACCCACGTGAGAAGCCTCCTTAAAAGAATCCCCTTGGGCGAAAGACTGACTGACAGGGCAGTGTCAACCGTATTCATCAGCGGGATTCGGGATGAAGAATTGTACAAGGCACTAGCAGGCAACTCGAGCTTGCAACGGGACGTGGTGGCTAGGGTTTTTGAGGAAGCCATTAGGGTCGATGACCACAGTTGAAAGAGCGGAGCTCCAGGAACTCGAACCCAGAAGAAATCAACCCACGGAGTTTAGAACGAATGCCAACCTCTAGCGAGCGATCCAACGCATTGTCCCAAGATAAGGGGAAGGCCGCCGAGACGGACCACGGCTTGGCTGAGGTCAAGATGGAACTAGCCAAAATACAAGACATGTTAAGGCGACCTACGCGTCCGCACGTCCAGTGCATGTACTGTGGAGGAAACCACCTGCCAGCAGAATGTCAAGACCCTGCGCTAACTATGGAAGATTTGGCCACGATGCCGCACACTGTAGACTACCACGAAGACTACCATACACACAACCCTACGGCTAGCTCTACCCGGCTAACAGGCCACAGCCATTCTATGGAAGGGGAGCCCCGCTTGCCCTACCAGCACCTAACGACATGAAGCCAGCGGTCCCTAGGCTGGACATAAATCCTATCGGTATTCCTAGACCGCCTGGTCCCTACGTGACCCACCCACCGAGCGATGCTCCCGTGCACTACGTAGAGGAGCCCAGTGACGAAGAAACCTACATATACCCTTACGTGTCGCATGACAACGAGGGCAATGCAATCCTCATGGATTACCGACCAGTGCCGATGATGGCATTAGGACGAGGACGGGGTAGAGGCCTAGGAGGGTAGTCACAGGATCCGGTGGACGTGTGGACATCCCGGTCACATCTCATCACGCTGCCCAGAAAGAGAGCAGCAAAGTAGGGACAAAGTTGACCAAAGGTGTGCAGAGTGCGGAATCACTCATCTTTTCATAGACTGCCCAAAAAGGAAGCCGCCTCCTGGTTCAGCTAATTTGCCGTCTGTCCCGCTAGGAATGTTTGGTGTTGAAAACCCCGATGGGGAGGCCACACCTATCCCCCTACGAGTGATGACCCGAGTACAAACGAAGCAGGCCGGCGTCTCTCTGCCAGGACCTAGCAATCTCGACGCGACCTCAGTAGGAAAGAAGAGCCGTAGACAGAAAAAGAAGAGATCAGAGGCTAAGGTTGCACTAAAAACTGACAGCATTACGACCTTACCCCATGGAAAGAAAGAAATTTACCAAGTTTGACGCTACACTCAAGCCCTAAATCCTTGCACATCAATGCCTTCTGGGAGGGCTCGAAAATGCACGTAGTCCTGCCAGTCCTAGCCTTGGGGGACGCAACGAGAAAGGGAATTGTAGACATAGGAGCTGGGGTCAGTGTGCTTAACCACGCAGTGCTATAGAAGTGGAGAAACCCGCCTATCGAAGCTGCTCGGTTTAACGTCACGCTAGCAAATGGCATGCGAGTGAAACCATTCGGGGTCTTGAAGAATTGGCCAGTGAATATTGCATGAGTCCAGTTCTCTGTCGACTTTATCATCATGAAGGGAGTGGACTATGATATCTTATTGGGTCGACCCTGGATGCGCAATGCTAGAGTTATCAAAGACTAGGGTAACAGCCTGATCTTCCTGGGCAACCGAACTAACGCTGTGAGAATAGAGATGGACACTTGGAAGACCTCGCCAGTCGACCTAGATGCCATCTCTACTCTACTCAAGGGAACCACCCAGAACAAGGAACCCTATGGGTCCTTAACGAAGTATATCCCTTGCTCAGAGGATGAGCGGGATTGGATGCATGTTCTTGCTACACTTGACCTGCCGTTCTCAGATCATGAGGCGTATGAGCAGGCTATCAAAATAGTTGGCAAGCTAAGAGAAACACTGCCTACACCTGTCTACATGATGGCAGCAAGCCTCCATGACGGGCCTAAGCCTGTTGCCTCCCAAGTGCCAACCAACAAGAGAGAACTCCAAGGAATACTGGGGCACCTAACGGACCGACTGGCACGCAACGTAGCCGCCAATCTCAAGCCGCTCCAAGACCTCTTGGAAGAACCCGAATGGAAGTGGACCAGAGTGCACGAACTGAATCTCAGATACAGCTGGGCATTGGTCCCCGCCCAATAAGATGAGGCAGAGCAGGCCTTGGGGGACAATGAGCAGTCTAGCGAGGCGGATTCCCGTGACGAATACGAAGATTTCCAACCCTTCGATGAAGGAAGTGAGGGTGAGATGGACACCGTAGAATATGACACCGAAGGGCGAGAGATTGAGCAAATCTGAGCAGATGCTAAATTGCAGCCGAGGCCGGCCCTTGGAATGGACCAAGGAGTCATGTGTGCAAAATGCGATCGTGCTTGGTTGGAACAGATGGAAGCTGTGGATTTTAAGCAAGCTAGCCTGACCCAACCAAAAACGGCAGCAATGCTTAGAACCGAGTCGCCATCCGAACTGCCGCCGCCAAGGAAGACCACCTCCTCTAGTGAAAATGGGGAATTCAACTCTGAATCTGAAGTTACTTCAGAGGATGACCCAAAAATCCCTAGGCCACCCATGACCAGACGCACCAAGGGAGACTTACCCATCCACCTGAGGCGCAGACGGTTATAGCAGAATGAAGCTAAGCGTCCCAACGATGCGCGATCAGAGGAACAAAGGAAGCCACAAGACCTCCCTAAGCGCTTTTCAAAATTCAAAAGGGGGGACAAGGTGGTGGTTCTGCTAAGTGCGAAGCGCCAAGGGAAAACCCGCTAACCCATCGAAGGGCCAACCAAGGTCAAGGAGGTAAACCTAGCCCTGGAACGGGAAACACCCCGACCAGTGTTCATTGCCGAGGACTTGACCACGGAGGAAGAATCCAGCCTTATCACTCTTTTGCGGGAGTACCGGGATGTGTTTGCTTGGTCTTTAGATGAGCTATGAGGGGTAGATCCGAGTGTTGTGACTCACAACATACCCATGACAACGGATGCAACGCTGGTCAAGCAGCGACCATACCCCATGAATCCAAAGCACGCCCATGCTGTCAAGGAGGAAATTGACAAGTTGATGAGAGCCGGATTCATTTACGAAATTGAGCACACGGACTGGGTGTCACCCATAGTCATTGTGATGAAGAAAAACGGAAAGATTTGAGTGTGTGTCAATTACAAGAAAGTAAACGCCGCGACAAAGAGAGACAACTACCCCTTACCATACACCGAGCACATGCTTGAGAGGGTGGCAGGTAAGGAAGCCTACAGTTTCCTGGATGGCTTCTCGGGATAAATCAGGTGCAAGTGCACCCTGTGGATAGGCACAAGACCGCCTTGGCCACTGAGTGGGGCGTCTTTGCATACGTAGTCATGCCATTCGGGCTAACCAATGCCCCCGCCACCTTTCAACGCCTCATGTGCACCATATTCAAGGACATGCTTCACAAGGAGTTAGAGATCTTCGTCGATGACCTGTGTATCCATTCGGCCTGGAACCAACATCTCAAAAAACTCCGCACGGTCTTTGAACGGTGTCGTTTATACCGTCTCTCCCTTAACCCCCTGAAATGTCAGTTTTGGGTAAAGCACGGATGCATCTTGGGACACGTGGTGTCCAAGAATGGCATTGCCATGGACTTCTCAAAGGTCAAGGTTATCGTGGACCTCCCACCCCCAAGTAATTACAGGGGAGTTCAATGCTTCTTAGGTCACATAGGATACTACCGGCGGTTTGTACTGAACTACGCGCTGATCGCTAGGCCATTATACAAGTTGGTAATTGTCTTCGAGTGAACTGAAGCCTGCCAACGAGCCTACGAGGAACTAAAAAAGGCCCTAACAACGGCACCTATCCTATGACCCCCAGATTGGACTATGATGTTTCACGTACACATCGACGCCTCTAAGTTCGCCGTGGGGGCAGTGCTGTGCCAACCTGGTGAGCATAACTTAGATTACCTAGTGAGTTTTGCGAGCAGGCAGCTCACTGAAACAGAGATGAATTATTCGATAACGGAAAGGGAGGGATTAGCCATGGTATTCACTGTGAAGAAGTTCCGGCATTACCTACTAGCCACCCCCTTCACCTTCTTTGTAGACCATCAAGCCCTGCTCTATCTAGTCAACAAACCTTGCGCTACAGGACATATAGCCCGATGACTTCTCCTGCTCCTGGATTTCGACTTCACAGTGGTAGTACGGAAGGGAAAACAACACTACATGGCTGACCATCTGTCCCGAGTACCCACAGGAGAAGCTGCTGGACAAGGCATCGTGGACGAGTTACCAGATAGCCACTTATTCCACATATCCAGTGGAAAAGACCTATTCAGGGCCGACCTGACACCATACTGGGCAGAAGACATAGTCCAGGTACTCGAGCATGGGCTGCCCAAACGACCAATAGAACGGGCACGGCTTAGGCGCTTAATCATGAAGATCCAGCCCTATTAGTTGATTGCAGGCCATCTCTATAGGCTGGGGCAAGACGGTCTGCTACGTAGATGCATATGTGAGCATGAGATGCACGATGTGCTCTCAGAGGCGCACAACGGTATTGCAGGAGGACACTTTAGCGAGGATACTACAACACGAAAGGTGTTGCAGTCCCAGCTATGGTGGCCCACACTCTTTCGCGATGCCTCACAATTTGTCAAACATTGCAACGAGTGCCAACGGACAAGGGTCCCGGTCCGTAAAGATCAGATGGAGTTAACCCTGGTCATCGCTCGCCAACTTTCGAAAAATGGAAAATTGACTTCATAGGACCCATCAGCCCCGCGGCACAATATTCACAGGCTAGATACATCGTGGTGGCCACGGACTATCACACCAAATGGGCGGAGGCAAGGGCCACACGAAAAAACGACGCTAGGATAACTGCCAAGCTTTTATGGGAGCAAGTAATCTCGCGTTTTGGTTGCCCCATCAAATTGGTTAGCGACAAGGGAATGCACTTCATCAACGAAGTGATAGCCCATCTCCTATCCACCTTCCTCATCATCCATCGCAAATCCTCACCATACTACCCTCACGCTAATGGCCAGGCTGAGTCAACCAACAAAATTCTCATCACTGTCCTAACCAAAGCAGTCTCAGCCTCACGAAGTGACTGAGATAACAAGTTGATGGCAGCCCTGAGGGCCTATCGAACAGCTTATAAGACGGCCGTCGGACAAACGCCTTTTAGGCTAACCTATGGGACTGAAGCTATTCTTCCATTAGAATTCTTCATCCCTAGCCTGCGGATAGCACTCCAAGAACGATGGGAGGGGAGGGAGGTATGGACGCAACGCTTGGTCGAGTTAGAACACCTGTCAGAGGTGCCTCTCCTAGCCACCCATGCGCTTATCTGTGAGAAAGCCAGACGTAAATGCTGGTTTGACAAACACGTCAAGCAATGAGAGTTTGAGCTGGGAGACCTAGTGCTCCTCTACTCAGTTAAAGGACACAAACAGAAGATGAAATTCAGAGGTCTTGGACCCGTTAAGGTCCGCACAATCAGCCGAACTGGTAATGTCGAGCTGGCAACACTGGATGGTGAGGGAATGGGCTTCTTCAATGGCAGTCGAATCAAAAAGTACTATCCGCCCACTCACCCACTGCATGAACAACCAATGGTGGAAACGCCCGTTAAAATACGAGTAGCCACACTTACGGAAATCGGCGAGAATGAGGAGGAGCCTGTAGAACCCGCCTACCTCCGCATCACGGTCACGGCCAAGCAAACGTGCTCCTTCAACACCCTGATTGACAAGGGCGCGGATTTTAACATTTTGACGCACGAGCATTGGACCCAACTTGGTGCACCAATGCTTCATCCCACAACAGCCAGATTCAATCTATATGGGGCCCAATCCTACCCGATCCTCGGCACATGCAGAGTTGCCGTTTCTATCGAGACTGAAACTATTCCCATGTTGTTCTATGTCCTACCCGATGCCAGGAATGCAAGCACAGAGTCATTGCTCGGGTGAACTTTTAAAAAGCAGACCCGTTGCAATGTTGATTATGAGTCACAATGCATCCACCTAACAATCGGGAATGTGGCTATTGTCACGACTTTCAGCAAGTGCCTCGTAACCCCAGCACCGCTCAACGGGCCACCGATAGAAATAGCCGCACCTAGGACTAAGGAAGAGGGCCGTGCATATTTACTACACCCAGATCCCCATGCACCGCGGCCCGCCAAACCCAAGGCAAAACCCCAACAGACTCGCTTGCAATGGGTGCCAAAGAAGCCTCGAGACCAGCCTAGAACTAGACGCGCGGGTCCACGGAACACCTACAAACCTAAACCTAGGAGACCAAAACACCATCATCACAAGTGCCGCGTGATTAAACAAATATGGGTCCCTAAAATCCTCCTGCGTGCACAAGGCTACTATGAGGGGAATGCCTCGCTGTGGATCCCCAAAATCCCAACTGACACGGGCCCTGCTTCTATATGAACCGCAAGGCCTTGTCCTCTGACACCTCAAGACCACGAATCACAGAGTCCACCCCAATCATCCGACTCCTTTG